>NC_082696.1:6393134-6727063 GCF_949987515.2 Delphinus delphis | reverse complement strand
TTGTGAAATGGGATGGGGCGAGAGACTAACATGTAGCAGGTCTTGCCCTGTTTCACCTGCAGCCCTAATGACTCAATGACACTGGCATTATTATCACCATTTACCAAACTTCTCTGGGAAACTTGCCCTCAGTTATATTGGGTTGGCCAAAAACTTCATTTGGGTTTTTCCGTAAGATGTTACGGAAAAACCCGAATGGACTTTTTGGCCAACCCAATATAATTAGTAAGTGGAGGCAATGAAATACAAACTGAGGTTGTCTGATGTCAAAGCTCAGGTACTGTGACCACCTCTAGTTTCTTTCCCACTTGGGGACATCTGGACTCTGGCAGGATGTTACCAAGTGTTCACTGGGTTTAATTAGTTAACCAGTGATTTTTTACTTTTACCCAACAGCTGTATAACCTCAGACTTACATTCACAGTTAGGGAAACACTGCCGAAGAGGTAGAGAATATAAGGATGTACTTAAACACATATATCTTACAGTACTGCTTTTCCTTCTTTAAAGGTTGCCAAATTAAATTTGTTTAACATTTTGGCCCTCTTGTAGGTCATATCGAGTATTATCAATATATTGGTTCTTCTGAGTACTTAACAATATATTATTTAATATCAATCAAATACCTACCACCACCCTTGATTTTGAGATGACTGACTTCCTTTTTCTGCATTTAAAGCAATAATTTTCACTTTTCATATTCAAAAATGCATAGCATCTAATATAGCTCTAGGTCAAGGTCCATCTTGAACACATTTACGATTTTGAAAATATTTTTCATTTTTACTTTCTATTATTAGTAATTTTTCTACTCTCATATCACTGTTGATTTTCAGGACGGCTAATATCTGTGAAATATTTTAAGTTTTATAAAATAATTGATCACATCAAAAACTGATAAAGATCCCGCTCTCCTTTTTCAAAAATAACATCTGGAAACCATTGAAATCTTTCACATTCAAAGCAAGATTTCAATGGTTTATTAAAATGCAATTATTTTTGAAATATTTTCATTACAATTTTTAGAAGTATTTATATTTTATATTGACTACCAAGAAATTCTAGTTTGAAATCCAAAGAACCCCTTCTGAGGGATCAGGTCATTTTCATAATAGTATGCATTGACCATTACAGAGGATGCAAATAGCTCAGTTTCTGAATCCCGATGTAGATCCAAACCTTCTCACTTGCACAGAGACGCTTTCTCAAGCCATTTAGCTATCCTGAAGCTTCATTTCTGGTTTAAGTGTACACAGTGGTACAAATGGGGCAGAAGAAAACCCACCGGCGCCCACTCTCTGACCCACGGCTGCCCTCTTCCCGCGTGGACGCTTTTGGAGGGCCTTCACTCTCCTGTTATACAGTCTGTGCTCCAGATTGTCCTGGCTCTGAAACACCCTCACCACGGCCCCCATGACCCCTTGCAGTGAAACATCCCTGAGAATTTTACCATTTAGTGGCCTACATGATGAATGATTGCAAGCAGAACTGAAGGCTGATAATGACCAAGAAAACATTGTTGCATTTCAATATGAACTTTAATTCAAGGGGACTGAGGAGACAATTTGAACCTTTCTAGTAGATTGGCAGATATGGCATTTGGGGAAAACAGGTATTTTAATGTCCATCGAATGTCTCCGTGTAGACAGTTGTACGTGCTGCACATACACAGGAATGGCTCTCAGTAAGAGAGTAGGTAAGTAAGTTCATTTTATACAAAAGTGATGCAGCTGAACCAAGCCAATGGCATGCACTTTGAGGTGTTTTCTAGAAGTCAAGGAGCAAGGCTTCATTATCCATTTACTCTTTGCTGTCCGGCCTCTGTGTCAGAGTAAATGTCCTCAATGCCAATGGCCACAGGAAGTTGGGAACAAATGCATCAGAGTAGGGAAAGGCTAAATGTTCTAAATCAAAATGAAACCTGTACCTGATTAGACCTGACCAGTTGTTCCCAGTCTGGTTCCACGTCAAAATCAATGAGAGAGGATTTTTAAATGTAATCATCATGTGAAGTATGACACAGCTACGGAAATATTTACATATCATAAGTGTTCTGTTAATAAAATTTAAAAATGAAAGCCCATCCATGTAACCTTCACCAGATCAAGAAATAAAATATCACAAGCACCCGAGAAACATCCTTGTGACCCCGCTCTACCACTATCCCCTCTCACCTCCTCAAAGCGAACCACTATCTTGATTTCCAACACTGTAGATTCATTTTTCCTTCTTTATAAAATCACACATTATACATTATTTTATGTTTGACTTTTCTCATGCACCATTGAGTAAAACTTACTACATAATAGGACCAGATAACTAATTTGCAGGGTCCCCTACAAAATGAAAAGGCAGATCCTCTATTCAAAAATTAAGAATTACAAAATGGTGACAGCAGAGCATTAAACCAAGCACAGGGCCCTTTTAGAGTCACAGATCACACACACTCATGAAGCCGGCCTTGCTGTAAGGGATCCTACAGGAAAAACGTCCTGTCTTTTACATATCTATCCTATTATTGATGAACGTGTTGAGCAGTCTCCATTCTTTGACTACTGTGAATGGTGCTGCTATGAACATTCTTGCGCATCTTTTGGTGAAGATACGGATGTCTTTCTATCAGGTATGTAGTTATGAGCAATAGCAGGGGCACAGGTACAGCTGTGTTCAGCTTTGGCAGATCCAAGAGCTGATTTGCTGTACCAATCTACGCTTCCTCCTACACAGTTCCAAACTCCTCAGAATTCTAGCTGCTCCACACCCTCACTAGCACTTGAAATTTTCTCTTTGTCAGCCTGGAGATGTGCTCAAGTAGATTCCTACACTCTACTCTGGACATAACTAAATCCATACCAATGGAGTTTCTTCTCCAGATTCAGTATTTTTCAAAGCTCCCTAAATGATTCTTCACTAAGCCAAGTTAGGAATCACTGCTAATCAAATGAGCTGTCTTGGGACTTCCCTGGTGGTGCAGTGGTTAAAAATCCACTTGCCAATGCAGAGGACAAGGATTCGAGCCC
Organism: Delphinus delphis; assembly: GCF_949987515.2. Taxonomy (NCBI): domain Eukaryota; kingdom Metazoa; phylum Chordata; class Mammalia; order Artiodactyla; family Delphinidae; genus Delphinus; species Delphinus delphis. The sequence goes on along the minus strand of NC_082696.1, from coordinate 6,724,043 downwards.
TGGTCCGGGAAGATCCCACATGCTGTGGAGCAACTAAGCCCAAGCCTGTGCTCTAGAGCCAGTGAGCCACAACTACTGAGTCCGCGTGCCACAACTACTGAATCCCACGTACCTAGAGCCCATGCTCCGCAACAAGAGAAGCCCCGCACAATGAGAAGCCCGTGCACTGCAACGAAGCGTAGCCCCTGATTGGCGCAACTAGAGAAAGCCTGCGCACGGCAACAAAGACCCAACTCAGCAAAAAAAAAGAAAAAGAAAAAGCCAAAACCCAAAAACAAAACAAACAAACACCTTACAAATGAGCTGTCTTGTGATGGACCAAAAAATGTCCTCACTGCATGGGAGTCAAATACAAGTTGAAGGATTGAGAATATCGAGGCCAGATTGTTATCTTGCCAGGAAGACAAGGAAGTGACAACAAAGCTGACTAGAAGTACCCAGGCCAGGAACACTTTGCGTGACTGCTCCAACGCTTCCATGAAACTAAGGGTCAGCGCTGTCTGCACTGGCAGTGCAAGGGTTTATGACTTTGAGTTACAAACCTGATACTCTGAAAACACACTTTGTTTTGGTTTTTTTGTGGTTTTTTTGGCGGTACGCAGGCCTCTCACTGTTGTGCCCTCTCCCGTTGCGGAGCACAGGCTCCGGACGCGCAGGCTCAGCGGCCATGGCTCACGGGCCCAGCCGCTCCGCAGCATGTGGGATCTTCCCGGACCGGGGCACGAACCCGTGTCCCCTGCATCGGCAGGCGGACTCTCAACCACTGCGCCACCAGGGAAGCCCTGAAAACACACTTTGAAAATTATCATTATAGAGTCTTTTTCATTCTCAACCTTCTAATTTTTATTTTAGATGATCAAAGTAAACTCACACCATTTTACATAATTATAGTGTATTTTAAAGCTCTTCTTTTTTTGTTTCAAATCTGTAGGATATCCACTCAGCAACAACATGCCATTTTCTTCTATTTCCTACATTTTAGGCATCTGCAAGTTAGAAGTGAATGAAAATGTACAGAATAAAGGGAATTCTGTCAAAAATATATTGAACTTCAGAAAAGAAGCCTGCAGTCTGACACCATGTGCAATATAAACAGTAGCTTGGGGTTCAAATGTACCATATCTGTGCTTTTTTCATGTTTAATTTTAGAAGACCACATCCATGGGGATGTTATACGTAAACGAGCCTGTCTCTGAAATATCCTATTTAAAATGCTAATCGGCAACACTTTTCAATATTTTGTGTTTTCAAAGCAAAAAATCACTCATAAAAGAAAATTTCCTTCTGCCACATGGTGTATGTATAGGTGCATATGTTTTTCTTTGTTAGATAACGTGCTAAGATAGATTATAAAAATTAGTATTTTGAGGGCTTCCCTGGTGGCGCAGCGGTTGAGAGTCCGCCTGCCAATGCAGGGGACACGGGTTCGTGCCCCAGTCCGGGAGGATCCCACATGCCGCGGAGCGGCTGGGCCCGTGAGCCATGGCCGCTGAGCCTGCGCGTCCAGAGCCTGTGCTCCGCAGCGGGGGAGGCCACAACAGTGAGAGGCCCGCATACCACACACACACACACACCAAAAATTAGTATTTTGGGCCATCTTTCCAAAATTATATTTTTAAACTGGCACATTTATAAAGCACAATGTAAAGCTCTGTAACACTGAGAGATGTGATCATATTCTTTGTAGTGTATCCAACCTGTTAGTCACCAAACATTTGTCTTCATTTTAGAAGCGTGAGTTACTGGGTAATTTCTATACCAGAAATATGCACATCTCTGAATGTTCATTACATTTTCCCATATGAACTAGTACTAAGGTCTCCTTTCAAGTGGGATAGCAGGGCATTATCCTAATATCTGTCTCCGGAAAGGTAGTGAGGTCACAGCCACACTGCCTGGGGCAGAGCACCGGCTCACAGTTTGGCTGGTGGAGGTGGGCTTCCTACCGTGGTCGGTCCTAAGATGCCAGAGGTGGTTTTCTGTCCGGAAGGAGGCCCATTTATGTGGCCCAGTGTCTCGTGAAGAATGCACTTGTAGACATTTCCTTCCTACTTTCCTTCCCTTCCCCTTGCTTCCACTGAAGAGTCACTGGTAATCATGGAAAGAGGAAGGAAGCCTAACCTCTGCTTTCGTGGTATTTCAGTCTGTTGGCTGCTACGAACCTCCATAGACTGGGTGGCTTATCAGCAACAGAAATGGACTTCTCACAGTCTGGAGTCTGGGAAGTTCAAGATCAAGGAGCCAACAGATTCGGTGTCAGGCAGGGACCTGCTTCCTGGTTCTCAGGCCATTTGCTTGCTGAGTCCTTATCTGGGGGAAGGGGCAAGGGAGTTCTCAAGAGCTTTTTTTTTTTTTTTTTTTAATAAAAGCACTCGTCCCATTCATGAGGGCTCTGCTCTCATGACCTAATCGCCCCCAGAGGTCCCACCTCCTAATACCATCACACTGGGGTTAGGGTTTCAACATACAAATTTAGGGGGGGACACGAACTTTCAGTCTATGGCACATGGCAACAAACAAGGGCAGGGTCATTTGTTCTGAAAAAGTCCCAGAAAAACCCTTTAGATTCAGTCACAATGTTCAAGACTGTGAGAGCCTCTGCCACTGTTCCCCCACTAACACCTCATCAGTTACTTCAAATAGCACTCTGAGAAGAGAAAACCAGTTATTCAGTATTTTTTCATTTTCTAAGCTTTCATACTTAAAGAAGAGCTTTGAAGTAAAAACGAAAATTTTAAACTGTACCATTACGACACACAAAGAGTAGAAAGAAAGGCCGTATCGATGCTCCTGTGAATCTTCTCCCCTCTTCCCCTTGTTCAGAGTTTCCATAAAATTCTGTTCAGAACTTGAAACAAGTTTCCCTGGAAAACAGATGTCACAAGGAGCACACCTGGTTCCTGAATGTTCCCTGTTGGGAGACACATCAGTAGTCAGGCAGCTTCTGGAAACAGGCACAGAGGCTGGAATCCAGTGCAGGCTTACTATTAATAATTCTGTTTAGAGGATCAGGAAGGTTTTTTCCCCTTTTTTGTGGGTGAGGTGGCACATAAAGGGGAACATTTGTGCAAACTGCCGGCATCAAAAAAAAAAAAAACGAGATTGTAACGTAGGAGAACAGCCCTGTCAGGTCAGCCAGTGCTCCCCAGAATGGGTGGGCCCGGAGTGCTTTACAGCAGTGTCCTCCTCACAGAAGACGAGATAACGTGAGTCCAGCTAAGTATGGTTCCTCCCGCATTACAGAGGGGAAAGGACAAAAGGGAAGACCTCTGCCAAAGTTTACTAAGATCCGTAAAGATCCAATGATCAACAACTCAAAAAAATGGAAAGTTATACTTTGTCTCCTGGAAAACTGGAATTCAATAATAAGGTCAGAAAATATACACATGAAGGGGCTCCTTAGAGGCTCAAAATAGCCATGGAATGGGAAGGACTGAAGATGAAGAAACTGAGGCTCAGAAACGTCAGCTGAAAACAGACCAAGTCATTCCTGCTTTGTTTCAGTTTATCCACATTCCCACAGGTTTCTAAGTTCCCAGAGGTTTCTGGAACGCCTGACCTGGGTATTTTTCTTTTCTGATGCTGAGGAGTCGGGCAGCTGGCCAGGTCACACACGAATGCTAGGATGCAGAGATGGGAATCTGAAATTTACGTCCCTGCCCACTCCACCCCTGCCTGCTTTAAAATGTGAACATTGTTGGTGGGCAGACGATCACTTAATACAGTTAACTGATTCTTTAGAAGAGCTGTATGGGGCCTTGTTAATTGCCTTAATTCTAGAATAGAAACAGAAAATGTAAAATACACACAAAACAAAACATGTCTAGCCTTGTGCTTTGGAACACCAGCCCAACACCTCTAGCCACACAGACCACACACCTGTAGGCTACCCTTTACTTTCTTTATATCTGTACTTCTGTATTCTCAGACTTCCCCACAATGTGCAAGGACGTACTTTCTGACGTCAAAGTCCATGAACACCTTGAGCATGGTGACGGCCTGGGACCAGGGGACCCTAAGGACTGGGCAGGAGGCGTACCTCCCCACCCCCCCTCCCCCTCCCCTGCCTTCCCTGGGAGAGGCAGGAAGGTCTGGCCCCAAAGCAGCAGGCTTCCCGCAGGAAAGCAGATTCTCCAGAGAGAGCTCAGGCACTGCCCATTCCAGTCATCTTTTCATCAATTATCCCAGTTTGGGGGTAACTCTCAGTTTGGGGATTAAACTAAATAAAAGTGAACCTCAGGTTTCTCAAGTCTTAATTACTATGGGAAAGGATGTAGCCACAGGAGCCAAGTATGTTTTAGCTGTTTTCTCTCATTTCTGTACTAAAGCAAAATCATGTGAAGATTGACGAATAATGTTAAATAAATAACTGTGGGTAGGTATTCACATTTCTTTAAATCTTGCCTTGTATATCCACCTATCCATCCATCCATCCATTGAGAGAAAAATATACAATTAAAATTTAACATTTAACCAAGAGATTTAACAAACATTTTTGGTAAACAAGCACAATGGAATAAAATAGAGTGTCTAAACTTTGATTTAATCATGTACTTTAGAAACTTAACCTCTGAAACACAACACTGAAGATTGGTGACCAATATATACCTGGAAGTAGTAACTAGGAACTACTGACATAAGAGCTAGAGAATGATAAGATTATTTTATTTTTGTCACTCTTGAAAATTCAGTCTATGGAATGGGTGGTAAAGTGACATTCAATACAACACTGAATTAACTGGCAACTAAACCTAATTTACTTGGTAATTTCTGCAAGGATTTCCTTCTAGGGTATACTATTCACAATGGCACTATTTATCACCTAATGTATTGTACAGCTTCAAGAAATGCACTATGATGATAGAAAATGATCACATTCTGAGGTGCATTGGTATGTTTCTAGCGTAGTGATTTCTGTAAAGATGTGTCCTTTTAATTTTACCAGTTAAGTATGCCTATCAGTTTACATAGCATGAAAATGAAATTTCAAGACCTACGACAATACACAGCAGACCACTGCAACGAGCTGAATTCCATTTTGTAGCTTAGTTTCATTTTAAAATTCTACTGTGACATATTTAGCTAGAGAAAGATATTAAATCCAACTCTTGTGTATTCAATATAATTCAACTCAAAGTTTCATACCTTCATCTTACTTTATGTGACGTTAAAATGCTGGATATGCAAGTTTTTTTTTGGCTATGCAACCTTTTTTTTCTCTTTTAATGTTTATTTTCTTACTAGTCATCCGTTTTATACACATCAGTGTATACATGTCAATCCCAACCTCCAAATTCATCACACCACAACCACCATCCCCAACCACTTTCCCCCCTTGGTGTTCATGTTTGTTCTCTGCATCTGTGTCTCTATTTCTGCCCAGCAAACTGGTTCATCTGTACCATTTTCTAGGTTCCACATGTATGCATTAATATACGATATTTGTTTTTCTCTTTCTGACTTACTTCACTCTGTATGACAGTCTCTAGATATATCCAGCTCTCTACAAAAGAGCCAATTTCGTTCCTTTTTATGGCTGAGTAATATTCCATTGTATATATGTACCACAACTTCTTTATCCATTCATCTGTCAATGGGCATTTAGGTTGCTTCCATGACCTGGCTATTGTAAATAGTGCTGCAATGAACATTGGGGTGCATGTGTCTTTTCGAATTATGGTTTTCACTGGGTATATGTCCAGTAGTGGGATTGCTGGGTTATATGGTAGTTCTATTTTTAGTTCTTTAAGAAACCTCCATACTGTTCTCCATAGTGACTGCATCAATTTACATTCCCACCAACGGTGCAACAGGGTTCCGTTTTCTCCACACCCTCTCCAGCATTTGTTGTTTGTAGATTTTCTGATGATGCCCACTTTAACTGGTGAGAGGTGATACCTCATTGTAGTTTTGACTTGCATTTCTCTAATAATTAGTGATGTTGAGCAGCTTTTCATGTGCTTCGTGGTCCTCTGTATGTCTTGCATGAAGAAATATCTATTAGGTCTTCTGCCCATTTTTGGGTTGGATTGTTTGTTTTTTTAATATTGAGCTGCATGAGCTGTTTATATATTTTGGAGATTAATCCTTTGTCCGATCATTCATTTGCAAATATTTTCTCCCATTCCGAGGGTTGTCCTTTCGTCTTATTTATGGTTTCCTTTGCTGTGCAAAAGTTTTTAAGTTTCATTAGGTCCCATTTGTTTATTTTTGTTTTTATTTCCATTACTCTAGGAGGTGGATCAAAAAATATCTTGCTGTGATTTATGTCAGAGTGTTCTTCCCATGTTTTCCTCTAAGAGTTTTATAGTGTCTGGTCTTACATTTAGGTCTCTAATCCATTTTATTTTTGTGTATGGTGTTAGGGAGTGTTCTAATTTCATTCTTTTACATGCAGCTGTCCACTTTCCCCAGCATCACTTACTGAAGAGGCTGTCTTTTCTCCATTGTATATTCTTGCCTCCTTTGTCAAAGATAAGGTGACCATATGTGTGTGGGTTTATCTCTGGGCTTTGAATCCTGTTCTATTGATCTATATTTCTGTTTTTCTGCCAGTACCATACTGTCTTGATTGCTGTAGCTCTGTAGTATAGTCTGAAGTCAGGGAGTCTGATTCCTCCAGCTCTGTTCTTTTCCCTCAAGACTGCTTTGGCTATTTGGGGTCGTTTGTCTCTCCATGCAAATTTTAAGATTTTTGGTTCTAGTTCTGTAAAAACTGCCATTGGTAATTTGAAAGGGATTGCACTGAAGCTGTAGATTGCTTTGGGTAGTATAGTCATTTTCACAATATTGATTCTTCCAATCCAAGAACATGGTATATCTCTCCACCTATCTGTATCATGTTTAATTTCTTTCATCAGTGTCTTATAGTTTTCTGCATACAGGTCTTTTGTCTCCCTAGGTAGGTTTATTCCTAGGTATTTTATTCTTTTTGTTGCAGTGGTAAATGGGAGTGTTTCCTTAATTTCTCTTTCAGATTGCTCATCATTAGTGTATAGGAATGCAAGAGATTTCTGTGCATTAATTTTGTATCCTGCAACTTTACCAAATTCATTGATTAGCTCTAGTAGTTTTCTGGTGGCATCTCTAGGATTCTCTATGTATAGTATCATGTCATCTGCAAACAGTGACAGTTTTACTTCTTTTCAAATTTATATTCCTTTTATTTCTTTCCCTTCTCTGATTGCTGTGGCTAGGATTTCCAAAACTATGTTGAATAATAATGGTGAGAGTGGACATCCTTGTCTTGTTCCTATCTTAGAGGAAATGCTTTCAGTTCTTCACCACTGAGAATGATGTTTGCTGTGGGTTTGTCATATATGGCCTTTATTATGTTGAGGTAGGTTCCCTCTATGACCACTTTCTGGAGAGTTTTTTTTCATAAATGGGTGTTGAATTTTGTCAAAAGCTTTTTCTGCATCTATTGAGATGATCATATGGTTTTTATTCTTCAATTCATTAATATGTTTTATCACATTGATTGATTTGCATATATTGAAGAATCCTTGCATCTCTGGGATAAATCCCACTTGATCATGGTGTATGATCCTTTTAATGTGTTGTTGGATTCTGTTTGCTAGTATTTTGTTGAGGATTCTTGTGTCTATATTCATCAGTGATACTGGTCTGTAATTTTCTTTTTTTAGCAGTCTGGTTTTGGTATCAGGGTGATGGTGGCCTCATAGAATGAGTTTGGGAGTTTTCCTTGCTCTGCAATTTTTTTGAAGAGTTTGAGAAGGATGGGTGTTAGCTCTTCTCTAAATGTTTAACAGAATTCACCTGTGAAGCCATCTGGTCCTGGACTTTTGTTTGTTGGAAATTTTTAAATCATAGTTTCAATTTCATTACTTGTGATTGGTCTATTCATATTTTCTATTTCTTCCTGGTTCAGTCTTGGAAGGTTATACCTTTCTAAGAATTTGTCCATTTCTTCCAGGTTGTCCATTTTATTGGTATAGAGTTGCTTGTAGCAGTCTCTTAGGATGCTTTGTATTTCTGCGGTGTCTGTTGTAACTTCTCCTTTTCCATTTCTAATTTTATTGATTTGAGTCCTCTCCCTCTTTTTCTTGATGAGCCTGGCTAATGGTTTATCAATTTTGTTTATCTTCTCGAAGAACCAGCTTTTAGTTTTACTGATCTTTGCTATTGTTTTCTTTGTTTCTATTTCACTTACTTCTGCTGTGATCTTTATGATTTCTTTCCTTCTGCTAACTTTGGGTTTTGTTTCTTCTTCTTTCTCTAGTTCCTTTTGGTGTAACGTTAGATTGTTTATCTGAGATTTTTCTTGTTTCTTGAGGTAGGCTCGTATAGCTATAAACTTCCCTCTTAGGACTGCTGTTGCTGCATCCAATAGGTTTTGGATCATCGTGTTTTCATTGTCATTTGTCTCTAGGTATTTTTTGACTTCCTCTTTGATTTCTTTATTGATTTCTCTAGTGATCTCTTGGTTATTTAGTAACGTATTGCTTAGCCTCCGTGTGTTTGTGGTTTTTACGTTCTTTTCACACATGAAGAAATCTAATTGATTTCTAATCTCATAGCATTGTGGTCAGAAAAGATGCTTGATATGATTTCATTTCTCTTAAATTTACTGAGGCTTGATTTGTGACCCAGGATGTGATCTATCCTGGAGAATGTTCCATGCACACTTGAGAAGAAAGTGTAATCTGCCGTTTTGGGATGGAATGTCCTATAAATATCAATTAAATCTATCTGGTCTATTGTGTCACTTAAAGCTTGTGTTTCCTTATTAATTTTCTGTTTGGATGATCTGTCCGTTGGTGTAAGTGAGGTGTTAAAGTCCACCACTATTATTGTGTTACTGTCGATTTCCTCTTTTAGAGCTCTTAGCAGTTGCCTTATGTATTGAGGCTCCTATGTTGGGTGCATATATATTTATAATTGTTATATCTTCTTCTTGGATTGATCCCTTTATCATTACATAGTGTCCTTCCTTGTCTCTTATAACAATCTTTATTTTAAAGTCTATTTTATCTGATATGAGTATTGCTACTCCAGCTTTCTTTTGATTTCCATTTGCATGGAATATCTTTTTCCATCCCCTCACTTTCAGTCTGTATGTGTCCCTAGGTGTGAAGTGGGTCTCTTGTAGACAGCATATATATGGATCTTGTTTTGGTATCCGTTCAGCAAGCCTGTATCTTTTGGTTGGAGCATTTAATCCATTCACATTTAAGGTAATTATCGATGTGTATGTTCCTATTACCATTTTCTTAATTTTGGGGGGTTTGTTTTTGTAGGTCCTTTTCTTCTCTTGTGTTTCCCACTTAGAGAAGTTCCTTTAGCATTTGTTGTCAAGCTGGTTTGGTGGTTCTGAATTCTCTTAGCTTTTGCTTGTCTGTAAAGCTTTTGACTTCTCCATCGAATCTGAATGAGATCCTTGCCGGGTAATCTTAGTTGTAGGTTCTTCTCTTTCATCACTTTAAGTATATCATGCCACTCCCTTCTGGCTTGTAGAGTTTCTGCTGAGAAATCTGTTGTTAATCTTATCAGAGTTCCCTTGTATGTTATTCGTCATTTTTCCCTTGCTGCTTTCAAGAATTTTTCTTTGTCTTTAATTTTGCCAGTTTGATTACTATGTGTCTCGGCGTGTTTCTCCTTGGGGTTATACTGTATGGGACTCTCTGTGCTTCCTGGACTTGGGTAGCTATTTCCTTTCCCATGTTAGGGAAGTTTTCAACCATAATCTCTTCAAATAGTTTCTCGGGTCCTTTCCCTCTCTCTTCTCCTTCTGGGACCCCTATAATGCAATATTGTTGCATTTAATGTTGTCCCAGAGGTCTCTTAGGCTGTCCTCATTTCTTTTCATTCTTTTCTCTTTATTTTGTTCTGCAGCAGTGAATTCCACCATTCTGTCTTCCAGGTTACTTATCCGTTCTTCTGCCTCAGTTATTCTGCTATTGATTCCTTCTAGTGTATTTTTCATTTCAATTATTGTATTGTTCATCTCTGTTTGTTTGTTCTTTAATTCTTCTAGATCTTTGTTAAACATTTCTTGCACCTTCTCGATCTTTGCCTCCATTCTTTTTCCGAGGTCCTGGATCATCTTCAGTATCATTATTCTGAATTCTTTCTCTGGAAGGTTGCCTATCTCCATTTCATTTAATTGTTTTTCTGGGGTTTTATCTTGTTCCTTCATCTGGTACATAGCCCTCTGCCTTTTCACCTTGTCTATCTTCCTGTGAATGTGGTTTTCGTTCCACAGGCTGCAGGATTGTAGTTATTCTTGCTTCTGCTTGGCTATGCAACTTGTGATGTAGGGCTATATTTTGACCGTAAGACTTCAATATGAATTGCCATTATTTTTTCAAGTGATTTGTTTTTACTATCCTACTTTCTACACTTCCTGTTTTCATTGAAATAGAAGATCTACTCCTAAGAGAATAATTATTTAGCCCATAATGTTATACAATGAAATTAGCTCTTACACTTTTTCTGAATCCGTAGTATTGAAAAGAATCTAGATGAATGGTTATCCATATGTTTATCTATACAAGAAACAACCATATATTGCCTAAGCAAAAGAATTTCTATTATTTACCATGCAGATGAACACTGGTGCCCTCACTCAGGTTGCATGTCTCTCAGGATGTACAGAGAAGCGAGTTTCCTGAAGGTAGAAGAGGGTTTCCACCCCACAGAGGGCGGGCAGTGGTGCCTGCATCAGTGCAAATCTGTTTTCTTTCTATCAACTATGATATATGATACTGATTTACACTTGTAGGATTGAGCAAAATATGTTCTCTAGATTTAGCTGAATGAATCCTCCCAAAACAAATGCTTTCAAGTGTTTCCCTCACAGAAACTGCAAAAACTAAAATAGTACTAATAATGTAAACATAATTGAACAGCAAGGAAATGAGAGAGCTATTTCTTTATCTCGTATGTTCTATCCATGTACATTATGAGGTAAAAGTAATAAGAATTAAAAATTTCAACTTGAAATGATAAATAAAATGGTGATTATCTGAAATATAGATTCATATTTACTGTCATTAATGATAAATCTCTCTCTAAGGGGGTAAAGTATCTGGTGATTTCAGCTAATAATTGGAGGAAGTCATTGTTATTAGCAAAACTTTTAAAAGCTAAGCATTCAGAACGTGAAAATAAACTTCTTCAAAGTTTTAAATCATGTGATGTTTATCTCAATATTAAAATTTTCACAGATTTTAACAATAATAATCTAGAAGTCGATTCTGAGGTTTTTTAAATTATGTTTGGGTTTTTTGTTTGTTTGTTTCTTAATAGTGAAAGAAGAAAAGATATAGTTTAGGGGAACTTTTTTTCCTACTGCAACAAAAGTGGCTGAAATCATACAGAAAACAATATGGCAATAGATTGGTATATATTTGTTAAAATTATTGAAAGATGTATAGAAATTATTACTGAAGACTTGAAGAAGCAGATATTAGAATGGATACAGTAAAGAAGATTTGCTATAATGTTGGATATACATGTTTCTCCCATGTGTCAGCTTATAGTACTTTTCCTGTTCTCTTCCAATAGTATAGATGAAAAACTTATTTTTGTTAAGTCACTAAGTAAAGTTTTACTCTAAAAGATGTGGTCTCAATATAAACAGTTTCTTGGATTAGAAAATATTATTTGATGCTTATGTGGAGTGACTTAACCACTAATGGGGTGGCTATCTTGATTAGATAAAAAGATTCAAGCAGAGTGCTTAGAGAGAGAGAATTCATTCAACACGTGATTTGTGGGTAAGACGTTGAGCAAAGAAGTTGAAGCCAGAGGTAAAAAGTGCTACAGGTGTCATTGATGTACTTTCTTCTATAAAAACAAGACTTCCGTAATGTGGCAGACTTTCCCCCAGTAGTTCAGCTGAAATAGGGAGTGATCATAAAACTTATTTGTACCAGGCAGAGTTTTACTATTTAACTCATAGTACAAACTTTGTAAGTATCGTGAAACTTACAGTTCCTCATTTTGCTCATAACAAACTTACTAATCTTTTCCAGGCCTTCATGTGTGATTGTATAGGTGAAGCATTGTTCAATTTCAGGGGGTACCATTTACATTTATATGATTTATAATTTGTAGATTCACATTTCTTTTTTACCCCCACCCCGAATTTCCAACTGAGAGCAATATCTTGAGCAAGGTAAGTTTTTAAAAAAATTATATAAAAAACTACATAAAAATGCCCCATGGGATAGTGCTTGGCTTTTCTGTGATATCACATGGCTACCAGAAAAAATACAATCTAGGAGATATTTTAGAAAAAAATAAAGTTCTCTGTCTCCTTAGGGTAGATGCAGCACAAAAATACCTCCCCCTATTTCTTTTAAAGGAACCTGAGCTTTATCGAGAACACTTTGAAAACAGAGGTTTGGAAATGTTTTCATTCCTTTATGGTTTTCTTTTAAAAAAATAGTATTATTAAATACAGTCATATCTTCACCCTTAAAAATGCTTGGAATTAAAATGTATTGTTTAAAAATCATTCCAATGAAAGGTTTCCGTGAGTTTTAAACCTAGTTAGTTCAAAATGCAATAATGACCCATCTTCTAAAATTGCTTGACATCAGTGAAAAAACGTATTACTCATATTTCAAGAAAAATCTTTGCCTAGTTAGTGAATGTGATTCAAACATTAATACTGTGACTCAATGGGCAGCCGACATCATGGTCCTTCCATTCGGAGGAATTATTTTTGTGAGTTAACGTCTTCCTCTATGCCAGAGTGTGACAGCTGACTGTCAGAGCTTACTTTCAGCCCATCCATATTACAACTCTTTGCATCCCTCCTAGATGGCATGAAGATTACTTTCTAACTTTCCAGTATTAACATTTGTTATCGTGCTTTGTGACCTCAACATTCATGTAAAACATTCACCCAGTCTGACTTCAATCTCTTTTTCTCCTCACATTAAATGGCTGAACCCTCCTCTACTTCGTCCTCCTCTTCATGGTTACACTGCAGAGCAATGGTTTTCAACCTCCAGCAATTGCTGTGGCCCCAACAAGGACCAACTGAATTAGCCTTTCTAAGGGTGGAGCATGGGTAGCTGTATTTACATTTTTTTTTCCCCAGTTGATTTTAATGCACAGAAAACCTCTGGCTTAGGCCTGTCACTACCAATAACTGTACCCATAATCTCCATAATCCCTAAGCATCCTTTGATCACCATCTCCTACCCTCAGTAATCAATCCTTTCAGTAATCTCACTTGAATAATTCTTCAGCCTCATTAGATCCTTCAATCCATTGACCCTATCAACTTTTCATTATCCATTAATCTTCATGTTCTTAGTTCCCTCCTTATCCAACTTAGATTTCATGCTTCCTCAATCCCTTTGCTGAATTTCTTCTTCATAGTTTTTACTGGCAAATCCCCAAATGTGGATGATTATAGTTCGTTTCTTATTCTGTGCCTGCCTCTGAAGTTGACATTGGGCAGATAAAAATTCACATCCGTACCCACAGGTCTGAATTTAAACATAATTACCCAAACCCAAATTTATTTGCATAAAAACTGCACTTGAAGATTGGCAAGGGAAAAAAAAAAGAAATAGAAGCATGCAAATTAAAAAAAAATTATATTACTAGGTAAAAAGAAGAAAAAGCCAACACAGCAACGATGAGGTCAGAGACTTAGAGAAGCATGATATTTAAATGTCCCAGAAGAACGTTTCAAAATGGAAGGGTGGACAAAAGGATCACATTTTGAAAAAAAGAGAGAAATGGGGACCTATGTTCATACAAAAACCTGTACATGAATTCTTACTGTAGTTATAGTCAAAATTGCGAGAAACTGGAGACAAACTGTGTCCTTTAATGAGTAAATGCTCACACACAGTGGGATTAGTGTACAATGAACACTACTGAGCACTGACAGGGACCAGCTATGCAAACACGGAACAACGTGGATGAATCTCAAAGGCGCCACACTGAGTACAAGAAGCAAGTCTTGACGGTTGCTTCCTATACGGTTCTCTTCATGTAACAATCTCAAAAAGGCAACTACAGGGATGGAGACCAGACTAACAGTGCCAGGAGTGAGGGGCACAGCAGGGGATGATTATAAAGGGAGAGCGCCAGGAATTTGGGGTGAGGAAGAGTTCTGAATCCTGGTTACGGTAGTAGTCACACTAATTTACACGTGTTAAATTCAACTGTACATCAAAAAACAAGTCAAACTGTAAGACCATTAAAAGAAAAATCGTGCTGAGAAAATGCATTCATTAAGCGTCGAGTCCACTATTCAGAACTTTAAGGAAATAGTACAAAAGGCTTAGGAGAGTTTAGGGCTGATGAAAGTACAACTTCCAATTATCTGTAATTTCCTTGAAAATCTTTTTAAAGGATTTATATTTTATTTGCACTATTTGCATAGAAGGTTACAATAAAATGTAGTAAATTTTTTAAACCAAAAAAATCATACATTTAATAAATCAGTGTATATGTGAAAATGACATGTGCCTGAAGAGCAGCTGGGACCCCCAGGCCTCTCACTTAGGCCTGTGGGATCAGAGCAGCTCTCATCACAGCTCTCCAGATCCCCAATTCTATTATCCTGCCATCTCCCTTGTACGACTCTAAAGCAATGAGATGATTTATACATTTGAGTCCTATGAAAATCAGTTCTTATTTTACAGTATTCTGAAACTCTTCTTATCTTACTTCCTATCTTTTCTTCCTAAGATGCTATTTCTCAAAATCAGATTGATTCCTGAAAGAGTCCCTCTTCTCATCGCCAATCTCATCTTAGCTGGCAACTTTCTTCTTTTTCTTTGGGATGAAGGTGAGTTAAATCCATCTCAGACAATATTCTGGACGTGGCAGCCTGGGGTCTTGGTATCCCTTAGCATTCAGTAAATGATATACAGCTTCCAAATATCCCAGCCTTTGGGGTTCCACAACTGAGGTGAAGGTCAAGCATTTAGAATGTTTAGGGGAAAAAAAATCTCAAAATGTTTGGGAAATAGATCATTTTTTAAAAGGCAAAGAGTAAGTATATAATTTAACTCAAAGCAAAATTGGGCAAAGAAGAATCTAGTATCGATTTACTGCATATATAAGGTTATATGTAGAGAGACCCTGGACTTTCTGTTTTGAAGCTGGAATACCTGCAAATAAAGGGTTTCTGCATTCTACAGTGAAAACTATAATTTGGGGCTTCCCTGGTGGCGCAGTGGTTGAGAGTCCGCCTGCTGATGCAGGGGACACGGGTTCGTGCCCCGGTCTGGGAAGATCCCACATGCCGCGGAGCGGCTGGGCCCGTGAGCCATGGCCGCTGAGCCTGCGCGTCCGGAGCCTGTGCTCCACAACGGGAGAGGCCACAACAGTGAGAGGCCCGCGTACCGCAAAAAAAAAAAAAAAAAAAAATCTATAATTTGTCCTTGGGACAGATTCCTGGATTTGTTTTGGCTTCTCTTTTCTGCAAAGACCACTATAGAGGGTGCTTTTAAGTTATAGTGATTAGGGTAAATGCCTACACATTGCCTTTTCTAATGCCCTGAATGGAGGTGAAGTTCCAAATAAATATCAACACGTATCAACACATTTCAGACTGAATTAGTTCTACTCACACTAATGACTCTAATAAATAAACAATAAGATTTTCAGTTCCTTACAACATTATAAATTTATTTGTCTTCCTTCTCTAACTGTCCCACACAAGTGTTCTGGTTACCCTGTTGGCTTTCCCTCCCAGTGTGATTCAGGGACCCAATTTTCTTGCATCTTGTGACTTCACCAACCCCTGGGTTTTCAGTTCTCTGCTCCCAGCCAACAGAAGGAAAAGGAAGAGTGGAGAAGTAGCACCTGCTTCCTGCTGCACTGACCAGGAAGGGACTTGTAACGGTTCTACTCACTTTCTATGGGCTTCACCTGAACTTGTCCCTTGATCCCACCTAGATATGGGGGCCAGGGGAGCGTGGCCTCTGGCTCACAAATAAGTAACCATGTGACTATACCACAAATGTCCTTGTAGAGGTGGGCGCCACTGTGCAGTGCACCCCTTAGACACCTGTACAAGGCGGCCCTGTGTTTTATCTAGGCTTTGGAAGTTAGGTTTCTTTTTGTAAAAGTTGGTGTTTATTACCGAAGGGAAAAATGGGTTAATCCCAAGTGAGCTGGACCTCAGAGGAGGAAAGAGAGAAATCCCTCATCCTCTGGGACCAGGGAAGCACTGGGGCCTAGACTCTGGGAGGGGGAGAGGTATTTAGAGATGTCCACTGAGACTGGGTGGACAGGCCTTCCACAGCTGGAGACCAGCATGAGTTAGGCAGGGATTCTGAGATCAGGTGGTGGCAGTTACAAATAGCTTCTAGAAGTAGATGTTAGTTACCTTTCCTGTATTACTTCTATTATCTCTAAGCATTCGGTCAAGTCTTGTAAGAGTTAGAACTTGCTTCTTTTAGCTATGATGTGAGAAAACCGGGAAGCAGCCATCACCAACACCCAAGCTGGGGTCATCTGAGCTGGTCACCAGTAAAAACACCATGATGCCCAGAAGAGCAGCGGTTATAACCAAGAGTGGCAGAGGCCACAACATGACAACAAGATGGAGTGGAAGAACCCAACGCGTTTGTTTTTGAGCGTGCATGTGGCAGAGCCCTGGAAAATTGTGGCATCGTTTCCACCAAGCCTAAAAGAAGTTTGTGTCCTAGTGATTTGGAATAAAAATAAAACGCATGCTAATTGTATTGCCATGAGTAAATGATCAAGAAAAACAGGGGTGCATACATATTATTTTTAAATACTCTTAAACATGGTGAGATTTTTACAAGTGATAAAAATATACAATCATATAGCTTTGTTTTGGGCGAGAAAGGAGTAAACGGGGTCCAAATACAGCAATTTATGTATGTTACACATTGGGAAAAGTACGCTGAGTCAGAGGCTCACATGCTGATGATGAAGTGTGTCCACAGGTGCATGTAAACCCCGGGGAGATGCTGTGGAAGGGCCGGTGCACTCTCAAATTTAATGTGGTCCTAACAGAGATGAGTAGAGAGACCCAGTGACTCCCCCCAACCCCCGCCAACTTTCCTCCTAGGTGTCTGCACCCTGAACATAAATCCCTCTCAGGGACTTCCCCAGAAGTCTGTCTTATTTTGTTCTAAGTACTGCTGATTCATTTGGGGAACCTAACTCTAAATCCCAGTGAGTGGATCTACAAGACAGCAGGGACATCATCACTTCAGTTTTCTAGTAGAGCTTTTACTTCCCGTCAAGTTATTTCACTCCATTCACTCCAAACTCAACTCCATTCCCCACCTCTCTGTCTCCAGGGTCTTAGAACAATCACTTCTTCCAGAAGAGGACACTGCCAACCAGGAAAGCAGACGGCAGTCAGAACTTGCCTTTACGGCAGAAAATGAAGTGACATCTATGATCTATGGTGGGTATGTCTCAATCCATTCTCAATATATATCCCAAAGGAGATTTCACTCTTGCTACAAAGTAAGAAATAACAACAACAATCACCACTGTAATAGGACATATTGTGAGGGGCATTCTTTTAAAAGCCTCTAAAATGCTACTGGGAGAGTTTTACGGCTGCACCAAGTCAGAACTCAGCCATGTTTAAAAACAAGGGGAGACGGTGGGATGGTGGTGGTCCCAGGAGGGCCACAGCTCAGCATTTGCTTTGCTGTTTCTCTTTTGTTGACAGTATCACAACTGAGTTCATGGATGCCTGAGGAAACACCAGGCACAGCTTGAGCTGTTCAAAACAATCTTACTAGAAAAGTGACTTTTCTTTTAAAACCAAAAAGCACTTTTTGTAATAATAGGTTAAAGCTAAGACACCAGTGAACACTGCCAGTTTCTGTTTACTTCCTCCAATTTCCTATTGCTCTGGGTATGAGTGAAAATTGGATATCAAAGATAAGAACTAGGGTTATTTTGCTGGATACCTATTCTCCTAAACATGAGGCTTCGAGGTCTTAGGAGCTTGAGTAATTCTTCAGAAACTACGGAAAGCTTGCTCTCAGAATGTCCTCCAAGAATCAGCCCCTTTGCCCAACACATCTAAGCACTAAGATATTCCTACTGAATTTTCAAGGACTCCAAATTGCAGCCAAACCACCTGATGGCTTAGGGCAGGGCATGCGCATCTGCAGGGGAAGAGACAGAGACATCTTTACTCCGACATAATCTGGGGTTTTCAGAGGTCAAAACCTTAAAGTGTGTGAGCCACCTATGGAGAAAACAGTTAGATCTAATTATAGCTCTTAATAGAGAGAACTGGCTGTTTTCAAAAAAAGCAAATATGTAGGTTAAGAGCACTGTTAAACCTTGAGAGATTGATGCCATCGCAGGCTTTTAAGAGCAATGTCCTTGTTTTGTCCTTATTTAGATTTCTTACAAATATTCTTGTGTAGTCTTCTTGGAAGTGGATGGTTTACAAATTCCCCATATACTTTCTGTATATCCCAATAGACTCTTGGATGACCTCTAACTATATCCAGTAAAGGAGCAAACATTCTGAAGTTTGAAATAAGGCAAACAATCTCCAACGTTGTTATTATAAATCCTCATCTTTTCTAAGTGCTTTTCTCTTACTATTCTTAAAATAATGGTAATTTATTGTGATGAAACTGGTCATTAGTTAAAGGCTCTAGAGAACATATCTAATGACAGAAACCAACAATTTATTTTAAATGTGCTTAATGAGGAATTTTTTCTATATTCCCCTTTTATAGTGTTAAATCAAAAGCTGCTTTCAGTAAGCTCTGTCAAGCAAAGTTATAGCTAGTCTCAATCACTGGGATTTTATTAAGTAACCTGAAAGCAGAGCAAATACAAAACTGTACTACTGCATCAATGACTGGCTTAGTCAGTCAAAGCACAGAACTTATGAGGTTTGGTCACTGGTTTATACCCCATGTTGTACAGTTGGCTTTGTTCTCATTAGGAAGCAAAATATCCCACAGATGCATTACGTTGATAATAAAGAGGATATGGTTTAAAATAGATACTGGGCTTAAACCTCATATACTGTCTGCATCCTCATAAGATTATCTGTTTCACTGTCGAAGGAATAGGGGCTTACCACGTGTGTGACCTTGGGCAAGTCACTGATCTTGGTTGAGCCCCAGTTTCCATTTATGAAATACATACTATGTAGTCAGCAGGTTCTGTGAGGACTAAATAATAAGATATCTTTAACACACATAGCTTGGTGCTCAGCGAACAATAACTCAACAGAAGTATGACTACAATCACGACCATGACCAACCATGGTCACGGGGCAAGTAAGAAATAATGATTTGGAGTTCAAAAGGATCCAGGTCTTTCTGATTCTGCTACTGTGCTTATTCTGAGACTTCTCAGGACACCTCATGCCTTTCTCCTCAAAGCTGTTTGTGCTCTCCTAGAAAGAACTGTGTAAGTCATCTCTGCATTGGCCAACTTTTTTGCACACTGCTTGGCACAAAGAAGAACACAATAAATTCGTTTTGAATGAACAAGCATATTGAGTCAAAGCCATCTTTGTCGTGGAGCCCACTGCCATCCTGGCTAAGCCCAGCACGCCGCTGCTTTTATGTTCTAAAAGGAGGGGTTTTTACTATACTCTCAGATGGAAAGTTCTAAACCCTGGAGGCACTTGTCATACCACCAGCTCTATTCATTAGCTGTACTATTCACCCGGTAAACCTCTCCTCACCATCAGCCCTACCATCAGGTGGTTGGAAATCTTCTGGTGGCCACTGCCTTCCGTGGCTTTCTCATCTACCCCTTCCCTTCAATCAGTCACTGTTCCCATTCAATCTTACTGCTTTCTTAGAACACTATGGTATTCTACCTATCTTGCTTAACTCTAATTCAGACTACAAGTGACTAAAATATTAATCTTCCTCAGTCATAGCTGCAAGAACATTTATACTTTCTCAAAAATTTCAATGGAGTTCCATTTCCTTCTAAACTGCAACCAACCCATCAGGATGAGATCCAAAGCTATGCTCAATATGGCGCCTGCCTTCCTTTCCAAGACTCATTTCTTACTTGTGCTTTGCCTGGACCTTAGCTCATCTCAAATACTTTCTTCTTCCAAATCTTTCTTTGCTCATGTATTTCTCTGTATCTGGAACATGCTCTTCTCAATATCTTCACCCTTGAAATTCTTTCCATTTTTATATTCCAAGTGAAATTAGGCTTTCAGCATGAAACCTTTTCAAATCACCCTTCCAAATGGTCCCAGTTCTTAGTGATCTCTTGCATGTGCTTATGAGCACATCACTGTCAATGTGTATCTTCCTATATTGTTTAATCATTTTCTAATTATTATTTACAAGCATTAAAATGATTGTAATATTGGTTAAACATAGCTCATTATTTATAACTCTATTCATTTAATGCTGACATTATTATTTTTAAAATTTATTTATTTTATTTTATTTTTGGCTGCGTTGCATCTTCGTTGCTGTGCACAGGGTTTCTCTAGTTGCAGCAAACAGGGGCTACTCTTCGTTGTGATGTGCAGGCTTCTCATTGCGGTGGCTTCTCCTGTTGCAGAGCACGGGCTCTAGGCATGTGGGCTTCAGTAGTTGTGGCACACAGGCTCAGTAGTTGTGGCTCACAGGCTCTAGAGGGCAGGCTCAGTAGTTGTGGCGCACGGGCTTAGTTGCTCCACAGCATGTGGGATCTTCCTGGACCAGGGCTCGAACCCGTGTCCCCTGCGTTGGCAGGTGGATTCTTAACCACTGCGCCACCAGTGAAGCCCCATAATGCTGACATTATTTTGTTCTGCCCCCAAATCTAATGATGTGCTCATTACACCAAGCCTTTAAAATGGTGAATTTGAAGCAACTCCAAATTGTGAGGTGGTAGGAGATGTTATCTCAGAGGTTCACACGTCACTCTATGCTATAACCATGATATTTTATACAACACTTGTTTGGTACTTTAAAAAATTTTTTTTTTTTTTTTTTTTACATTTAGCTGCCTTCATGACCAGTGGGAAATTTTTTAGTAAAAATAAAGCTGAGAGGAATAAAAGAGAAATGGAAATACAAAGCCTCACATTTAACTGCCACAGCAGGAAAATTCAAAATTGAATTCCAACCCTAGTTATTAAACACCTTGATCAAACCTCCTTCCAACTTTACTGAGCCAGGCAATTTTTCTCTTTTTCCCACTGACTTGGAGTCAGCAAGAGAGAGAGCTGAGTGGCTGGCAAAAGAAAATGAATACACTCTGCAACACTGGTCTCATGAAGCTGGAGCTTGCTAATTGTGGCCTGACCTGCCTGCACTCTGAGGATATTAATAACGCTGAGAGTCCACAACACAAAACTGCTACATTACCTGGAGACCCAAGTTCCCAGTTCAGCTTCTGAGGTTAATGAGATTGCCCAGCTAATCTTTCCTCATGCTCTTCCCCACCTGTAGTTGGTTGTGGTGCCTACTTGTGCCTCAATGAATATTTGCTAAGCAAATAACTGAATAAATAGATGAGCAAATAAATGAATGAGTAAGGGCACAGTGGGGACAAGGGACAGGGTGTGAGGAAAGGCCTTCTGGAGAATCTAAGCACCGAAGGACAAGCAAGAGTTACAGGTGAAGGAACGTGGAAGACCCCTGGAGGGCATTTAGGCAGCTTAGTTGGTGGAAACTGAACGAGTACAGTTAAGAGGCTGGAAACTCTTAACTGGGTTAACTCTTAAGTGGGTTGTGAGTAGGAAGGAAAATCCACTCAGCAGTTCTGAAGAGATTAAAGTGGAGATGAAGCAGGGCAGGTATGATGAGACAAGGTAATGGGTGAGGAGGCTATTTTCCTCGGAGATCTGATCCTTAAACCTTTGTCAGCACCACTGGATGGACGCTGGCTGAGTCAAGAAAGTGAAAACTTTGGCCTGTTGAAGGAAACAGAAGTCAAGGTGTACTGAGTCAAAGAGGCAAGTGCAGTAGCTGGTTTCCCAGCTGACAGCGAACAGCCGTGGGCTTCCCTGCAGCCTCTGAGGGTCATGTGGTTTTGAGGGTGAATGAATGTTCAGCCTTATTTGTTGAGTTGCTAATCAATTTAGAGACAGAAAAAAAGGGTAAGACAGGGAACATGAACTTATATTCTGTTCCTAGTAAGGCCGACTGAAAATCGTAGCTTAGATTTGTGGTCAAAAGAGCTGACCAATCATTTGCCTCAGAACTACACAGCTTGACTTGCTTAGAGAGGTAAGGAGGGAAGGGATGTGCAGAGATGAAGGATACAGAGAACTTCCTGATGACAGACTCTAAGGTCCGGAGGACAAGGGCAAAGGGACAGGAGGGCTGAGGGGGTGAGAACGAAGATCAGATCAGAGCAGCAGAGGCTAAACATCCCCAAGGGGATGACTCTCCACTACTGATTTCTTCCCCCCCGCAGTTGTTGGTTATCATTTTTATTTTCAACTCTTACACTGACTGATGCTTTACCTTAAACATATGTTGATTTTTTTTAATTAAAAAATATTTATTTATATTTATTTATTTGGTTGCACCGGGTCTTAGCTGCGAACATACGTTGATTTTTAAGACTTATCTACCTCCTGACCCAGTAACTTGGTCCTATCCTCACCATCCATAATGTAAAATGAAGAAATGAGGGTCTGTGTGGTGTCTCCATCCCTTCCCCCTCACTTCTGAGGTTTCTTCAGCTCCACCATTATTTTTATATTTTCAAGATCTGTAACATTTACCTTTCGTTCTGAAATGGTTATATCTTCCATGCTTTGCCTAAAGGTATATTCTGGAAATTAAGTTAAATAAACACATTCATAATACTAAATTTATGCCAATTGTATTCTCTGGTTGGAATTTAAGGAGGAGTTCCACTCCTATGTTACGAAACATAGGTCATTCAAAGGAGGAAGTTTCCAAAATTCACATCAAATGAATTATTATTTCCTGTACTCAATTAACTACTTTTGTCTTTTTGCTTTATACATGGATAGTTTTCTGCTACAAACTTCTGCTTTTCTTGAGCGTCAAATTGCCTTTCTTTCTTCCTGTTGACAGAATAAACATGTCTTCTCTGTCTGAACACTAAGCTCTTCTAGCTCTTTTACCGTTTCATTAATTGATTGTTCTAAAAGAACTCCTTCCTTTTCAGGTCTGCCACCAAGATGTCTTTCTGGAATTTTCTTACTGAATCCCCTATCTTCCTTTACCTGGGTCTCAACTTTATTTCTTTAGGAATAGATTTTTAGGTCATTTTTTTCTCCTCTAGTAATTCTTTTTATTTACTCTGAATTGCCTATGCTTTTTTTGTTGTTGACTTCCTTGTCTTTGTTGGAGTCTAGATCACATAACAAATATTTTCAGAAAAGCTGCATGGGAGGTAAAAATTTCTGGATTCTTCACATCTGCATATGTCTTTACTTGCTTACTAGGATGGTTAATTTTATGTATCAACCTGGCTGGGCACCCAGATTAACCATTGTGTCTGGGTGTACCTGTGAGGATGTTTCTGGTTGAGACTGACATTTGCATCCTTGGACTAGATAAAGCATATTGCCCTCTCCAATGCTGGTGGGCCTCATCCAATCTGTTGAGGGACTGAATAGAATAAAAAGGTGGAGGATGGCAGAATCTGTCCCTTTTTATCTTCCTGCCTACCTGTCTGATCTGGGACATCAGTTTTCTCTTGCCCTTTATCTAAGATTTATACCAGCGGCTCCCCTGGTTCTCAGTCCTTTGTACTCAGACTGGAATTACACCATTGGCAAGCCTGGGTCCCCAGCTTGCAGATGGCAGGTCATGGGGCTTCTGGACCTCTGTAATTGTGTGAGCCAATTCCTCCCAAGAAATCAATCTCTCCCTAGTGTGTGTGTGTGTGTGTATATATATATATATATACACACATACATATACACACATATATGTATGTATGTATGTATCTAACTATCTATCTATCTATATATAGAGAGAGATTCGCTGAAGAACCTTGACTAGTAGACTTATACACTTAATAAAAACATGGATAGGATTCCATGTTGAAAGCAAATCCCCCTCCAAATGTTGACAGCATTTCCTGGACTCTAGCATCAGCATCAGTGGACTTCGGTGTGTGTGTGGGTAGCACTTTGGAGTCAACCAGCTTCACTTTGCTGTAGGTCGGAGACCTCTCAAGGAGATAGGCTGGATCCTACCCAAGGGCAAGAGGAAGACACTACTCCGAGGCTCCATTTTGATTGCTCTTGGTCAGATGATAAATGCTATTTCCAAGAGCTTCTTTTGCTATTAATTTTGTGATTGATTTTATAACCTTCTAGGGAACAGTGTGAGTTATATTCAGTTTCTCTCTGAGGAGTGTAATTTTAAGTACTATTTCTATGGTTTTGTTCTTTTTTTTTTGCCTTTAGAGACTAAACTGCTTTACTTCATTTTGGAGTGCATTATTTGTGCTGGTTTTTGAAGAATTTCAGTAGTTTAACAGAAACTTCAGTGTGCTTTGACTAAAAATGAGGCAAAAGCTTCAATGGCTTTGCCACTACTTGAAAAGAAAAAGATAAAAGAAGACAAGTGTTGCATGGATTATTCATTGTTAAGGTAATTAACATCGTTACTACTATATACACTTAAAAATCATTTCTGCAAAATAACCACACTTGCAGATGTCTAATCCTTACACATACAGACACATAAGTCTATATTTGTACTGAAATTTTGTTCACAATTTATATTTGCTAAGTTATTCTAAATTATACAATTTATTTTTATATTTTCATCTTTACTTTAGTGCTTAAAATAAAACACTGTACCATTGACTTATTTTTATGTGGACAACGGTAGAATAAACACAAACAATAACATGTAAGTGACATGGAACGTGAGCCAGGCCTGTCTGCACAGTTCTGTGTATTTCCTGAGGTTAAGACCACAATGGGCCTTTTAGCACAGGTAGAACTTTAAGAACATAAAGGATTTTCTATGAAACTGAAACACAAAATTCATAATTTGTGAAATATGTGTGAACAACAGTAATCAATTTAACTCTGAATCACCAAGAACCAGTAGAGCAAGTGAGAGTCTCGGGGTCTGATCACAGGTGCACATACCACACCTAGAGGAGTCTTGGTCTCAGAGAATCTGCTGGATCCACAGTCAGTACCTTGTTTACACAGCCTATGTCGTCCACTGCAAATTCTTCTCTGTGTTCTTTCTCTCTCCTCCCACACTGTCAGTTACTTACAGCACAGTCCTACCTTCTAAACCTTCTAAAGCATCTCCTGCTATTTGACAAATAAACTGTATTCTGGAGATTTAGTGAATTCTATTTGATGACAGAAGTACAGTAAAATGGTATGAAATTATTTTGGCAGAGGTTAAAAATATTTTATTCCACATTTTACTACATCCTTCTTCTGCCTGAAGTGATTTTTAAAAATCTAAGAGTTTAATTTAAAATCCAGATTTTTATGTAATTATCGCAAAAATCAGTAGAGCTCTTTTCAAAGAAAGAAGTAGCAGTTCTATAATTTGGACATATGAAATTTAGCATGATTGCAGGGTGGTTCTGATCAGAACCCTTCCTAAGCTTTCAGGACACGGGATGACTCTCACTTGCTGAAAAAAGTATGAACATTTTTCCTCCCTAAAAGCAGGTTTTACCTGACCAGAGGAGATCCTGCCTCTGTGGTCATACATTTCTATACATACTCTGTAATAGAGGGAACATATCATAACTACTTGGTAAGTGAATTAATGAAAGAATGATTCAGTGCTTTAATGACTTTTATCATGGTTATAGATGCCAGTATTTCCTTGGCAATTGTGAAATATTTAAATAATCTTTTCTGTACATTAATAATATAGATTGGTACTGCTATAAGCAGCTATTTTCAGTGAAGAAATCAGTACCAATAATACTTTGCAACTATTCATGCAGCAGTAAAATCATGTACTTCAAAGCAAATTTTATTTAAGTACAGTTGACTTACAATATTATATTAGTTTCAGGTGTACAGCATAGTGATTTGATATTTTTATAGATTGTACACCAGTTACAAAATAAATAAGTCACAGGGATATAAAGTACAGCACAGGGAATATAGTCAATAATATTATAATAACTTTGTGTGGGGTGTGATCTATAAACACATACATATATAAAATTAACTTTCTCTAACTCAGGAGAACATTTCTTTTCATTTGCCCCATTTTCTGAAGGAACCAGAAGATGAGGGAAAACAGGTAAGGGCAGTCCTAGAGAAGAAGCCAAGACTTGTGACCCATGAGCCTGTCCCATCCCATCCCATCCTACCTAGACTGCCCTAGTGAGGAGGTGAAGGAGTCACCCATGACATACAGCTGACACAAGTCCACAGCTGGGAACTGCTGATAGAGTGGGACCATCAGATAGAGTGATTTTAGTTGTACCCACCAAAAATAATTCAGATGAACACAGTCATATAGTCTCCTTGGTCATGTTTTATTTTAGTATCTAAAAGAAGGCTTAAATCTCCTTCCCGTATTCTATAGAAAAGGAAGTGGTGACGCCAGGGGTTGTGTTTTCTTAGCCATTTCTCTTTCTGAGCTGCTGCACCCAGCTAGATGTCTCACCTCTTGCAAGAGCTTCCTCTGTCCATCTCATGTCACCCAACCCTGGAAAATGTCTCTCTGTTTTCCATGTATTTCAAAACATTGAAAAAATCTACCATTCACAACAGTGTGGCATTATTGCTGATGTAGGGAAATTCAGGAAGAGTAGCAAATAAAGAGCATGGCAATAAACACACGTCAATATTGGAATTTAGTATATATTAAAGATGTTGCTTCAAATCAGTGGGGAATGAAGGATTATTCCATAGACAGCATTGAAATAAACAAAAAATGAAGTTTAATTCATATCTCCATTTCATCTTTAAAAATAAAGCGAATCTAGATGAGACAAAAATTTAAATGTGAAAAAAATCAAAGCACTGAAAGTATTAAAAGAAACAATGAATGAAAGTTTTGCAGTTTTGGAATAGTGCAATCCTTTCTAAGGTGGTACTAAAACCAGAAGCCTTAAAGAAGTAGTATCTGACTACCAAGAAAAGATTTTAAAATTTCCTATGACAATAAAACTAACAAACCAAAAAAACACCCAAAATACCTTCTGGTAGTCTGCTATATTGGTGGTCGCTAAAAAACCCCATGCCTTGTAGAAAGCTGCGCTTGTAGAGCTCCCTCCTCTTGAATCTGGGCAGGGTGTATAACCTGTTCTAACCAACAGGATGTGATAGACATTTCAGACCAAAGCTCCTGCCTTTGCACTCTTGGAAGTCCTGAGCTGCTAAGTTAGAAGTCCAGCTACTCTGCAGGAGATACCAGATTAAGAGATCTTGTGGAGGGGCTACGTGGGAAGGAGAGCCCTATGTCTATCTACATTGAGGAAACCCAAGACACTTAGCTGACACAAGGTCCCAGAACTATGACCCTGGTCAAGCCATTCCAGCCAGCCACCAGCCACCTTAACTTCTTAGCTAGGTGTGGTATCACACAGAGAATCACACTATCCTCACTGTGCTCTGTCCAAATGCACAACCCTTAGAATTTTGAGAAGTAAAATTCGTTTTTTTTTAAAGACATGGGATAATTTCTCACGAAGCAGTAGGTAACTGGAACACTCCAGTAGTCAAACAGCAAACTGGGAAGAGTACAAGCAATATATAACGCAAGACTAGTTTCCTAAATATATAAAAAGATCTTAAAATCAATTAGAAAAATGACAACTCAATACAAAAAGATTTAAGTAATTCAAAGGACCAAAATATAAGTGGTCAATAATCTTTTGAAAGATGTTCAAGCTCTATTAATTTTTTTAAAAATGCAATGAGATTCCATTATTTGCCTACTGGATTGGAACATATTTAAAAGCTGAACAATTAACAGAGTAGAGATGATACAGAGCTAGTATTCTCATGTACTGCTTGCTGGGAGAAATTTATCAGTGTTTATAAGAATGCAGTGCATATATTATTTGACCCAGCAATATAATTTCTAACAAGATGTTTTATAACATATTTTACTCAAGGATGCAAACATATATGAAATACTATGAACTGAATGAATGTCTTCACAAAGAGGAAGGCTTCACTTCCACTGTGATGGTGCTTGGATGTAGGGCCTTTGGGAGGCAATCAGGTTTAGATGAAGTCATGATGGTAGGTCTCCCATGATAGCATTAGAGTCTTTATAAGAAGAGGAAGAGAGATCTGAAAATTTTCTCTCTCTCCCCCTCTCTCTCTCTATGTGAGGACACAGTGAGAAGGTGGCCATCTGCAAGAAATTCTTGAGAGGGCTTTCACCAGAATTGAATCTGCTGGCACCCTGATCTTGGACTTCCCAGGCTCTATAACTGTGATAAATAAATTTCTGTTTTTCAGGACACCCAGTATATGGTATGTTCTTATGGCAGCCAGAGCAGACTAAGACATGAACAAAGATGTTCATTAAGCATTATTTATAATATCTTACATGTTGGAGACTTCCACATATCCATCCATAAGGATCTTATTAAAAAATTACAGCACAGCTATAAAATATATTATTGTGTAGCTATTTATAAAAATAAGGTAGAACTATCCATACTGATTTAGGAGGATATCTAGATGTTAATAAAGTGAAAAAAATCAAGAGGTAGATCAGAATAGACTGTAGGATAATATTTGTCAACATTTATGAAAGAAATACAAGCACACACATATTGCACATTTGTATACACGTATACTTGTATAACATTTCTAAGTAGACACAAGAAACTATTAATGGTGCTTAGCTCTGAGGACTGGGAGTACTGAACTGGACAACATGGTGTGAGAGGAAACAGACACTTTTCACTCTACACCCATCTGTACATGTTAGTAGTTAACATGGAACTTTTATTAAAAAGAAAAGAAAAAATAGTGAAATCTCCGAAGGCCTTTGTGCCAAGAGCTCCGCCATTCCCCAAGCTCAGAACACAGGAGTACTGTTAACCTTTATCTGTACTTTGAGCTCCCATATGCACATAGAGTTGTGCTGTGTGACATTATGCAAACACCATCCCTCTCTGCTAGGCTGGAGCCGAATCAGGAGGATTTGGAAGAAGGCTGGACTTTCTGGGCGAATAAGAAAAGCACATCCCCCCACTGGCTCCCATTGCTGAGACACACACTAGCAGCCACAGGCTCCACTAACAAGCCGACAAGGGATGCCGTCCTCCGCACCGCAGACTCACCGGTAATGACCTGCCTAAGGAGCGGTGAGGTCGCTAAGGAGCATGTAAGGGACTCTTGGCACTCTGAGCCCAGGTTCTGAGTTCAGATGGGAGGAAATGGATACGTATCATTAACAATTACGTTGTTTCACATGTTCTTTAACCATAGATTAATTTTCCTGAACATGAAAGGTGTTCTGTGGGAGAATATCTTATTATTGGATGTTCAAACAGAATCACACCCACTCACAAGCTTCACTTAGCTATGCTTGTTCATATATATATATATATATATATATATATAAACATCTTTATTGGAGTATAAATGCTTAACAATGGTGTGTTA
Source organism: Delphinus delphis (assembly GCF_949987515.2). Classification (NCBI taxonomy): domain Eukaryota; kingdom Metazoa; phylum Chordata; class Mammalia; order Artiodactyla; family Delphinidae; genus Delphinus; species Delphinus delphis. The sequence goes on along the minus strand of NC_082696.1, from coordinate 6,694,546 downwards.
CTTTCTGCTTTATAAAAAGGGAATCAGCTATACATATACATATATCCCCATATCTCCTCCCTCTTGTTTCTCCCTCCCACCCTCCCTATCCCACCCTCTAGGTGGTCACAAAGCACCAACCTGATCTCGCTGTTCTATGTGGCTGCTTCCCACTAGCTACCTATTTTACATTTGGTAGTGTATCTATGTCCATGCCACTCTCTCACTTCGTCCCAGGTTACCCTTCCCCCTCCCCGTGTCCTCAAGTCCATTCTCTACGTCTGCATCTTTATTCCTGTCCTGCCCCTAGGTTCTTCAGAACCAATTTTTTTTTTAGATGCCACATATATATGTTAGTATATGGTATTTGTTTTTCTCTTTCTGACTTAACTTCACTCCATATAACAGTCTCTAGGTCCATCCAACTCACTACAAATAACTCAATTTTGTTTCTTTTTATGGCTGACTAATATTCCACTGTATATATATGCCACATCTTCTTTATCCATTCATCTGTTAATGAACACTTAGGTTGCTTCCATGTCCTGGCTATGGTAAACAGAGCTGCAATGAACATTGTGGTACATGACTCTTTTTGAATTATGGTTTTTTCAGGGTATATGCCCAGTAGGGGGATTGCTGGGTCATATGGTAGTTCTATTTTTAGTTTTTTAAGGAACCTCCATACTGTTCTCCATACTGGCTGTATCAATTTACATTCCCACCAACAGTCAAGAGGGTTCCCTTTTCTCCACACCCTCTCCAGCATTTATTGTTTGTAGATATTCTGATGATGGCCATTCTGACAGGTGTGAGGAGATACCTCATTGTAGTTTTGATTTCCATTTCCCTAATGATTAGTGATGTTGAGCATTCTTTCATATGTTTGTTGGCAACCTATATATCTTCTTTGAAGAAATGTCTATTTAGGTCTTCTGCCCATTTTTGGATTGGGTTGTTTGTTTTTTACAAATTGAGCTGCATGAGCTGCTCCTAAATTTTGGAGGTTAATCCCTTGTCAGTTACTTCATTTGCAAATATTTTCTCCCATTCGGAGGGTTGTCTTTTCATCCTATTTATGGTTTCCTTTGCTGTGCAAAAGATTTAAATTTCATTAGGTCCCATTTGTTTAACTTTGGTTTTATTTCCATTTCTCTAGGAGATGGATCAAAAAGGATCCTGCTGTGATTTATGTCATAGAGTGTTCTGCCTATGTTTTCCTCTGAGACTTACATAGTGTCTGGCCTTACATTTAGGTCTTTAAGCAATTTTGCGTTTATTTTTCTGTACGGCATTAAGGAGCGTTCTAATTTCATTCTTTTACATGTAGCTGTCCAGGTTTCCCAGCATCACTTATTGAAGAGGCTGTCTTTTCTCCATTGTATATTCTTGCCTCCTTTATCAAAAATATGGTGACCATATGTGCGTGGGTTTATCTCTGGGCTTTCTATCCTGTTCCACTGATCTATATTTCTGTTTTTATGCCAGTACCATACTGTCTTGATTACTGTAGCTTTGTAGTATAGTCTGAAGTCCAAGAGCCTGATTCCTCCAGCTCCATTTTTCGTTCTCAAGATTGCTTCAGCTATTTGGGGTATTTTGTGTTTCCACACAAATTGTGAAATTTTTTTACTCTAGTTCTGTGAAAATGACATTAGTGGTTTGATAGGGATTGCACTGAATCTGTAGATTGCTTTGGGTAGTATAGTCATTTTGACAATGTTGGTTCTTCCAATCCAAGAACATGGTATATCTCTCTATCTGTTTGTATCATCTTTAATTTCTTTCATCAGTGTCTTATAGTTTTCTGCATAGAGGTTTTTTGTCTCCTTAGGTAAGTTTATTCCTAGGTATTTTATTATTTTTGTTGCAGTGGTAAATGGTAGTTTCCTTAGTGTCTCTTTCCGGTTTTTCATCATTAGTGTATAGCAATGCAAGAGATTTCTGTGCATTAATTTTGTATCCTGTTACTTTACCAAATTCATTGATTAGCTCTAGTAGTTTTCTGGTAGCATCTTTAGGATTCTCTATGTATAGATAGCATCATGTCATCTGCAAACACTGACAGCTTTACTTCTTCTCTTCTGATTTGGATTCCTTTTATTTCTTTTTCCTCTCTGACTGCTGTGGCTGAAACTTCCAAAATTATGCTGAATAACAGTGGTGAGAGTGAGCAACCTTGTCTTGTTCCTGACCTTAGTGGAAATGGTTTTAGCTCTTCACCATTGAGAACGATGTTGGCTTTGGGTTTGTCATATATGGCCTTTATTATGTTGAGGTAAGTCCCCTCTATGCCTACTTTCTGAAGGGTTTTTTTTTTTTTTTTATCATAAATGGGTGTTGAATTTTGTTGAAAGCTTTTTCTGCATCTATTGAGATGATTGTATGGTTTTTCTCCTTCAATTTGTAAATATGGTTTATCACATTGATTGATTTATGTATATAGAAGAAAGCTTGCATTTCCAGGATAAACCCCACTTGATCATGGTGTGTGTTCCTTTTAATGTGCTGTTGGATTCTGTCTGCTAGTAGTTTGTTGAGGATTTTTGCATCTATGTTCATCAGTGACGTGGGCCTGTAGCTTTCTTTCTTTGTAACATCTTTGTCTGGTTTTGGTACCAGGGTGATGGTGGCCTTGTAGAATGAGTTGGGGAGTGTTTCTCCCTCTGATACATTTTGGAAAGGTTTGAGAAGGACAGATGTTAGCTCTCCTCTAAATGTTTGATAGAGTTCACCTGTGAAGACATCTGGTCCTGGGCTTTTGTTTGTTGGAAGATTTTTAGTCACAGTTTCAATTTCAGTGCTTGTGACTGGTCTATTTATATTTTCTATTTCTTCCTGTTTCAGCCTCGGAAGGTTGTGCTTTTCTAAGGATTTGTCCATTTCTTCCAGGTTGTCCATTTTATTGGTATATAGTTGCTTGTAGTAATCTCTCATAATCCTTTGTATTTCTCCAGGGTCAGTTGTTACTTCTCCTTTTTCATTTCTAATTCTATTGATTTGAGTCTTCTCCCTTTTTTTCTTGATGAGTCTGGCTAATGGTTTATCAATTTTGTTTATCTTCTCAAAGAACCAGATTTTAGTTTAATCGATCTTTGCTATCATTTCCTTCTTTTTCATTTATTTCTGATCTGATCTTTGACTTCTTTCCTTCTGCTAACTTTGGGGTTTTTTTTTGTTCTTCTTTCTTTAACTGCTTTATGTGTAAGGTTAGGTTGTTTATTTGAGATGTTTCTTGTTTGTTGAGGTAGGATTGTATTCCGATAAACTTCCCTCTTAGAACTGCTTTTGCTGCATCCTATAGGTTTTGGGTCATCATGTTTTCATTGTCATTTGTTTCTAGGTATTTTTTGATTTCCTCTTTGACTTCTTCAGGGATCTCTTGGTTATTTAGTAGTACATTATTAAGCCTCCATGTGTTTGTATTTTTTACAGATTTTTTTCCTGTAACTGATATCTAGTCTCATAGCATTGTGGTCAGAAAAGATACCTGATACGATTTCAATGTTCTTAAATTTACCAAGGCTTGATTTGTGACCCAAGATATGATCTATCCTGGAGAATGTTCCATGAGCACTTGAGAAGAAAGTGTATTCTGTTGTTTTTGGATGGAATGTCCTATAAATATCAATTAAATCTATCTGGTGTATTGTCTCATTTAAAGCTTGTGTTTCCTTATTAATTTTCTGTTTGGATGATCTGCCCATTAGTGTAAGTGAGGTGTTAAAGTCCGCCACTATTATTGTGTTACTGTCAATTTCCTCTTTTAGAGCTCTTAGCAGTTACCTTATGTATTGAGGTGCTCCTATGTTGGGTGCATATAAATTTATAATTATTATATCTTCTTCTTGGATTGATCCCTTTATCATTACTTAGTGTCCTTCCCTGTCTCTTGTACAGTTTTTATTTTAAAGTCTATTTTATCTGAGTATTGTTACTCCAGCTTTATTTTGATTTCCATTTGCATGGAATATCTTTTTCCATCCCCTCACTTTCAGTCTGTATGTGTCCCTAGGTCTGAAGTGGGTCTCTTGTAGACCGCATATATATGAGCCTTGTTTTTGTATCCATTCAGCCAGTCTGTGTCTTTTGGTTGCAGCACTTAATCCATTTATATTTAAGGTAGTTATCAATATGTATGTTCCTATTACCATTTTCTTACTTGTTTTGGGTTTGCTATTGTAGCTCTTTTCCTTTTCTTGTGTTTCCTGCCTAGAGAAATTCCTTTAGCATTTGCTGTCAAGCTGGTTTGGTGGTGCTGAATTCTCTTAGCTTTTGCATGTCTGTAAAGGTTTTATTTTCTCTGTGGAATCTGAATGAGATCCTTGCTGGGTAGAGTAATCTTAGTTGTAGGTTTTTCCCTTTCATCACTTTAAATAAGTCCTGCCACTCCCTTCTGGCTTGCGGAGTTTCTGCTGAAAGATCACCTGTTAACCTTATGGAAATTCCCTTGTATGTTATTTGTTGTTTTTCCCTGCTGATTTTAATACTTTTTCTTTGTATTTAATTTTTGATAGTTTGATTAATATGTTTCTTGGCATGTTTCTCCTTGGATTTATCCTGTATGGGACTCTTTGCGCTTCCTGGGCTTGATTGTTTACTTTCCCATATTAGGGACGTTTTCAACTATAATCTCTTCAAATATTTTCTCAGTCCCTTTCTTTTTCTCTTCTTCTTCTAGGACCCCTATAATTTGAATGTTGGTGCATTTAATGTTTTCCCAGAGGCCTCTAAGACTGTTCTCAATTCTTTTCATTCTTTTTCCTTTATTCTGCTCTGCAGTAGTTATTTCCACTATTTTATCTTCCAGGTCACTTATCCGTTCTTCTGCCTCAGTTATTCTGCTATTGATTCCTTCTAGATAATTTTTAATTTCACTTATTGTGTTGTTCATCATTGTTTGTTTGCTCTTTAGTTCTTCTAGGTCCTTGTTTCCTGTATTTTCTCCACTCTATTTCTAAGATTTTGGATCATCTTTACTCTCATTATTCTGAATTCTTTTTCAGGTAGACTGCCTATTTCCTCTTCATTTGTTAGGTCTGGTGGGTTTTTATCTTGCTCCTTCATCTGCTGTGTGTTTCTCTGTCTTCTCATTTTGCTTATCTTACTGTGTTTGGGGTCTCATTTTCACAGGCTGCAGGTTCGTAGTTCCCGTTGTTTATGGTGTCTGTCCCCAGTGGCTAAGGTTAGTTCAGTGAGTTGTGTAGGCTTCCTGGTGGAGGGGACTGGTGCCTGTGTTCTGGTGGATGACGCTGGATCTTGTCTTTCTGGTGGCAAGACCATGTCCAGTGGTGGATTTTGGGGTGTCTGTGACCTTATTATGATTTTAGGCAGCCCCTCTGCTAATGGGTGGGGTTGTGTTTCTGTCTTGCTAGTTGTTTGGCATAGGGTGTCCAGCACTGTAGCTTGCTGGTCATTGAGTGGAGCTGGGTCTTAGCGTCAAGATGGAGATCTCTGGGAGAGCTTTCGCCGTTTGATATTACATGGAAATGGGAGGTCTCTGGTGGACAAATGTCCTGAGCTTGGCTCTCCCACCTCAGAGGCACAGGCCTGACACCTGGCTGGAGCACCAAGACCCTGTCAACCACACGGCTCCAAGAGTAGACAAGCAAATCCAAAGAATCACAGAATTTCCTTCAAATTGGTGACCAGCCACAATATCAATCAGGAGTGGGCAGCCTCTTTCTTCAGTCTCTCTTGGCCTTTTGAGTTCGTGGGCCAGTTTCAGACTTCACCCTAGGCACTCCAGAAGTTTCCAATCAAGTTGCAGGGAGAAGATGGGCTGGGAAGCACTGAGCGTCAGGGTAGCTCAGAGAATCACAGAATCAGGCTGAGGCCCAGCAGAGTTGACAAATTCCCAGAAGCTGTTCTGATGTATTTTTAAGGGCTTGAAAACCAAAGCAGATTTTTAATTTTCTTATCACAAAACACAAGCCTTTATATCAAAGTGTTAGGTTTCTTAATATCTTTTATGTCTTCCCTTGTAAATGTGGGAACTGAATGATCTCTGCTAGGCGTGTGTGACGGACCAGATCTAAAACATCGTCAGAGGCAAGCAGACCTTGAAAATCTTGTGGAAGTGGAATGTTTTCATGCCCCACACCACGCTGTGTGTCAAACGGGTATGCGACCAGTTTGTGGATCTAGCATATGCAAACTTGTATGATTGGGGTGATAGTTTCATTAAGCATTCTCATTTGGAAAATGTTTTGGAATATGTGAATAAATAACAAGGACATGTCCAAACAGACATAGTATCATGATCAAAAACATGAACAGTTACCAGAGAGAGAGAGAGAGAGTCACTTCAAATCGAATAATGAATGAGCATGAACCCACAGTGCAAACTGGAAGGATGATCACAGATGTGGAACCCGAGTTATGACTAACAAACATATATAAAATTTATTTCTAACTGTATCAACCAGCAAAGAAAATAGCTATGCATTTACTGGAAAAAAAAAAAAAAAAAGCATTACTCCTATTTGGTTAGAAAGACAAAAGAAAAAAAAAGGAAAAGAATAGATACACCCAGTTGGAACCATGAACAACCAAATGTCACAAAAGGTGTTAAGAACACTAACATTCTTGTTATGTTTGAAGGGTGTATTATGTATGAATGTTTGGGAATTTTTCAATAAGAAAATTTGTCTATTTTGGTGTTTCAGGCTCCACAGAACCAAAGGGTACTCTGGAAGGCTTATAGAGAAATGAGACATTGAGAGAAAACTCATGAGAGTATCAAGAAGATAGAACCATTTATGAAACAGCAAAGCTCATATATAATTGAGCAAGGACAATGGAAAGTAGTTTGAATTGCAATATAATTCTGTAAGAATACAATGTACATTGACAGTAGCTGAGTGTTGCAAGCCAAATTCAAAGCAAACAAATAAAGAAGTAAATAAAAATTTAAAGCCATTAAGTGGAAAAATATTATCATGAATGACTGATATGATTACATTTGAATTTTTAAAATGATGTCATTAGAAGGATGCAGGATAAAGCCAAGAAGAAAGGAGTTACGAGTCTACTACAGTAGTTTGGGTTCTGTCGGTATTTGCTCTTTAGTCAAAATTGGTCCTTTATTTACTATACATTCCCTCTTCCCTGCTATCTTCTGTTCTCTTTTTTTGTTTTTACTTCCTTTATTTAAATTTTAACTTTCTTTATCTTTCTTTTCTGAATTATACCAATCTTATAAACATAAACCATTTAATTCTTTATTTTTAATTGTTTCATTTCCACCTTAAATTTATGCCATGTGTTTTGGATTCCCCCTTTAAAAATTCCATAACATTTAAAAAACATTTTGGGATTAATATTTGTGGTAGTAATGAGATTTTTATTTGATGGTTTCTTGGCATTTTGATGTGTGAAAACAATAGGTTATGATGATGGAAGCATTCTTACTGTCAATAAGGCTAGGAAAATTATATGGTCAAGTGAATAGATTTTTAGGACTGCTAGCTTCGGGTTTTTATGAAAACCTAAGAGGTTCATAGCAACAGATTTTACAACGTTTAGATACACAATGGCGTAACACTACAGTAGCTACAAACACTAGCAATAGTCAGAGTCTAAATACAGTCAAACTCATTTTGATTGTAAAAATTTAGTTTTAAATTTCTCCTGCTGCATAGAAGTAATATACCAGGTGATTCATTTCCACATTTGAACTGTTGTTAACCACAGTGGGCGAAGGAGAGCTAGATGCAGGGTCTGGCTATTATGTCACACTCAGAAGAAAAGGGAATAACATTACAGCACAGAATGACCTATCAAATTTCCTTGGCAGGTGCTAATTCACTTTGATCTATCCTTCACCATAATTTCATGGGTGGGAAGGACATACATATTTATAAGTGTGGAAGCAGGCTGCTGTTGTTCTGTTTGTAATTTACAGTAACAAAGAATTCATTTAGATTTCCATATTAGAAGTTCCAAGGTGACCGTGTAGTAGATATCAGCCCCCTGCTGTTTAGGATGCCTAACATAATAAAGAATAAAACAAAACAACAGTACATCACGACCTGGGATCATGGGTAATCGATTCACATATTTACCACTGAAACAAAAGCACCGCGCAAAGCAGCGTCATTACTACAATTTGCTGATAAAAACCCTAGGGATCGCAGGAAGTATCTGCCTGGAAAGCAGCTGATTAATCTAAGTTACTCATGCTTTGTTAAAGAGTTATTGTTTTAATCATAATTAACAATAAGTAGTTCTCATGGAAAAGTTGCAGGGGAGATGCAGCTCAGCCCCTTGTGAGGTAGACAGCTTTTATGCTTTTTTAACCATGAATTATGAACAAATCTATAACAAAATGAAGAACCAAATGGGAGAACAATAATGATTTTGATGCCAACAGTTAGATTTAGAATCTCATTAGCTATGAAAAATATTGTTTTGTATACAAATATCTCTTAACTGACATGACCATGGTGCATCATTTTTGTATCACATAAAATGCTTTAAAAGCTCAGTGGGGCGAGTTCTTTTACTGTACACAGCAAACATTCCAGCATGTTGTATGATTTAAAAAATGCCATAATTAGGTAAAATATTTGAAAAGAGATTTCACTAAACAACGTATATGACTGGTCAATAAGCAAATGAAAAAGATGCTGAATAGCACTAGTAATTGGAGAGATGTAGCTTAAAACCACAGTAAAAGACCACTACATACCCACTAAAATGGCTAGAATGAAAAAGACTGAAAATATCAAGTTGGTGAAGAGGTGGAGAAACTGGAACCCCTCTGCTCTGATGGGGCTGTAAAACGTTACAGCCGCACTGAAAATATTTAAGTAATTTTTTTAAATGTTAAACACATATGACCATAGGACCCAGTGATTCCTCTCCGAGGTGTCCAACTGAGAGAAATGAAAGCATTTAACCACACAAAGACTTGTATACAAATGACCATAGCTCAAGTCATAATAATCTCAACTAGAAACAATACAAATGTCCATCAACTGGTGAGCAGATAAACCAAATGCTTCATATCCATTCAGTGGGATTTTGCTCATCAAGAAGACAGATACACACAACAACTCTGAAAAAAATCTCAAAATAATTATGCTGAGGGAAATCAGCCAGATGACAGATTGTATATTGTATGATTCCATTTATACGGAATTTCTAGAAAAGGCAAAACTCTATAAGCAGAGAACAGATCACTGATTGCCTGGGGCTGAGGATGGGAGTGGGGATGTCTTAAATATGCAGGAGGAAACTTTTTAGGGTGACAGAAGCATTCTAAAACTGTGTGTGATGATGGTACATATTTACTTTCTAACTGTACACTTACACTGGGTGATCTGTATGATTTGTCAATTATACCCCAGTAAAGTAATAAAAATGCATCAAGGCATAAACAAGATTTGTGAAGCTTGTACACGTTCACAAATTGTAAAAAGTTTACTTTAAAAATAAATAAATTAGGGGTAAGACGGGAATAAAGACACAGAGCTACTAGAGAACGGACTTGAGGATACGGGGAGGGGGAAGGGTAAACTGGGACGAAGTGAGAGAGTGGCATGGACATATATACACTACCAAACGTAAAACAGATAGCTAGTGGGAAGCAGCCGCATAGCACAGGGAGATCAGCTCGGTGCTTTGTGACCACCTAGAGGGGTGGGATAGGGAGGGTGGGAGGCAGGGAGATGCAAGAGGGAAGAGATATGGGGACATACGTATATGTATAACTGATTCACTTTGTTATAAAGCAGAAACTAACACACCATTGTAAAGCAATTATACTCCAATAAAGATGTTTTAAAAAATTAAATAAATAACTCTGTCATAATTACACGTTAATAATAGCATTATCTTTCTCCTAGAGAGGGTATCCTGAGACTTTCCTTCAGAAAACTAAGAATATAGCTTGCTCTGTATGGTCAAAGGTTTCAGGTACTCCTTTTTATGATCAGACCACTATGCATTTTCCTGTTCCCAAACCACTGAGAAGTCTTCAGAAATGCTCCAAGTACAGGGCCTGTAATTTAAAGGGGCAGCCAGACCCTCAGTCGGCCAGTCAACAATCCGCACTAAGCTATTCCAGTGACCTCACAGAGCAAACACTCATGCTGAGAAGTGCCGGGGAGATTTTCCAGGGAACTGGACAACTTGATTAAAGAACTGTGTCAGCATTTCAACAGCTTCGTAAGTAGTGATAGCAACACCGAGGCAAGAGTTGAGAGATCAGATTCTTCTCCTCCACAGCAAGGGTGGTAAGCACGGGTTTTTAATCATTAAAATGATCTTCTGCTTCACCCACTGAGGAAAATCATCAGGAATGTGTCCTACACCATAGGGTGGCATTTACTGATCTGTCAGAAAATCTCCTTGTTGCAGCTTTCTGAAACATCGTCCTCTGATCTGCTCCTAATTCTTAGTAAGAACACAAGTATAGCATATGATAGGCTGACAACTGAAATGAACATAGATATAAGGGCCTTTGCACCATTTCTTGTATAACACCAGTTCATTTACCAAGAGAAAGTGGATTCTTGAGGATGCTACAAGGCAGATGTCAGCCTCAATTGGTTAAACCTAGGAAATGTTGACTGAATTTCTCATAAGCAATAAGAAATCCCACATCTAATTCTGATTCATGTTTAAAAAGCCCAGAAAATTAACAGTTGCCTAGAATAAGGCAAGTAATACATGATTAACATTTTGTTGCCACTCAGGATTCAAACAAAAGAGACTCTAGTAAACCCCTCTGTTGTCAAATGGAGGAGCATCTGGCAGAGCATCAGCTGCTTAGGAAAACTTCATTTCCCATCTTTTTCTCTAACTATTCCCTGCTTGTGCCTTACCATTCTCATTAAGTCTATGGTTTTAATAAAAGATTTTCCTAATCCTCCAATGTGTCCTCATTTCCAGCGACCTTATTCAGAGTTTGTTTAGTTGCTGCCCCACATTTTTGCCATGGTGTGCGAGACCAATGTCTGTCACTCCTCAGTAAAGTTGCAGGATACAAAAATCATTACACAAAAATCTATCACGTTTCTATGCACTAATAACGAATTATCAGAAACAGAAATTAACAAAACAATCCCAGTTACGATTTCATTAAAAAGAATAAAATCCTAGGTATAAATTTAACCAAGGAGGTGAAAGACCTGTATATTGAAAACCTTAAGACATGTAACTGAGTGAATGGGAGAAGATATTTGCGAGTCATATCTCTGATAAGGGGTTAATATCCAAAATATCTAAAGTACTCATACAACTCAACAGCAAATAAACAATCTGATTTAAAAAATAGGTAGAAGATTCCGAGTAAACATTTTTCCAAAGAGGACATGCAGATGCCTAACAGGTGCATGAGAAGATGCTCAGCATCACTAACCACCAGGGAAATGCAAATCAACACCACAACGAGGTATCACCTCACACCTGCTAGAATGGCTATTATCAGAAGATAAATAACAAGTGTTGGTGAGGATGTGAAGAAAAGGGAGCTCTCGTGCACTGTTCTAGGAATGTAAATCAGTGCAGCCAGAATGGAAAACAGTGTAGAAATTCCTCATAAAATTAAAAACAGAACTACCATATGATCCAGCAATTCCACTTCTGAATATTTATTTGAAGAAAATGAAAACACTAACTCAAAAAGATATCTGCACCCCCATGTTCACTGCAGTATTATCTACAATAGCCAAGACATGGAAACAATGGGTAAGTGTACATTGATTGCTGAATGAATAAAGAAAATAGTTACACACATACACAATGAAATATTATTCAGCCATAAAGATAATGAAATCTTGCCATGCGTGACAACATGGATGGACCTTGAGGACATTATGCTAAATGAAATAAGTCAGACAGAGAAAGACAAATACCATATGATCTCTCTCATATGTGGATTCTAACCCAAGCAAACCAAATAAAAAACCAAGCTCACAGATACAGAGAACAGACTAGTGGCTGTCAAAGTTGGGGGGTAGTGGGTGGGAGAAATGGGTGAAAGGGGTCAAGAAGAAGAAGAAGAAGAAGAACAAAAAGCAACTGATAAAAGGAATCTTATGCAGCCATTAAAATAATGTTTATGATGGGTGTTCAGCAATATGGGAAATGTTTCAGCTATAACTGAGATGAAAAGGGTAGGGTACAAAATTCTATGTAGAAATGACACCCAGTGTGTAGAAACTGTGCATGAAAAAAAAGACTGGGTAGGTAGATTCTAAAACTTTGCTTTCTATCTACCTATCTCTCTCTCTCTCATGATCATCATCATCTATTTAATATAGATAATATATATTTATTAGTATATATAAGTTATTATTGTTGTTGTTATATGTTTGCTGAGCTGTTTGAGAGCAAGCTGCAGACATCATGACCCTTTACCCCAAATAATTCAATGAGTATCTCCTAAGAAAAAGGAAGCTCTGTTATGTAACCACTGGGTAATCCTCAAATTCTGCTAATGCAAATTTTTGACGTAATTTACAAGGTCCTTCATGATCTGGCCCAGCTTGCCCATCCGGCTCCATCTTTCCCTGTCTGCCCCAGTGCCTTTGCACTTTGTGCTCTAGTGTACTCAACTGTCAATTCCTTGATGTTCCACACTCTCTTGCTCCCTTTCAGTCCTTCATAAGTGCAGTTCCCTTACTTTCAGATACTTTTGCCAGCTCTGTTCTCCCCTCAGCTGAACTTGCTAATGAATCTCTGTCTGGATTTGAGTCCAGGCTCTGCCATTTATTAGTTGTGGGAACATGGGGTGGTGACCTCTCTGTGGCTCAGATTTCTGATTTATAAAATGGGATTAGAAAAAGTAACTGTCTTGTGAGATTGTTGTGAGGCCAAAGTGAGATACTTTAGGTCAAGAGCTCAGAAGAGTGCCTGGAAAAGGCAAGCATTTAAAACACACTTACCCCTCCTTCTCTTCCTACTACTACTACTACCACTGCTACTACAATTAGTACTAGTACTATTGGTACTATTACTAGTTGTACTGCTGCTGCTGCTATTACTACCATTCATTTAAGACCTTAGCTTAAATTTCACCCACTCTGGGAAGGCCTCACTGATCCCCAAGTATGAATTTAGTAACCCTGCCTGTGCATTTAGCTATCTTGTATTTTCCCTCTAAACATACTACCATAATTTTTTTGAAGAATTTTTTATCACTGTTTCTTCTAGACTGTGTTTGAAGTCTTTGCAATAGTGACTAAATTTGACTTATTCAACTTCATAAGTCTAGTACTTAGCAGTGCCTGGCACATGAAAATGTTTTAATAAATACTTTTTGAATCAATGAATGAAGATCAGTAATTCAGAATTCAGAATGAATTTCAGGATCTAATGGACAAAATAATTTCCCCAAACTAGGTTGGCAATTGATTTTTCAGGGAAAGTCCAGATAGGTTAAGTGTAGACTACACACTCATGCTTCAGGGAGCTCCAAAATACCCTAACACCCAGGGAAAGTTATTTGCATGTAGTGCGAAATTTTGTGTGCTGATTTTCAAGCTGTTAAAAACACGGGAGGAAATTAATTCTTCTGAGCAGTCAGTTTCTCACCATCTCCTCAGCATTAAATTCAATGTCAGATTTGTTTTTTAAACAAACTTAACAGGTAGGAAGTTGAGACAATCCACTTGGTACTCAAATAAAGCGGCAAGAAGTCAGTGAGAGTGTAAACTGTGGAAGTGCCACGTGAGTGAAAGGGGAAACATAACAGTCTTTCAAACACCGCCACGGGGCGCTCCTACAAACAGGACGCAAATGCAGCCTCCGGCAGTTCAAGAACATGCTTAGAATTTGCCAGACGTCATTGTTGAGGTCAAAGGTCAAGACTCACTGGGAAAAATATTGGTTTCTTCCCCTAATAAATTCAGGGAAAAACTTACGGAGGAGGGTGTTTTTTCAGCTTTAACAGATGAGTAAACTGAGGCTCAGAATCTAGTTAAGGAATGTGATAAGGGTCACATAGATCCCCAGAGGCAGGACTGGAATCTGCTTATTTTTCAAAGCATCTCACCACCCCTAAGCCTTTGGCGTTGAGAAGGGGACTCTGGAGTTTCTTAAACTTGTCTTGGACCCATTGTGAGAAATGGGCTCAAGTTCCTTAAACAGTTAAACACAGAATTACCATGTGATCCAGCAATTACACTCCTATATACCCAAAAGAAGTAAAAACGAAGACTCAAACACACACCTTACACAAATATTCATAGCAGCACTACTCATAATAGCCATAAGGTGGCAATAACTCAAATGTCCATCACCAGATGGACAACCGAATTGTATACACACATACACACACATATATACATATATATGTACATATATACACACATATTTCAACATATAAATATTTCAACCATAAAAAGAAATAAAGTACTGGTACATGGGACGACATGTATAAAACTGGTAACCATTATGCTAAGTGAAAGAAGCCAGACGCAAAAGGACAAATACTGTATGATTCCATTGACATGAAATACTCAGAAAAGAAAAATCTATAGAGACAGAAAATCACTTAGTAGTTGCAGGGGGCTGGGAGGACTGGGAAGTGGGAGTAACTGCTTAATGGGGACGGGGTTTTATTTTGGGGTGATAAAAATGTTTTGGATAGAGGTCATGGTTGCACAACACAGGAAATACACTAAACACCATTACATTGTTCATCCCGTAAAAAGGTTATTTAAAGTTATTTTATGTTATGTGAATTTCACCTCAAAAAAAATAGGCTCAAAGCACTTCTACAAATTATAAGAGATAACGAGGATTCCCTGTTTGCATAACTGAATAAACAAGGGAGGTGTTTCCTTTGCCTTTGCATACTGAATTTTCAGTAAGATGGAAAATCTTTAGCAACTGAGTTGGATCTACCTGAATCTTGCATTCTTCCTCGGGCAGAAAAGCACTGATGCGCCAGAATAGGGATCAGAAGACCAGTTCCAGGCTCTGTTCAAGGAAGTGTGTGAACTGGGTAGGTCACACCCTCTTGGTGTCACTTTATCTATCCATCCATACAAATGGATGAAATTAGGCCAGAGAAGTGATTGATACATTATCTTCTAACTCCCCGCAAATTATAAGTTAATATTTTATTAGTGAAATGAAATAAAGTATGATTTTATCTTGTATATAATCGGTATAAGATTAAACAGTGTCCAGAAAGTAGCTGATGCAAAGCAATACATTAGGAGTGATGTGCGGACAAATGAAAGTGGTAACAGAGTGTTCTGCAAATGTTGGCTGAGAAACGAGCTGGAGTCATACTGGATCAAAGGTTTATCACATTTAACAAAATCCACTTAAATCCAACAGTTTGTGATAGGATATGTTTTCTTCCCCTCTACCTACAGAGCTCAGCACTTCATGCTAACACTAGCGTTCCTGCAGGTAGGAGAAATTCTGAATTGCTGAGTAATCATGACTGGTTGAATGACTGTGAACAATGAACCCCAATGACGTCTGTGACATAATCCTAGGAGCCTGGGAATATGTCCCCGTACATGGTAAGGGGAATTAAATTTGCACATGGAAGTAGTGTTGATAATCAGCTGACCTTAAATAGGGAGAGTAGCCTGAACTATCTAGGTGGTACCAACGTAATCACAAAGGTCCTTAAATGGTAGAAGAGAAAGGCAGAGTGGTCAGTGTTAAAATGATAACAGTGCGAAAAAGACACAGTTGGGCACTGCTGGCTTTGAAGATGGCAGGGGACTAGCTCCAGGGAATGCTGGCAGCTGCTAGAAGCTGGAACAGGCAAGAAAACAAACTCTCCCTGTGAACCTCCAGAAAGGAACACATCTCTGTGACCCCTTGATTTTAGGACTTCTAACCTATAGAACAGTAAGATTGTTAGGGAACCACTGACCAAAACCACCTGTCTTGGGCAGGCATGATAACAACCGCTTCCCTGAGCTGTCTCACAATGGGAGGGCCCGATAAGGAACATGGTGCTGCTGAAAGTTAACCAGGAGAACTTGGGAGGGGCCCAAAGGAGGGAGGAGATGCCAGCCCATAATATGTCCTGCCAACCTCCTGGAAACCCTCACGCTGGAATCCACCTTGGCTGAGAGATGTGCACGCCGTGAGAAAGGACCTTGAGTCAGACCAAATATGGGCACAAGAAAGATGACCGGCCAGAGACAACCCAGAAACTAACCCCATTACCGTAAAACCTGAGACTGCGAGCACGCGGCAGAGCAGTTCTCCTGGGTTCCCTGATCCTGCTGCTCTCCACCTGGGCGCCCTTTTCCCGCAAAGTCTTTTGCTTTGTCAGTATGTGTATCTCCTCGGACAATTCATTTCTGAGTGTTAGACAAGACCCCACTCTTCGGCCCTAAAAGGGGTCCCTCCTTCCAGTGACAAGATGATAAACTGTGTTGTTTTTAAGCCACTAGGTCTGTGGTCACTTGTTACAGCAGCTAAAGAAAACTAATACAATGACTAACTGAATGAATGAACCCATGGATATGTGTGGTCAGAGGAGACGTGGCACTGGTGCAGCCTGAGGCCCTGTGTGAAGTCCCACGAAGGTACTGGGAGGCGAGTCTGCACACACAGCCGTTCTCCCAGAGGCTCTGGTGCTGCCCTCTGTGCAGGTGGCTGCCAACAAGAGAGAAGCCAGATTTGGGAGTGAGAAAGGGGCTGAGGGCTGCTGATGCTGTCCAGGTAGCTCCCGACCAGGACCTCGCCACTCTTAAGTGCAGTGTTTTTTGTTTTTTGTTTTTTTTTAGTAAAGACATCATTACCATCCTTACATAACTCAGATTTTTTTTGGTGTGTGTGGCATTCACAACATTTTCACCTACAAGTCATTCGATTCCCTACATTAGGAGCTGAAGTCAGCATTATGACACTAATCCGGTGAAGCAGCTGAGAGAGATGTCTGAGTGACTCCTTGCATAAAACTATGCAGGAACCAAAATAAGAAGTGAAACAAGACATTTAGCTGTGATGCTAAATACCACTGCTGTCCAGGCATTTGGGCTCACAGTCAGAACCACTACCTACCTAGAGAGGGCCCTAGCACATCTTTGTTATCAGGAAGCTTCTGGAGTCCCTGGGGTTCCCTCACAGCGGTCTGGACCAAGTTATCCAAACTGCTACCACAAAGAGATCCTCTATAACCCCAGAAATTCTAAGTGAACTGGACTAGGGACACCCTCTGATTAATCTGCATCTGAGCCCACATTCAGCCATGCAGAGTCTGTCGACCCTGGTGTACGAGCATCACCGTTATACCTTGGGATACTGGGTGCTAACTGAGGTGCTCACAGATATGGACTTGAGTATTCCAAGTGGAGAGTACACATTTTAAAGAAGATTATGACAGTGAAGAGAGGTATGTGGGTAAAAATAAATTACTAAAGACATCAGAAATAGAACCTATAAGGAAAAGAGAACAGATCAATCAGTATAACTGAAGACAAGACAGATACAAGCAAACACCCCACCTTTATGGTGTATCCTTGGACAATAAGAATGGTCTATATACCATGGATCCAAATAAGGAGATTAAACATACATTTTTAAATAAAAAACTGAGTGTAATACAACAAGAAAAATATACATTGGTCTCTGTCCCTGGTTCCTAACACAGAGCTCCTAAGACCTTTGCAACTTCCTGAGTGACAGGAGCATCTGCCACTGAGCTCCTAAATCTCTTGGAACTTCCTGGGCGATAGTAATGTCTTTTGTTCCAGTGAAGTATCTCTTGGACTCCTGGATGGGGGCTGGTCACCAGAAAGACCAAGCCTTGATTAGAAGCTTGGAACTTTCAGCTCTACTTCTTCCCCCAGCCCCCATTCTTCAGGAAGTGGCTGGGGATGGAGTTAATAATCTATCATGCCTCCATGATGCAGCCTCCCAAAACAGCCCAACAGTCTGGGTTTTGCAGAGCTTCTGGGTTGGTGAACGTATCTATTACATGCTGGAGGGTGGTGCACTCCAGTTTCATGGGGACAAAAGTTCCTGCATTCAAGGTCCTTCCAGACCTTGTCCTGTGTATCTTTTCATCTGGCTGTTCATCCATATCCTTTAGCATATCATTTATTGTATAATAAACTAGTAAACGTAAGTGTTTCCCTGAATTTTGTGGGCTGTTCTAGCAAATGACCGAATCCAGGAGGCGGGGTCATGGGAACCTCTGATTTGTAGCTCAGGCAGACAAAAACTGTGGGTAACCTGGGGACCTGCTACTTGCAATTGGCATCTGAAGTAGGGTGGTCTTGGGGGACGAGCCCTTAATGTGTGGGGTGTGCTTTAACTCTGGTTCCTGTCAGAACGGAGTTGAACTGTAGGGTACCTAGCTGGTATCGGAAATTTGCTTGATGTGGGAAAACCCACACATCTGGTGTCGCTCTTATGTGGTTAATATTAGTATTATGTGGTAATATTACACAGCATCACGTGGTAATATTATGAAGTATTATGTGGTAGCAGGACAAAGTATTGCGTGGTAATAGGATGAAGTATTATGTGGTGACAGTGGGAGAGTAAAGGAGAGACGCACACAGGAGTGCTTTTCCTTTACACTGAAGAGCTATTAGATGCAGGCCGGTCAAAAGGCTAAGTCATTGTGTATTGTTCATCACATGGGTTTACAACCAGAAGGCATTTTAGCAGTGATTACTTTTCCTTTTTCTTTACTACCTCCATGGTTTCTGGGGGTGATTTTGGTTTTATTTTTGCTATACGAAGAGCTTTTCCTTAAAAAAAAAAAAAAAAAAGCAGAAGGCTACATTATCATTAAGACTTGAGGACTGGGTCTGCTCTTTTGTTTCTGCCTGACACACCATCAGTAGGGCCCCGGAGGAGCTCCCGGAGTGTAGCCGCTTCTGCCCCATCTGCCGGCGGTGCCGACACCCACAGGCTCCTAGAGCATCTCATGTTCCTGCTCTGTGCGACCAACAACAAACCTGAGAAAGATGTATTCTCCATTTTAACAACGCCATTAGAAGAGATACTATTCTGAAAGAAACCACAAGTGGGGACTTCCTCTAAACTTAAAAAGAAATCAAAACGTTTAATAATAGTTTATAAGTATGAAAGTATTGATGATGGCGACTGCTGTGGGTCACTCAGACTGTCCCCTTTGGAAGGCAGAGAGATTTCAACAGCCAGGATTATCAAAGTGCATACGGACGTGATGTTAAAGACAAAGCTGTGATTTCAAGGGAATTAACCATTTGCACTTCTTACCAATTAGGAGATTGCAGAGCATGAAAAGGAAAGGAAAATAATTCATCCACTGCAATCAAGGTTATCCAGGAGTTTAGCGGGACAGTGGAAAGCCTTCAGCAGTTTCCCCATGTCAAACTATTCCTTTAAGAAGTTTACAGATGCTTCAACGTTGTCAGTCAAGAGCTTGGCTAAAGAGGGGGTGCGCAGCAGCGCTCTACTCTGGCCAAGAGAGAAGTACCAGGGATCTGGAGTCTAGCGGGAGAGCATTCATAACAGAAAGAAGTGAAGAGGCGCCAGAGCCACAGAGGTGGATGCAACGATGTCACACAAAGTGTGAGAGATGCAAAATGACGTCACTTAGCTTAAGGAAGCATCGTCACATAATCCAAAGGATTTCCCACAGTTTAAAGGCTAGTAGAAACTGAGATAATAGCACAAGAAATTCTTCTCAACTCTGTATGGAAATGCCTTCGTTTTCTTTTTCTTGGTTGGGGAGCAACCAGACCCTATACAACTGCAGAATACGGGAAATGAGTATATCAAAAAAGAACAAAAAGAAAATAACAGAAATGACATTATAACAACAGTAAGGAGAATAAAACATACAAAAGAAAGTGCAGCATGAGGATAAGGCTTGTGAAAATTTAAAGCTATTTTAGAGTGTAGGGCTAGAAAAATCGGACCCACCTATAGAATACCAATTTTACCCTTATTAATTTCTACTTCTCTTATCTGAATTGTTAAAAAAAAAACCTATACTCATAATAACTAGGACGATCAGGTGTGCAAAAGGTGAAACTGTCTGTCTCAGTTCTCACTCCCTTCATTTACTACTGGTAATAGCAGCAACACCCTGCCACGGGCTTCTAGTCTTCTTGGTGGGTGAACTGGTGACTTCCCCAGGATGCGCCTGGGCCGACGGGACTTGACACGAGCAGGGATGAGATGCCAGGCTGCCCTCTTGCACTTCTGCCGTCACCTTGGGAAAGACAGCTCCTGCCGGCTGCTGCTCCCAGAACACGGAGCGGACCTGAGCCCAGCACTGTGGAGCCCAATGAAACAAGCCCCAGCTGACCTGCAGACACGGGAGCGAGAAACATATCTCCTCCTTCTGTGCCACTGAGAATTTCAGGTGCTTACAGAGCCAAATTGAATGATGTCTCATCTGTCTGGTCTGCCCAGAAAGCCGGTTTCCTCCTGTTGCCCAGAAAATTATTCATAATGCCTCCTTTCACCCCCAAACTATATGGTCACCATAATAACAACAGATGTTTAGCTTCATAAAATAATTGTTTTCAAGTTTTCACTTGGGAGCTCTCTTTGAATATTACTTCTCTTCTGTCCACTTCCTGCTACCTCTGAGGGAAGGTCTGTTACTCACTGTCATCTGTCTGCACCCTGCCTGGCGCCTTCCACCCACGGAGGGCTGCAAGGCTCTCCTCCAAATCAGTCAACACCCCAGCCCTAGCTCCTCCTCAAGCGCTGCCCTCCTGGCTCTACCTTCCCCTCTTTCTCCTCTTATGTCTCTGGACCTATTTGGTTTTTGGTCCAAACATTCAACTGACATTTCTCCCATTTCTTAGTACCTACAGTTCCAGGTAGAGCTGTTAGTAAAAGCTCTTGAAAAAAAAATAGTTTATTGAAGTCTAGCTGATTTACAATGTTGCGTTAGTTTCTGCTGTACAGCAACAAAGTGACTCAGTTATACACACACATACATTCTTTTTCATATTCTTTTCCACTATGTTTGATCCCAGGATACTGCGTATAGCTCCCTGTACTCTAGAGCAGGACCTTGTTGCTGATCCATTCTATACATACTAGTCTGCATAGTAAGAGCGCTTTATCGTCTGGTCTCTGTACCCGCCACCACCAGGCAGACACCTTGCCCTTCTTTCAGCTCCTCTACAATACCAAGCGGGAGGCACCCAGGGTGCAAATTTAAAGAGACAAAGGTAAGGGGCCACACGTCTCCTCACGGTGACACATTTACACAGCTCCTTCCCTGGGCTGGATTGTTCTTCAGCTGGCTAAATCCTGTATATTCTTCAGAACTCAGCTAAAACTGACTTCTGCACAGAGCTCTTCAATGACACAGCCAGGCACTCAGCTTTACTTGCAGCAAAGCACAGAAACACAAGTAAGACGGGAACGGGAACTGAGTGTCAGTTCTAACTCCTCCACCCACTGAGTGCCCAGCACTCTCCAGTGCCTCGCTATTATCTCACGCATGAGATGAGAGGGGTGGGCAGCAAGAGCTCCTAGGGCTCTTTCCGTGGGAGGTGACGCTGTTCTACAATAATCTCTGGTGTGTGATGACAGGACATTTTGGTGGAGAAGGAAGGGGTGGATGAGAGAAAGTGGGAGCCATCCAGGAACTGTAAATCAGCTAGGATTAGTCAGAGCCATGGGCTTTACTTGCCATATAATCTGAGGTAAACGAGACAATGTAGCTTTGGAGGATTTCCCCAATAGATGCTTTTCCCCCTCATGTCTACGCCAAAGCCCTAGTCTAAGCCATGGTTTCCTCTCCGCTGGACAGTCCAGGAGCCCCTAAATTGGTGTTCTCCTCCCACTCTTGCTCCACTCCAGTCCTATGTCTCGTGATGTTGGAGTGACAGTCGAACAACCACGAACAGAATCAGGTGATCCGCAGCCTAGATGCTTCAGTGGCTTCCCACTGCTCTTAGCCTAGGAGTTGAAATTCTTAATGGGCTTACACGTTATCTGACTTCTCAACAATCACCTGATGTCTCGCTACTTGTTCTGGGTTTTTTTCAAACTGCGATCCGCAGGCTCCATCCCTGGGCTTTCCCAGGTCCCTCCTTCCTCTCCCTTCCTTTCTATCCCACCCCCGTATGCCCTTCCCAATACCAAAGTTAACTCGAGTAAAATGTTAGTTGCTACAGTTCTCTTCTCTGATCCTCGAGCACTCAGGTAGGGTGTGTCAGAAAACTTCATCATTCTTTGTAGCACTTAAGTGCAGTTATAATTGTCCCATATCTGGATCCCCAACTACAAAGTGTGCCCTAAGATGGAAGAGACTCAGCACTGTATCCCTGGGACCGTGATCACGACAATATCAGAAGCTCATCACCTATGAAGTGGCCTTGCCAAAAATGCTTAACCTGAACCTACCCATGAAGAATGAATCAGACAAATGCAGAAGGTGGCGCATTTTAAAAGAAAACCAGCCAGGGTGCCCTTCAGAATTCTGGGCTGTGTCTAACGCTCTAAGTTACCTGATCCTATAGTGTGGTCTGTGCCTTTCATTAACTTTGAGCTATTTTACTACTCTGGAGCATGTAGAAGACTGGCCTGAATACAAATGTGAATTTTGTCTGGTGCAGGTGGAATTGTTTTCCCTCCTCAGCCCAAAGAAGCCAGTTCTGCATCCGTTAAATTCATGTCAGCACTCATAATTGCTTGTGTATGTTTCTGCTGTTTGGATTCTCCTTTGAATGGGTTTTTAATAGTTTACTGGTTCTCTCGTAATTAATGAGTTAACAAGATACTTGATATTGTCCATTTTATATTTGTATGGGACTCATAATTTTACTGACCTTTAAAATTATCTTAACGCTCTGGGATATCACCCACTAAGATGTCCAACGAATTCACCTGACAGGGCAGGTAAGCTACGTGGTTGAGAAGGACACTTCACAGGAAGTGGGAGCCCAGGTATGCCTCTATTGGCTTTCAGAGTGAATTCCAAGTGGCAACAGAATTTTAACTTTGTTGACTCTGTTTCTCTACACAGTCTTTGTTTTCTTTTTCTTTCTAGTTATTCTCCTGGGGTGGCATCAGTGATTGGGAACTTGGTCTTGTAAGTTGTCCACTTGGTGACTTCTGTGGATGGTTGACAGAGATGTATTCTCTTTTGGGAGACAGACAAATCACTTTTGTTTTTATTTGTTTGTCTGTTTGTCAAGTTTGATTTTAAATTAATGAAGAATTTTCTGCCCATTGGAAAGAAGAGCTCTTTGATAACTGGACCAGTAAGTTTTGGTGTTTCTCTGTTTACTCCTGACACACAGCTGAAGTTGTAAGAAACTGAAGTCTAAGTTCTCTCTGTGCCTGTGAGTGTGTGTGTGTCCATAATGCAGAAAGGCCTTCACTTCTTACTCTAAGGGTGTGAAATGTTTGCCTAATTCCAGAGAGCATTAATGAGATAGATGATAAAATCTCTTAATTAAAGGAGCTCTGTTCTTATTACCTTTATAATAATAAATAAGTGCTTATAAAAATGGAAATTACTACTACAATTTTCAGAAAATGAAGATATTAATCTGCTGACATTTTAAGTGTGCTAGATAAATTTTATTCTTACAAAAAATAACTCAGGAATATTTTAAAGATCCAAGTCCATACAATTAAGATAACTCTTTGGCACATGAAATTAGTTTAATAGTTTTGGTGTAAAAATTCACAGAGGATTTTTAGGTCAGTGAAAATACTCTATAATGATGGATACATGTCATTATACACTTGTCTAAACCCACGAAATGTACAATACCAAGAGTAAACCCTAACATAAACCACAGACTTTGGGTGACAATGACATGTCACCGTAGGCCCAGAGTAGCAAACATGCCACTGAGGTGAGGGACGCTCATAGTAGGGGAGGCTTTGGGCTGGAGGAGTGTATGGGAAGTACCTCCCTTTCGATTTTGCTGTGAACCTTAAGCTGCTCTAAAACAATAAAGTCTTTAAAAAATTCAGATATGTCTTTTCTCTAATTTATCACCATTAATTATAAAGCAATCATGCATTTTATTTTATGTGGGTTTGTGTTTCCCAAACTTATACAGTATATTGTTCAAATACCATAACATTACTCCTACATAACGTTTAAGATTATAAAAAAAGAAAAAAATATAAATTTGTGTTCATTGAATCATTACTCTGACATGCTTTTTTATGTCAATTGTAATTGTGTTTTGTAGAATATCAGCTTAAAGATAACTTCCAAGATCTTTAGGTAACTTACAACCTTGGGCTAATATTAATTTAATGGAAAATCATTGGATACTTAGATAATTTCAAAGTAAGATGGAAAGAATACTGAAACATTAACTGTCAGGCATAATTTCAAGTTTGTATACTTTTCCTTTTTATTTTTATATGCTACAGAGAGGCCATATCTTTTGATTATGTTAATGACTATGTTCAGTTTTTCCACTTTACAAAGTATAAAAGGAGTGCAGGTTACTGTAAAAAACTACATTATGTGTGTCTATGAGCTTTGCTAGTCTAAATTCTTGTATATGACAGTTCTCAATTATCTATTCTTCAATTATCTTTGTGAAGTAAATGTTAAGTTATAGTCAACATGGATGATTACAGCTATACTAATAACTACAGAGAAATATAATGCATATGTGCTTTTTTTTTTCTTTTTTTTTTATAAAGCAACAGTTCTCAAATGCTTGGTCTCCAAATCCTTTAGAGTCTTAAAAGTTACTGAGGACTCCACCGGCATTTTGTTAAAGTGGTTTATGAGTTATAACTATCAATATTTAAGTTTAAAAATCAAAACAGGAATTTTTAAATATTTATTAATGTATTGGGAAATAACAAGGATAAACCCATTGGGTAGTAACATAAACAACATAATATTTCTAAAGCAAAATTTTTTTTAAGACGAAAGTCTCACCGTTTAACAGTTTTACAAAAATATCCTGAATGTCTAGCTTAACAAACAACTGGTGGATTTTCAAATTGGCTTCTTCATTCAATCTATTGTGATCATGTAGCCTCTGGAAAACTCTATATATTATTATCATTATGAAAATGATTTTGACCCCATAGATCCCCTGAAAACATCTCAGGGACCCTCAGAGTCCTTGGGCCACAGTTTGTTAGAAAGCAAATTGTTTCTTCCACAGTATTAAAGAACATACTGAAGGGCCACTCTTGGAGAGTGGTTTTTATTTGCCTTGGTTTATATATAAAAACTGTATTTGAAAAGAAGCTATAAAAATACGTTAAAATTTTAGCAAAGATTACTCAGTTGTGATGGGTTTGCTTAATGCCTTCACCCACCATGCAGGGACTTCTCCCACAACATAAAAACAAATTCTATGAAAGTGTATCCTTTACCTTTGGTCTAATCTGCCTACCTAGCAGAGATTCTGTGTCTTACCAGAATAATCTTCTGTGCTTTAGAATGACTTTATAATGCCTTTGAGTATTTAAGAAAAAAAAGTTTCATCACTTAAGAAAGAGCTGAGATTCTTTACAATTGCCTTGTCTTCTATGTTTGTATTTTAAATGTATGTTGTCACTTTGCTAAGATAGTATTTTTCTCACACATCCCTGATCCTATCTTAACCTGGTAACCAAATCTCCTCTAACAATTTTTTTTTTCATTCCCCAAACTGGACCTCAAATACTAAAAAAAAGAAAAGAAAAATTTTAGGATGTTTTCTCTGTCTAAAA
Source organism: Delphinus delphis (assembly GCF_949987515.2). NCBI lineage: Eukaryota > Metazoa > Chordata > Mammalia > Artiodactyla > Delphinidae > Delphinus > Delphinus delphis. The sequence continues at coordinate 6,668,959 of NC_082696.1, read as the reverse complement.
CTATCTTTGACGTTTCCCAAAAAACCCTGGAAAATCACCAAGGTTTATTCTTTTATCTTATAGAGACACTGGAAATAAATAGGTCTGCTTAATGTATTATTATATTAAGAGTTGCATGAGAAGGACTGTCAGATCTGAAGAAAAATTCAGCCCCTATGTTATGGTTGTATAGGCAAATAGAAATATTTCAGAAATTGTATGCTTTATAGAAAGTCCCTGGAGATTTCACAATGCCCTTTCTGTCTACAATATGTTCTTACTATCAGGGAACGCACATATAAATTCATTGAGAGTAGAGAATCTCATTCTCTTCCATTTTGATAGTATTGGTTACAGTAAAAACAGCTTCCAAGTCTTTGTAATCTACATAAAGTTTTATTTCACTCCGATGCCTTCCTAAGGCTCCGGTCTATGGTACAGAGCACAGCATGTGTCTTCAACAAAGTAGAATCTCAGAACTTTTTAGAATAGGACTGTACAAGGTACTCTCAACTACAATTGACATTTCAAATCATTATCACTTGGGTATAGATCTCTGAGCTGACTGCTCAGACAAATTTCAGATGTATCAACAGACTCAGTCAGGATTTCCAGGATTCTTTTCTTAAAAACAACTTTCATATATGACATACAGCAGTGTTAATTATATTAATCATGTTGTGCATTACATCCCTGGTACTTATTTATCTTGTAACTGGAAGTTTGTAAATTTTGCCCATCTTTGTCACCAAAGATACATTATTACTGACTATATTTCCCATGCTATACATTTCATCGCTGTGACTCATATATTTTGTAACTGAAAGTTTGTACCTATTAATTTCCATTACTTATTTCACTCATTGCCCCTCAACCCTCCCTTCGGGCAACACCTGTTTGTTCTCTGTATCTATGACTTTTCTGTTTTGTTATGTTTGTCCATTTGTTTTGTCTTTTAGATTCCACATCTAAGTGAACTCATATAGTATCTGTCTTTGCCTGACTTATTTCACTCAGCCTAATATCCTCTAGGTCCATCCATGTTGTCGCAAATGGCAAGATTTCATCCTTTTTTAAAAATTATATATATACATATATATACATATACATATACATATATATATATATGCCACATCTTTTATCCATTCACCTAACGATGGGCCCTTAGGTTGCTTCCATATCTCGGCTATTGTGAATAATGCTGTAATGAACATAGGGGGTCATATATCTTTTCAAATCAGTGTTTTTGTTTTCTTTTGAAAAATACCCACAAGTGGGATAGCTGGATCGTATGGTAGCTCTATTTTAAACTTTCTGATGAAACTCCCTACTGTTTTCCATAGTGGCTGCACCAGTTTACATTCCCACCAACAGTGTATGAAGGTTCCCTTTATTCCACATCCTTATCAACACTTGTTATCTGTTGTCTTTTGGACAATAGCCATTCTGACAGGTGTGAGGTGATATCTTACTGTGGGTTTGATTTGCATTTCCCTGATGATTAATGATTTTGAGCATCTTTTGATGGACCTGTTGGCTATCTGTACGTCTTCTTTGGAAAAATGTCTATTCAGGTACTACACACATTTTTTCATCAGATTGTTTACTTTTTTTAAAGTTGAGTTGTATGAGTTTTTTGTATATTTTGGATATTAACCAAATATCAGATATATAATTTGCAAATATCTCCTCCCGTCCAATAAACAGCCTTTTTCATTTTGTTGGTAGTTTCCTTTGCTGCACAAAAGCTTTTTAGTCTGATGTAGTCCCATTTGTTTATTTCTGCATTTGTTTCTGTTGCCTGAGCAGATATATTTTAAAAATACATTGCTAAGACCAATGTCGAAGAACATGTTGCCTATGTTTTCTTCTAGGAGCTTCATGGTTTCAGGTCTCCCTTCAAAGTGTTTAATCCATTTTTGTCGATGGTGTGAGAATAGTCCAGTTTGACTGTTTTGCATGTAGCTGTCCAGTTTTCCCAGCACCATTTATTGAAGAGGCTGTCTTTCCTTCATTACACTTTTGCCTTCTGCTTTTGTCATAGATTAATTGGCCATAAAGTGTGGGTTTATTTCTGGGCTCTGTATTCTGTTCCATTGATATATGTGTCTGTTTTTGTACCAGTACCTTACAGTTTTGAGTACATTAGTCTTGTGACTAATGTACTAAGGTACTGGTACTAAGGTACCAGTACCTTACAGTTTTGAGTACATTAGTCTTTGAAAGCATGATATCAAGAAGCATGAGGGCTTCCCTGGTGGCGCAGTGGTTGGGAGTCCGCCTCCTGACACAGGGGACGGGGATTTGTGCCCTGGTCCGGGAGGATCCCACATGCCGCGGAGCGGCTGGGTGCGTAAGCCATGGCCGCTGAGCCTGCACATCCGGAGCCTGTGCTCCGCAACGGGAGAGGCCACAACAGTGAGAGACCCGCGTACCGCAAAAAAAAAAAAAAAAGAAGCATGATACCTCCAGCTATGTTCTTCTTTCTCAAGATCGTTTTGGCTATTCAAGGTCTTTTGTGTTCACATACAAATTTTAGAATTATTTGTTCTAATTCTGTGGAAATGCTACTGGTATTTTGATAGGGATTGCATTGAATCTATAGATTACCTTGGGTAGTATGGTCATTTTAACAATATTAATTCTTCCAGTCAATGAGCACAGTATATCTTTCCACTTGTTTCTGTTGTACTCACTTTCTTTCATCAGTGTCTTATAGTTTTCAAAGTACAGGTCTTCTACCTCCTTGGTTAGATCTATTCCTAGGTATTTCATTCTTTTTGATGCAATTGTAAATGGAATTGTTTTCTTAATTTCTCTTTCTGATAGTTCATTGTTTTTGTATAGAAACACAACAGGTTTCTGTATATTAATTTTGTATCCTGAGCTTAATTATTAGTTCTAATAGCTTTTTTGGGGTGTCTGTAGGATTTTCTACATATGGTATCATGTCATCTGCAAACAGTGACAGTTTTATTTCTTCCTTTCCAATTTGGATTCCTTTTATTGCTTTTTCTTCTCTGATTGCTGTGGCCAGGACTTCCAATACTATATTGAACAAGAGTGTCAAGAGTGGGCATTCTTATCTTGTTCCTGATCTTAGAGGAAATGCTTTCAGCTTTTCACCATTGAGTATGATGTTGGCTGTAGGTTTGTCATAAATGGTCTTTACTATGTTGAGGTATGTTTCCTTTATACTCATTTTGTTGAGAGTTTTTATTATACATGGATGTTGAATTTTGTCAAAACCATCTGCATCTACTAAGATGATCATATGATAGTTATTCTTCAGTTTGTTAAATGTGGTGTATCACACTGACTGATTTGAAAATACTGAAAGATCCTGTATCCCTGGATAAATCCTACTTGATCATGCAGTATGGTCCTTTTAATGTACAGTTGAATTTAGTTTCCTAATATTTTGTTGAGGAATTTTGCATCTATATTCTTCAGGGATATTAGCATGTAATTTTCTTTTTTTGTTCTTTCTTGTGGTATCTTTGTCTGGCTTCAGTGTCAGTGTGATGCTGGCCTCACATAATTAGTTCCTCTTCAATTTTTTGAAATAGTTTGACAAGGAGAGGTGTTAATTTTTCTTTAAATGTTTGGTAGAATTCACCTGTGAAGCCATCTGGTCCTGGACTTTTGTTCATTGGGAGTTTTTAAATTACTGATCAATTTCATTACTGGTAATTGATCTGATTATATTTTGTATTTCTTCCTGATTTGGTCTTGGAAGACAGTATGTTTCTAGGAATTTATTCATTTCTTTCAGGTTGTCTATTTTATTGGCATATGACTGTTCATAATTTCTTATGATCCTTTATATTTTGTGGTTTCAGTTGTAACTTCTCCTTTTTTATTTCTGATTTTATTTGTTTGGGACATTTCTCTTTTTTCCTTGATAAATCTGGCTAAAGGTTTATCAATTTTGTTTACCTTTTCAAAGATTCAGCTCTTACTTTCATTGATATTTTCTATTTTTTGTCTCTGATTTATTTCTGCTCTGATCTTTATGATTTCTTTTCTTCTACTAACTTTGGGTTTTGTTTGTTCTTCTTTTTCTAGTTCCTTCAGGTATAAGTTTAGATTGTTTGAGATTTTTATTGTTTCCTGAGGTAGGCTTGTACTGATATAAAATTTTCTTTAGAACTGCTTTCGTTGTGCCCCTTAGATTTTGGATCATTGTGTTTATGTTTTATCTCCAGGTATTTTTTTAATTTCCTCTTTGATTTCTTCAGTGACTCATTGGTTGTTTAGTAGCATATTGTTTAGCCACCACATGTTTGTATTTTTTGTAGTTTTTTTTTCTTGTGTAGATTTCTAGTCTCATAGTGTTGAGATGCCTGATATGATTTCAGTCTTCTTAAATTTGAGACTTGTTTTGCAGCCTAGCATGTGATCTATCCTGGAGAATGTTCCATGTGTACTTGAAAAGATGTGTATTCTGCTGCTTTCTGATGGAAAAATCTACATATCTCTCTCTCTATATATATATATCAAGTTCATCTGACTTAATGTGTTGTTTATGGCCAGTGTTTCCTTATTGATTTTCTGACTGCATGATCTGTCCATTGGTGTAAGTGGATTGTTAAAGTCCCCAACTATTACCGTGTTATTTGCTTTATGTAGTTAGGTGTTTCTATGTTGGTGCATATATATTTACAATTGTTATGTCTTCTTGCTGAATTGATCCCTTTATCATTATGCAATGTCCTTCTTTGTCTCTTGCTACAGTCTTTATTTTAAAGTATTATTTTGTCTTCTATAAGCACTGATATGCCATCTTTCTTTTTGTTTCAATATGCATGGAATACCTTTTTCCATCCTTTCACTTTTAGTCTGTGTGTGTCTTTAGATTTGGAGTGAGTCTTTTGTAGGTAGCATATATATGTGTCTTGGTATTTTGATTGTTTGTTTTAATCCATTCTGCCACTCTATGTCTTTTGGTTGGAGCATTTAGCTCATTTACATTTAAAGTAATTATTGATAGGTATGTACTTATTGTCATTGTGTTAGTTGTTCTGGGTTGTTTTTGTAGCTCTTTTGTGTTCTTGTGTTAATCTTTTGCTCTGTTCCCTTGTGCTTTGATAACTATCTCTGTTGTTATGTTTGGATTCCTTTCTATTTTTAATGTATGTATTTATTATAGAGTTTTGGTTTGTGATTACCATGAGGTTTATATATATGATTATTTTAAGCTGATGATCTCTTAAGTTTGAATGCATTTTAACAACCCTTCATTTATTTAAAAATATTGGGGACTGACTGAAAGTTTTAGAACCAGAGACCATAAAGGGTAAATAATGCCTAGGCTTTTGATAACATATAATATGCTTTTTGTTTCTCAGATGCGTAACCAATTTATATTTTCTATGCTCCTTTGTTTCAGACACTTTATAAAAGAGTAATGTATTCAGTTTATTAACATATATTAATTGTCATCCCAGAGTCCTAAAAAGAAGAGCCAGAAAGTGCCTATTCAGAAATTAGAATGTCTATATTACATGTGGCAGGAAAGGAGGTAAATTCCTGCTCTCTGCATCTGCGCAGTTGAAATGCAACATCCACAAATGCTCAGTTTCTGCATGGCTAATTCTTAGAGGTACTACTATATAAAAAAAATCACACTTTGGTGTTCTTGTTTCCCAGCTATATTAGACTCTCCCTTCACAGGCCATGAAATTCATCCATGCTACTCTGTTTGGCTACATAATATTGTTGCTGACAGAACAGAACTAACTGGATAGAGACATTGATAAAGATCCTAATGAAAAGATGGAACATGGAGGAAAGGGCGGGCAAAAATAGGTGAGTGTACAATTTTAGGACAAGATAGAAATTTTTATTAATGAAGCAAACCAGTGGATATTTTAATTTTGGACTAAGTTTTCAGTTAAAACATTTTGTTTATAAAATAATATTTTCAATAAAGCATAAGAGAGTGCCAGTGTTTGTAGAAAACAAAGATATATTCTTATAAATTATAGACAATTTGAAATATGACCCTGGAGCTACCAAATTTACTGGCGCACGTCTGCAGTACATACAATTACAGATTATTGTTCTTCACTGGCAAACAATAGGCATCTCTGGGGAAAGGTAGAGCATTTTCCTGCTGCTTCCACCAAAAAATTCATTTGAACTAAAGGCATTTGAAATTATTCCACTCAACAAGGCTTTGTTCTTAGATGCTTCCTTTTGTTCCAATTCAAATATAGTGCAAGACACTGGAATTGCAAATTGATCTTATTGTAGTTATTCAAAATGGAAAAACTCAAGAGATTTGATCAAGAAATATGAACTCCTTCAAAAAACAAAGTAAATGAGAAAAGATGGTTGATATCATTTATTTGGAAACTTTAAGGTGAAAACCACAGTCTAAAATAAGGACAGGAAAATTTATATTGAATATCGGTAATAAAAAGTACAGTATGTATCCCTTTAAGATTAGGCAAACACACAAAAAATTAGCTGGAGTACCCATCAGTAAGGCAAAATTTAAATTAGACATTTGCAAGGATAATGATTAGTGAGGATTGTTTTCATTCAGGGAAGACAAAAAGAATCTTTATTCTTATCTGAGTTGCAAGTGGTACTTTTTGCCATACAAAAGCTACTTACTTCTAGAATCAGGTAAAATGCTATCAAACTTTTCTTTTTAATGCCTTCTTAAGGCAAAAAGTACTTTAATTTAGTTTTAAGATATTTAGGCTTATTAACCTCTGCAGTGAACTTGAAGATTTTCCATTAAATCTGCTGTCCATCAGCCTATTTTAGATATATTACAGTTCTCCTGCCAACATCTTGACTCCTCTATGAAGGTGGCAGGAGGGAGAAAATGATTTGGTCAAATTAGGAAAAAAACATGAAGAAACTACAAAACTCTATTTGATGTCATTCATCAAATGCTATTGACATACTTTGTGCCAAGCATTGTGTTAGCAGAGGAGGGAAATGACATTATTTATCACTCATTTTATTTTTACCTACATCTTTTTCTTCAAATGCACAAATGAATAAGTAGTTTTTAGATATGCCAAGTAATATCTGGAGAGTATATTTTGAAGAATATAATAGTTTAATGTTATTTCACAAACTACTACTTTATGCTTTTCAAGAGTTTTGCAGTAGGTAAAAGTTGAAAACATGCCAGATTTCTCAGACTGTGCTGAAAATGGAAGTCATATTATTGGACTTTATCCCATCTTCTCCCACCATGTTTTGTATTATCCATATCTGTAATTTGATACAATATCAAGATCTTATTCCTAAAACTCTGCACCTGGAGGCTTAAGGTAACTGACAACTTTACAAAGGATTGGGGGAGGATTTTACCAGGATAATTTGCAGGGCTCTTACAACCCCAGGCCTTCAACCTCACCTCCCTGCAAAGCCTGGCACACTCTAGATGCTGAATGCAGAGCAGCTGCTGTTTTCCTTGCTGCTCTAGTCATCACTTCCTTTCTGTTTTGCCTCCTTCTTGGGGCCATCACCGACTCAGAGTACAGTCCTGACTCCTTTCTCTGTGCTTTCCATACACCTCAGCTATAACGTCAACACCTTGTACTGTCATTTTTCCCTGACTGAGAGTCTTTCAATGGTATAGACTGAATTTCTCTCTTTCTTGGGCCCGAGTACAGTAAGACTTGGGGCCAAGTCTGATAAGAAGGATATCACTGAATTGTCTGAATAAAATAAGAAAGAGTCTGTTCAAAATAGGCACTTTATGAACAGGATCCTTGCAAAGCAAAAAACAAGGTGTCACATGATTGACTGCATCACAACTAAGAAGTTAATATTAGAAGAAAATAACCCTTTTCTCAGCCTGGCAGAGACTTTGATGAGTTAACTTTTGCTGGATCACAATGACCTATTTATTTAATGCTAAGAAGAACACAGAATACATGCTGTATTTACAAACTTCAAAGGAAATTAGCTATTTGCATTTTTACCTGTAGGAGAGGAGAGAAACATGCTTTATTTTTGACCTTTTATCCTCAAGTTATATATGAAGAAGATTAAATTTGTGTGTATTGTCGGTATAATCCAGTTAGAGTTGAGAATCGTAACAGTGGAAAATATCAAGATTGACTTTAAAGCCTACTGAATATAAAAAACTTTTTTAAAATATTGGATAAGAAGCTGAAATGGGGAGAGGAAGTCTCAGTTATTGGAGGCTCCATCAGAAGATGTTTTTCAAATAAGAATCGGAAGTAATGGACATCTTATTACTTGCATACAGAAATTAATGTTTTTTATTTGTTCTAGCAAGGTGATAAGAAAATTGTGTTATAATCAAAGCCCTGCATTATAGTAAGCTCAAGCATAGATCACATAGCTTGAGTAAGCAAAGATGCCCAGATATCCCATAAACATGGGATAAAATGAAACACAAACTCTCATTTACCTGAAATTTTCCTCCTCCAAACCAGTGATGTTTGTTTAGGTATTAGGGTCCCTGGCTGAAGAGGTACAAGAATTCAGGTTGAAAGACAAGGTCAAGCACCAGAGAAAACTACTTCAACTTATGAATGATAAGGATGAATAAACCATGAGTGAGAGACTGTGACTTGTCCAAGTTCTCATAGTCACTAAAAGCTGCAATCTCCTGGTCAGTGAAAGGTACAACGAAGATTACTCTAACCAGCAAGGATCTCATTCAGATTTGATGGAGAAATCAAAACCTTTAAAGACAAGCAAAAGCTAAGAGAATTCAGAATTACCAAACCAGCTTTACAACAAATGCTAAAGGAACTTCTCTAGGCAGGAAACACAAGAGAAGGAGAAGACATACAATAACAAACTCAAAACAATTAAGAAAATAGTAATAGGAATATACATATCGATAATTACCTTAATTGTAAATGGATTAAATGCTCCAACCCAAAAACAGACTGGCTGAATGGATACAGAAACAAGACCCGTATATATGCTGTCCACAAGAGACCCACTTCAGACTCAGGGACACATACAGACTGAAAGAGCGGGGATGGAAAAAGATATACCATGCAAATGGAAATCAAAAGAAAGCTGGAGTAGCAATACTCATATCAGATAAAATAGACTTTAAAATAAAGATTGTTATAAGAGACAAGGAAGGACACTATGTAATGATAAAGGGATCAATCCAAGAAGAAGATATAACAATTATAAATATATATGCACCCAACATAGGAGCCTCAATACATAAGGCAACTGCTAACAGCTCTAAAGTAGGAAATCGACAGTAACACAATAATAGTGGGGGACTTTAACACCTCACTTACACCAATGGACAGATCATCCAAAATGAAAATAAATAAGGAAACACAAGCTTTAAATGATACATTAAAAAAGATAGACTTAATTGATATTTATAGGACATTCCACCCAAAAGCAACAGAATACACTCTCTTCTCAAGTGCTCATGGAACATTCTCCAGGATAGATCATATCTTGGTTCACAAATCAAGCCTTGGTAAATTTAAGAACATCGAAATCGTATCAAGTATCTTTCCTGACCACAACGCTATGAGACTAGATATCAATTACAGGAAAAAATCTGTAAAAAATACAAGCACATGGAGGCTAAACAATACACTACTTCATAACCAAGAGATCACTGAAGAAATCAAAGAGAAAATCAAAAAATACCTAGAAACAAATGACAGTGAAAACACGACAACCCAAAACCTATGGGATGCAGCAAAAGCAGTTCAAAGAAGGAAGTTTATAGCAATACAATCCTACCTCAAGAAACAAGAAAAATCTCAAATAAACAACCTAACCTTACACCTAAAGCAATTAGAGAAAGAAGAACAAAAAAAAAAAACCCAAAGTTAGCAGAATGAAAGAAATCTTAAAGATCAGATCAGAAATAAATGAAAAGGAAATGAAGGAAGCGATAGCAAAGATCAATAAAACTGAAAGCTGGTTCTTTGAGAAGATAAACAAAATTGATAAACCATTAGCCAGACTCATCAAGAAGAAAAGGCAGAAGACTCAGATCAACAGAATTAGAAATGAAAAAGGAGAATAACTGACCCTGCAGAAATACAAAGGATCATGAGAGATTACTACAAGCAACTATATACCAGTAAAATGGACAACCTGGAAGAAATGGACAAATCCTTAGAAAAGCACAACCTTCCGAGGCTGAAACAGGAAGAAACAGAAAATATAAACAGACCAATCACAAGCACTGAAATTGAAACTGTGACTAAAAATCTTCCAACAAACAAAAGCCCAGGACCAGATAACTTCACTGGAGAATTCTATCAAACATTTAGAGAAGAGCTAACACCTATTCTTCTCAAACTCTTCCAAAATATACCAGAGGGAGGAACACTACCGAACTCATTCTACGAGGCCACCATCACCCTGATACCAAAAACCAGACAAACGTGTCACAAAGAAAGAAAACTACAGGCCAATGTCACTGATGAACACAGATACAAAAATCCTCAACAAAATACTAGCAAACAAAATCCAACAGCACTTTAAAAGGATCATACACCATGATCAAGTGGGGTTTATCCCAGGAATGCAAGGATTCTTCAATATTCACAAATCAATCAATGTGATACACCATAGTAACAAATAGAAGGAGAAAAACCTATGATCATCTCAATAGATGCAGAGAAAGATTTTGACAAAATTCAACACCCATTTATGATAAAAACCCTCCAGAAAGTAGGCACAGAGGGAACTTTCCTCAACATAATAAAGGACATATATGACAAACCCACCACCAACATTGTTCTCAACGGTGAAAAACTGAAACCATTTCCTCTAAGATCAGGAAGAAGACAAGGTTGCCCATTCTCACCACTATTATTCAACATAGCTTTGGAAGTCCTAGCCACGGCAATCAGAGAAGAAAAAGAAATAAAAGGAATACAAATTGGAAAAGAAGAAATAAAACTGTCACTTTTTGCAGATGACATGATACTATACATAGAGAATCCTAAAAATGCCACCAGAAAACTACTAGAGCTAATCAATGAATTTGGTAAAGTTGCAGGATACAAAATTAATGCACAGAAATCTCTTGCATTTCTATACACTAATGGTGAAAACTCTGAAAGAAAAATTAAGGAAACACTCCCATTTACCATTGCAACAAAAAGAATAAAATACCAGGAATACACCTATCTAAGTAGAGACAAGACCTGTATGCAGAAAACTGTAAGACACTCATGAAAGAAATTAAAGATGATACAAACAAATGGAGATATACCAGGTTCTTGGATTGGAAAAATCAATACTGTGTAAATTACTATACTTCCCAAAGCAACCTACAGATTCAATGCAATCCCTATCAAACTACCACTGGCATTTTTCATAGAACTAGAACAAAAAATTTCACAATTTGTATGGAAACACAAAAGACCCCGAATAACCAAAGTAATCTTCAGAAAGAAAAACGGAGCTGGAGGAATCAGGCTCCCTGACTTGACTATACTACAAAGCTACAGTAATCAAGACAGTATGGTACTGACACAAAAACAGAAATATAGATCAGTGGAACAGGATAGAAAGCCCAGAGATAAACCCATGCACATATGGTCACCTTATCTTCGATAAAGGAGGCAAGAATGTACAGTGGAGAAAAGACAGCCTCTTCAATAAGTGGTGCTGGGAAAACTGGACAGCTACATTTAAAAGAATGAAATTAGAATAGTCTCTAACACTATATACAAAAATAAACTCCAAATGAATTAAAGACCTAAATGTAAGGCCAGATACCATCAAACTCTTAGAGGAGAACATAGGTAGAACACTGTATGACATAAATCACAGCAAGATCCTTTTTGACCCACCTCCTAGAGAAATGGAAATAAAAACAAAAATAAACAAATGGGACCTAATGAAACTTAAAAGCTTTTGCACAGCAAAGGAGACCATACACAGGACCAAAAGACAACCCTCAGAATGGGAGAAAATATTTGCAGATGAAGCAACTGACAAAGGATTAATCTCTAAAATATACATGCAGCTCATGTCATGCAGCACAATATCAAAAAAACAAGAAAATAATCCAAAAATGGGCAGAAGACCTAAACAGACATTTCTCCAAAGAAGATAATATAGATTGCCAACAAACACATGAAAGGATGCTCAACATCACTAATCATTAGAGAAATGCAAATCAAAACCAAAATGAGGTATCACCTCATACAGGTCAGAATGGCCATTATCAAAAAATCTACAAACAGTAAATGCTAGAGAGGGCGTGGAGAAAAGGGAAGCCTCTTGCACTGTTGGTGGGAATGTAAATTGATACAGCCACTATGGAGAACAGTATGGAGGTTCCTTAAAAAACTAAAAATAAAACTACCATACAAGCCAGCAATCCCACTACTGGGCATATACCCTGAGAAAACCATAATTCAAAAAGAGTCATGTACCAAAATGTTCACTGCGGCTCTATTTACAATAGCCAGGACATGGAAGCAACCTAAGTGCCCAACAACAGATGAATGGATAAAGAAGATGTGGCACATATATACAATGGAATATTACTCAGCCATTAAAAGAAACAAAATCAAGTTATTTGTAGTGAGGTGGATGGACCTAGAGTCTGTCATACAGAGTGAAGTAGGTCAGAAAGAGAAAAACAAATATCATATGCTAAAATATATATATGGAATCTAAAAAAAAAATGGTCATGAGGAACCTAGGGGCAAGACGGGGAAAAAAGACACAGACCAACTAGAGAATGGACTTGAGGATACGAGGAGGGGGAAGGGTAAGCTGGGACAAAGTGAGAGAGTGGCATGGACATATATACACTACCAAACGTAAAACAGATAGCTAGTGGGAGGCAGCCGCATAGCACAGGGAGATCAGCTCGGTGCTTTGTGACCACCTAGAGGGGTGGGATAGGGAGAGTGGGAGGGAGGGAGACACAAGAGGGAAGAGATGTGGGGACATATGTATATGTATTAACTGATTCACTTTGTTATAAAGCAGAAACTAACACACCATTGTAAAGCAATTATACGCCAATAAAGATGTTAAAAAAAAAAAAAAGAACACTCCTTAACACCATACACAAAAATAAACTCAGAGTGGAGTAAAGACCTAAGTATAAGCTCAGACACTATAAAACTTTTAAAGGAAAACATAGGCAGAACACTCTTTGACATAAATTGCAGGAAGGTCTTTTTTGACCCACCTCCTAGAGAAATGAGAATAAAAACAAAAATAACCAAATGGGACCTACTTAAACTTAAAAGCATTTGCACAGCAACAGAAACCATCAATATGACAAAAAACAACCCTCAGAATAGAAAATATTTGCAAACAAAGCAACTGACAAAGGATTAATCTCCAAAATATACAGACATCTCATGCAGGTTAATATGAAAAAAACAAACAACCCAATCAAAAAATGGGTGGAAGACTTAACAGACATTTCTCCAAAGAAGACGTACAGATGGCCAACAAACACATGAAAAGATGCTTAACATCACTAATTATTAGAGAAATGCAAATCAAAAGTACAATGAGATATCACCTCACACCAGTCAGAATGGCCATCATCAGAAAATCTACAAACAATAAATGCTCGAGAGGGTGTGGAGAGAAAGGAACCCTCTTGCACTGTTGGTAGGAATGTAAACTGATACAGACACTATGGAGAACAGGAAGGAGGTTCCTTAATAAACTAAAACTAGAACTACTATGTGACCCAGCAATCCCACTACTGGGTATATACCCAGAGAAAACGATAATTCAAAAAGACATATGCACCCCATTGTTCATTGCTGCAGTATTTACAATAGCCAGGACATGGAAGCAACCTAAATGTCTATTACCAGAGGAACGGATAAAGAAGATGTGGCACATATATACAATGGATTATTACTCAGCCATAAAAAGGAATGGAATAGTGCCATTTGTAGACATGTGGATGGACCTAGAGACTGTCGTACAGAGTGAAGTACATCAGAAAGAGAAAAACAAGTATCATATATCAACACATATATGCAGAATCTGAAAAAAACTGGTATAGACAATCTTATTTACAAAGCAGAAATAGAGACACAGACATAGAGAACAAACGTATGGATACCAAAGGGGAAGGTGGGGTGGGTAGTGGGGTGAACTGGGAGATTAGGATTGACATATATACACTATTGATGCTATGTATAAAATAGATAATTTATGAGAACCTACTGTATAGCACAGGGAACTCTCCTCAATGCTGGTGACTAAATGGGAAGGAAATCCAAAAAAGAGGCGATATATGTATACGTATAGCTAATTCACTTTGCCGTACAGGAGAAAGTAACACAACATTGTAAAGCAACTCTACTCCAATAAAGATTTAAAAAAAGAAAAAAGAAAATAAATATACATATATATATATATATATATATATATATATATATATGTTTAATACTAAAAAAAACAGACCTAAACCTGCCTTGAACCTACAGCATTTGAAAATGCATACAGGTCCTGTCCACCCTCATCTCCTTGAACAAGTTATGGAGAAATGACGCGCATGTGACATTAATACAATGCTCTAATACTCAGATGCCTGCCGTGGAACCAGGTATTGTATTCATACATTAAACTGGCCACTAAAACTGATTTATGAAATGAAAGAAAGTTCACTTTTAGTGCAACAGAGTGTTATAGCATGGTTATTCAATTTTAAAAGGGTACTTTTCACATCAAAAGATGATTTAATATAGACTTATTTTTTAAATGAGCTGCCTTAGTACATTTGAAATGTACTTTGATTTACAAATGTTTAACTTACACTCACACACTCAACAATACCTAATATGTACACACACACCTTCTGCTCAGATTGGAACTTGAGATCAAACTGGAGGCACATTCTCCTATGCCAGCCTTTTAGAGCATATTTCGGGCTGAGAATATCTATTTTCTGTTTTCCTACTATACATCACAGGATGTAATTTCAATAACAGCTCTCACCAACTATTGCAGATCTTCATTCTGGGCTCATTCATTCATTCAGCAGATATTTATTAATTTCCTACTTCCTTTCATTCACTTTTGTTAGGTGCTGGGGTACAAGCGTGAATATAACAGACACAGTTCAAATCTACTGAGGGCAACAGACTGTATTTCTATGATGTCATAAATGAAAGTAGAATATCAAATCGTATTATGATACATGAAGGAAGAGAAAGAAAGAAGGTGAGACATTAGGTAGCAGGCTGCAGGCATCAGGACTGGGTGGTCTTGTCTGTGGAAGGGACGTGCAAGCAGAAGCCTGAGGACTGGGTGGGAGTCAGCTGCATGAAAAGCCAGATATGGTTTTCCTAGCAATGAGATGTGCAAAGGCCCTGAGGTGCAGAAAGGTTTGGAGCATGCCTGGGAATGGGAATCAAGTCTGTGAGTCTGGAGCGCAGAGACGAAGGACTCTGATAGGAGAGGAGATGTGACATGGGCACCGATGCATGTCAATAAATACATGTCTGTTTAAGGCTTTCATGATAAGGCTGGCATTTCAGCTTAGATCTTTCTCGCAGTTCATTTGCACTTACCGAATAGGCCTGTAATTAACTGTATACGTTTTTATGTCATATAAAATGTCACATGAAATTCTGTAGAAATTTGCCCTAGAATTTCAACAAAAGTGCAGCTCTCTAATTCCTCCTGGGAGGCGAAGAGACTAGAGGGAAGCAGAGCAGAGAGGATTGGCTGTGGGCTGCAGGGGACCTGATGGAAACTTCGGGTTCCAGGCTGCTAGGTGAACACAGCTTGGGATGAATGATTTCAGCTGGATGCTTTTATTAGGGCATAACTGCACAATGGAGAAATCCTGCTCCCCCCTCCCCGCCCCTCCCAGCCACCAGAATTACCTTTCTAAGGCACAAAACTGGCCATTATATTCTCCTAACTTAAAATTCCAATGACTTCCCAGTGGCTAAGTGAAAAAGCAACTACTCTTTGGGAGGATATGCAAGGCCCTTTTCAAGTGGTCCCCAAGTTCTTTTCTTATACTGTCTACTTTCAATTCACTGAGGTCAAGCTCCAGCTTCCTTTGCTCCTCATCTGGGCCAACACACACGGTTCTCTGTGATGCCGCACGTGCATCCCTCTTGCAGGGATGACGAACAAGCCACCCTGCCTGCTAACCTACTGCTGATCTTCTGAGACAGTGGGCCACCTCTGACCCCTTGGAGTCACAGCTTTTGGAAGACGGCACAGGGCACTGAGGAAAACAGAGGATACCCACCTGGCTATCCAAGTCAGCTCAAGTCACCGGGTGGTCAGTGGGTTACAGGTGCTGATGCCAGATGTCCCTGACAGAGAAGCTCTTTTTTTTTTTTTAAAGCTTCGGCTCATTAGGTGAAGTTGTTGGGAGGGGGGTGGGTTTAAGGCGACGGAGATTGGGAGAACGTTACATGTGAAGGAAGCGGCACGTACCCAGGTCCTGTGGCGAGAGGGAGCAGAGTTTGCTGGAAGAACTAGAGGAAGACCAGGGCTCTGGATGCGGCGAGTGAGGTAGGTAAGAGGGAGCCAGCAGAGGTGGGCTCTGATTATGTTTTTGAAGATTGAGTGTCGAGGTGGGTAGAGGTGGGTGGCTGGGGGTAACTGCCTTTTTCTCTCATTTCATCATTTCTGAGCTGGACTGGCGGCTGATCAACACCCACGTGCAGAATTACAGTATATACAACACAGAAAACACAAATGGATCCAACTCTATATCACAATAACTTGGTTCTATCTTTACAGTAGTTAAGAAGAAAAAAATAACGGTTACAAACCAAAACATAGTAGGGGCACTGATAAAATCTGAGTTGACAAATTCTTCCTGCCACGAGGTCACGAGGTGTGTGGTAGTGCAGGGCACGTGAGAGCTGGAGGCGGCGCGTTGACTGGGGCAGCGACTACCGGGGAGCACGCAGTACCGACGCAGAGGGAGTGGGAGCCCCAAACAAAGAGGCTCCAGAAACTTCACAGTGTGAGAATTTGCATTGGGTCTTCAAGCATTGAAAGAGCGGTGTGAAGGGCTACAGGTGGATGTCTCAGGAGCAAGAGAAGCAGTGGCAGGATTGAAGTACTAAAACGAGAACGTGAATGGCTGGCATGTTCCAGAGGCATCAAGGAGAACGGCCTACTTGGAAAAAGGTGATTTTTAGGAGAAAAGGAAAATCATTCAGAAATTAGAATATTAAGAAAAAATTGTCAAAAAGGAAAAAAGTACAGGGATGAAAATACTCAGCCTAAAAAACGTTATGAGGTGACTTAAAAATTCGTTCACAAGAATCCATGGAGAGGGTTCCAAGTTAGTGTTACTTTAAGTTACTTTAGGCAGAACTAAGCTTGGAGGAAATTAAGAATTTCTTGATAATTAAAATATGAAATAGTGTGGCAAGAGAGGATGGGGAATCTCCAAGTCTATCTTAATTAGGTGTTAAAAATAGATGTTTCTAAAAGTGCTGTTTCCTTTCTAGGCCGTCCGACATTCTGGAGAAGTGCTTTTAATCTCAGCAATGTGCTAATTGTTTCTAATGGCCTATGAACAAACTCCCTAAACTATTAACCTTCTCTCTTTAGCCAGAGATTCAGGAAATTAGTCTTTGAAAGAAAAATCCCCAGCAGGTTGCCCAAGAGTGTCTCCCAAAGTAGAGAAATTGTCACTTTATTTGGAGGAGACTCAAGGTCAAACCAGACATAAGCTTGTGGTGTGGAATAGATAAGCTAAAACCTTTTTAAAACATAAAAGCTAACTCTTCCTCTCTCTGGTTCACTTTAGTTGTGTTGCTATCTGTAGGGAGAAATATAAATGATAGCACCTCTCAAATAGCTTTCAGACACACCAACCCATAATTTCAGGATTTTAAAAGAACAGTAAAACAGTATCCCACATTTGACAAAAATATTTGAGGCCTGATCCTTGTACATTAAAATTGATGCCATATTGAAAACGGAGTTTAGTTTAGTCTTAGAAAGGTAATGGCCACTGAACCATCGGGATGTGCCCGGGGGAATTTGAGTTGCCCCCTCTGTTTCTACTCATTTTCTTTAGTGCATGAAAAAATTCATTTGTTTCTAAAAGAAGAACAATCATAGACTAGCCAAAAAAAGTCATGAAAAAGATGGCCAATGACTTTTCTAACCATATTTCAAATTTTACTTAAAGTTACAGTAATTAAACTATGTGCTTGGCACAGAATGAGTAATGAACAGAAGTAGAAGCCCAGATAGAGGTCTAAAAGAGATACAAATATATCTGTGTGATTTCAAATTAGTGAGATATTAGATGACTTGCTAAGGGGTGTTAGAATAGTTAATATAGTGATGATAATGATAATAAAGCTTGGTACTTTTAGCATTCCTCAACACAGATACTTAGGGAGGTCAAAAAAATCAAATGTTTGAAAAAAATAGAATTGTAAAACAGTTGAGAATACAACACAGGTAAATTGAATCAATAACCCAGCACTGGCAAAGAAATTTCTAAGGGGTCAGAAAAATCAAAATCACTGATAACTGAACACATAAAAATGTAACACCTGGTATGGAAAAACACTAAAAACAGAGTAAAAGAGAAACGATAAATGGGGAAACATTTACATCTATTATATGTATAGAAAAGTGCTAGAATTCTTGACATGTAAAGAAATCTTCCAAATTTATTAAAAAAAAAAAAAAGACAAACATTGATAGAAAGCTTGGCAGGGAAAGGCCAAAACAAGACATTCACAGAAGAACCAATAAAAATAGCCAGTTTACCCAGAAAACGTGCTCACTGTCAAGGCAACAGCTATGCATCAAGTGTCCACTCACCAGGAGCTCAGTCATATCTCTGCATACCTGTTGACCCTGAGCCCTGTCGGTTCTGACATGGAAAGTGCCAAGATACAACAGGTAGGAAAAAGCAACATACGAGTCACGTGAGAGCAGGCACGGTAGAATTGTATTGCTATGAAATGCCACACACATATAGTACTTATATCGCATGCGTCAGTGCATTCTGAGAACAACATCGGGTAGACAAAAAGCACCAAGGTGGGGGACGATGTGGCAAGATGCACCCGAATCTTAGATCCCTGAATAAGGTCCTTCCTGGATGCATTTAGCAGTAACCAGGCAGCGTGGAGTGTACTCAGGAATACATATTTTAGCAGAAGGCCTGGATTGAGACTCTGTGGTCACTTATCAGCTATGCGACATAGAATTTACTTCCAAAACTCCTCCCACTAAGCCTCAGGTGATTTATGTGAGGACCAGGGACAATAACGGTACCTGCCTCACAGGGCTGTTCTGAGCATTAAAGGAGATGATACCTGTAAACTCACTTAGCAAGAACGACCACTGAGAGGTCTGCTCAGGAGGAGATTTTGCACAGCCCGGCGCGGCTCCAGCAGAATATGGGACTTAGTTGATGGGAATCTCATATCGCCATGTGCAGCTCAAATGTGGCTTCTATAATCCATGGAAGCTAAGCACCTGGAAACATATGGCTTCTGCAGAAGTGGGCTGCAGCCCTGAGCAGGGTCTCACTTACCAGTCCTACCAAAGACTAGAAACCTGTTATAATGCTGACAGGGATCAGGTCTAAACCAGAGACTGCCTTCTGCATCGCTACTGTCACGGGCGACCCTCAGTAGGACTGAATTTGAAGGATGGCAAATGCTCTTTCACACAGGCCTCTTCTGCCTGACCTTTTTTCCTCCTTCATTCTCTTTGCTTTCTAGTTACCAAATAGCATGAAAAAAATTCTGCAATAATTCTGAAATCACACTGATATATAATGGAGGGTTCTTCTTCCAGAATGAAATTAAATGACTTTTGTAATTGGTTTATTAGAGAACCACAAACTTGTTTCCATTCTTCACGAATTTACGGATTCACTTCCACCACAGGCGAAACAAACAGCTAACACAAACTCTAAGGGTGACACCTTTTAAATCTGATTGAGGTTTTCAAATTTATTTAAAATACAGAACTTAAAAATTACAGTTGGTTGGCTCAGGAAAATGACTTTCAGAATTGTTTATCTCTGTGCACCAGATTCAACCTCTCTTCACAGTACACACTTCCTAATCACTACACTGCCTGAGACCCACCAAGCATGTTTTCCAGCACTCGCTAAGCCGGGTTTTCTTCCTTAGTTTATCAAATCCCAATGGAAAAGAGCCAGCTCCATGGCTGAATATAAAGGGCAAGGCATTCACATGCACAATCTGCAATTTGGAACGAAGTTTGTTAAATGACTTAGAGAAATAGTAGAGTTTGGAATGCAAGGTTTCCGAGTTCAGACGGAGATAGCAGCTTAACAGGAAGTGAGCTTCCTGCCTTTTGAAATCAGAGGTGGGTGGCCTCCACCCCCTCCTCCACCTACAGCAGGCTTTTCCAGCCTCAGTACTGCTTGATTTGGGTGCGGAGCGCTGCAGGATATTCAGCAGCATCCCCGGCCTCCATACACCACACGGCATTAGCACCACACCTCCGCCTCTGCGCTGTGACAATCCAAAATGTCTCCAGACATCGTAAAACCACCCCTGGGTAAGAAGCACTAACCTACAGCTATGTAAGAACATTATAGCCATGTGTTCTTGCCTCACACCATATCACTAAAGAGAAAAGTCGGTTTGCATGGAGTGTCAATTAAATTTTATGTAGTCATAGTTATACCCATAAAAGTATAGAACTGGCCTTAAAAATATTACTTTTCTCAGAGGAAAAGAAATATTCCCATTCAGCGAGCTAATGAAAGGCTTGTTCATGAGTAGTTTTGTCAGATGACTCCTGGGATGTTGAGGCAGACATACCAGTCATAGAAAAGATTAAATACTCTTTACGTATGCTTCGTATAGCCAAGACTGATGTATGTTTGGAGAGCAAAATATAGAGGAGACAAGATCAGTAAAAACTTACCTACAATATGCTCTTTTAGTTAGCAATTCAGAGCCAAAACCTTAGCTAGTATTTACTGTGTTTGCTATGTGACATGCACTCTTCAAATTTTATCTCATTTAATTTTTCAGACCCTTTTGAAGAGGTTCAGAGAAGCTGGGGAACTTGCCCAAAGAACAAGGCAATTGTTCTAATTAGAGGTGGAACCGGGTTTCGAACCCAGCATTCTTTCTCCAGAGCCTAAGCTCTCCATCACAGTCTCTGTTCATCAGAGGCTGACTCGGTTGGCATCACTGAGCATCACTGAGTGGCTCTAGGGCAAATCAATCTATGCTCAGAAACAAATGTCAATGGAAACTGGGAAATAGGAAAATCAGACATAGTGAGAGACTGGGGGAGGAGAGAAAATTCTGTGCCTTCTGCTAGTCTCATTACAGAACAAGCTTGGTGTAAAACAGACATTGCAAATGGACAAGAAGCAAGCTGTAGTGCTAAGGAAGGCATTCCAATATATTTATGGGAAAATAAACTTAACTAAGCCGAGTTTTCAAGACAAACAAAAGGCTAATTCCACCTATTTAGTAAGTATACCAAAAAAAAAAAGGTTCAGAGAATGAAGTTTATTTTTTTTTAATTTGCTGAATCAAAATCTCTTTCCATATGGACTTGGTGTTGCAGGAGCCGAAAATATCATTCCAGAAAGCCAGATTAGAGCTGAACACTGACAGTTCTGTGAAAGCTAATGTGTATGATGGGATCATCACACTCCACGCATTTTATCATTTTCCTAGAATACCGTTCTGTATAAATTCTGTAATAAGAGTTACTTGTGATAGAGCCACTCTAGCTATTATCTTACTGATTTTAAAGGACACTTAAGGAAACTTCTGTGGACAATCTTAACTTAAAAGTTCAGTATGGGCATCTGGTCCAGGAGAACATCTTGGCTAGCTCTTCCATGCACAGCTCCCCAAGACGCCTGCACACTGGACTCCATGACAATGCAGAGGTTTGATTCCTTAGACCCCTGTTAGGAGGACACGTCCATCAACCAGCCAACATCACACTAGTTTCCTAGCACAGAATTGGAGTGAGACAGCACCCTACAGCACCCCGTCTCAGTTCAAACATGCAAACCTCTGGAGTAGCAGAGGCTCTAAGAGGGACTGGCAAATCTGGGGGAGATTGCCCATTGCTAATAACACTGAATACCATTTTACAGTTTACCAAGCACCTTTACACAGATTTTATTATTGGACTATCACCCCAACCCTGACGGTCCTTTTAAGTGGGTATTATCAGCCTCACTGGATAAAATGGTAGCTGAGGGGTGAATGACTAGCTTGTAATTAAGTCCCAGTCTGACCTTAATTGTGTTTGCTTTCTGCCCCATCATGCCACCAGGAGACAAAGGAATCAACTCAGTGGGAAAGTCTTCTCAACTCCTTTTCCGTCCAGGCTTTAATTCAGCTATGCGGATCCATTAACCTACGCATTCCTCTTTTGTAGAGGATTACGTTAACTTAGTCAGCACAGGTTTATTATGGACATAATTTGAGGTTAACCTTTGAAATGATCACTGGGAAAATATATTTGTAAATATAACAGCCTTTAAAAATGGGCATAAAAACAATTCAAATTAAGGAAGTCTAGTTGACAACAAAATGTAATTCCACATGCCAGAAGCTCATGGAATTACAAAAAGCTTAAGATGTTAATATTGATACCAAGTCCTTGAACAGTGAAAAGGCACAATTAAGGAGATACAGAATGTTTGCATTTAAGAATCAGTGAATTATTAGTTTACTAGGGTGATTTATGAGTGACACTGTTGATTATTTGTACTGTGGTCAAGTTTTAGGCTGACAATAGTACTTCTTGTAAGGCACGTGGATCCTTCATCGCTTCTCATGCCTCTTAAACCATATGGGTTTTGAATATGAAATTTTGAAGTTTGTTTCCTAAACTTCTCTTAAGATACATTTTCATTATATAAATATATTTTATGTTTTTTAAAAGTGATCATTTATAGCACATATAACAGTAAAAATTTACAGTAGTTTCTACATGAAGTCAATATCATGATATTTGCAAAACAATGTGAATGATTAAAACTTGGATTTTCTTTTGCAGCTATTAGCATTGTGACAGGACTTGCATTTTATGTAAGAATGTCCGGGTGTGTAAGGAATATGGTAGTTCAGACTATTTCTGCTCTCAAAACTGTATATTATTCCACTGAATGGAGTAAGTTCTTGGTAATCACATTACAGCAATTACCAGAATAGGTTAAATGTGATTATATTTGTTAATTCTTGTCCAGAAACATGTATTGTACACTCTACTTTCTAATACTGTCCTAAATAACTCTTCTCAGGATTCTCAGGTTCTTTTCACGCCTCTTGTCTATGGCTTGTAGGGAATACAGAGTGGTACCACGTAGATCCCGTTTCAAAGGACTTGCTGCCCAGCTGCGGGGCGTGCGTTCAGCAGGCGCGCCCAGCCCTCAGCTCCTCCAGGATCTGCGTCAGTGACCGTCCAGCAGCAATGCCGTGAGGCTGGGCAAGGCAGGAGCTGAAGGCTCGGTCCGACTCAGCCCTGGGCGCTCTGTGGGCCACACTCACTCCAGAGCGCCCCATGCAGCTGGCCAAACTCGTTCCTTCCCTTTCCCCTTCACAGGCCTTGGTCTCTAATGAATAAGTAAAACAATCTTACACATCAACTTCTGTTTCAATTTCTGCTTCTGAAGAACTCAAGCTGCTACATGTCCCCTGTCACAGCTTTTACAGTAGCCACATTTAAGATGTTAAGTCTCTACTAAAATTTCTAAAGCTATCCTATTAAAGAAGTCTTATCCTTCCCAAATATATTTTGGTCACCAAGGCCCAATTTCTTTTACAATCACTTTTTATACAATCACATGCCCACAAAATTCCTCCCGTTAATATCAAAATTCTTTTGCCCTCGAAACTCAAAATATTTCCTCTGAGTGGAGACTTAGGGCCAGATATTCCCGATTGGATTAATGATTCATTTCTAAAATAACTATTTATGTACATATATTTCCCCAAGGGGAAAAGGATTATTAATAATAATCATTACAACTGATGTGCTGCATTTGAGTAGAGATCTAAAATTTTCAAAGCGTATTCACAGAAATTAACTTACTTGATTTTAACACCACCTCAGGAATTAACCAAGTTTAGGAAATGAAGGTCAAAATAACTGATGTGCCCCAAGTCAGATAATCAAATGCTGGTGGATTCAGGGGGCAAAGCCTGTCCTGATGACCCCCTTCCTGGAGCTGTCTGCACCCGATGGTGCCACCTACACACGTGCACACCTTTTGTGAAGTGTAGTGCATTTATTTCTACTATCTCTGAGGAAATGGGGTAGGGATCATAAAATCTAGGCTTCAGAAATTAGAACTTTGGAACTCACCATCTGAAGCTGAAATTGCAAGGCTTGACGCACTTAATCCTCACAGTAACTCTGTGAAAACGAGGAGGCACTCTTCTCATCTGGAAAGATGGGGTGAGGAGGAAAGTGCCGCATTTTGGATCCACACAGTCTGTCTTCAAAGAAAGCGCCCGGAACCACTATACCACCCGCCCACCTCAAGAGTCCGGAAGGCCACTGGAGTCAAACTAAAGACCCCACAATCTTAAATATGAAAAAAAAGAGGGAAAATGGGAGGGGAAGAAGGAAGAAGCAGACTAACTCTCCTTTAGCTCTCGGGGATAAATTCTGCAGTAAGGATATAAGAATTTAGGGAACGCTTTAAGACCACTTATGCAATAATACGTGTCTGTAAATAACTCTTGGATTAATGGTCTGTACATATTTCTGTACTTGCGAGCGTGACACAAATAGGAAAAGCCTTCCCCAGAAGAGGTATTCTGAAAGAGATGAGCTTTAAGTTAAATGGGAAAGTGAGGCAGAATGGGGATTAGTTACTGTTAGCACAGGGGGCATGCTGGAACAATCAAGGATTGCTGCTCACTGGGGACAGAAAGTCAATCTGTCTTGCTTGGAATAAAGTGTCTTTGTCAGAACAAGGAATCAGTCAGCCTGTGGACGTAAGAAAACCAAATGCCAACCCCTTACCTAGCCGGTAGGCAGGCTGCTTTTCTAATGTTGTTTAGGAACAAAAAGAATAATTCACTTATCATTGGGGATTCTCACTAATGAGCATGGAGAACGATGCAGGGACACCCTGTCATATGCCCTTGTTTGTGTATAACACTAATTATTATTATCTATACTGGGCCCTCCCCAAACCCCAGTGGTTCTAGCATCACAACTTGGGGTTAATCTAGTGAAGAGAGAGACAGATTTGTTATGCGAAATTCTGGGAAACGTTATGATTTCATCTTGCATGCCAGCATTGGAGAATGAGGGAGCAGCAACTCAGACTGAAGGGTGGAGCTTAATGAAAGTTGAGCCCTCTCTGGATTGCAGCAACTGTCACCATCCCCTCCCATTTCATTCTTTTTCATATTCAAGTTCATATTTATCTCCCAATAAACAGTGACACATGACCTTGGAAAGGAGGAGGGATAGGGTTGCAAGTGTGACTTTTGGGTCTCAGCTCACAGGTGTTTACCTGTAAGAAGTGATGTGCTCGTGTTATATATCCTTCCTATGGTCTCTGGGCGCTCGGGTTACCAAATGTGGAGCCACGGAACCCCTGGTCTCAGAGGCATACACAGGAGGATGATATGACAAGATACACCCAAGACAATCCCAATATTTGCTTTTGTCTGTGCATCCTGTCTGATTTAGTGTTTATTCTAGATTTGTCATTATTCAAAGTAGTAGTATCATTATCAGCTACATTCAATAAGCTGGACTGGTTTGGGTACACATACACACGTACTTCTGTGTTCTCTGCCACTGTCTCATCTAGAGCATGTGAAGTACATGTGTCCGTCTGTGCTGGGACTGGTCTGAAGTCTGAGAGATGCACAAAGCCACCAGGCCAACAGTTGGTGGGATCAATGGAAATTGCAGGAATTTATAGGTTCACTCTACATGAAGTATGTGCAGATAGAAGACAGACAGTACAGAGACCACGGAAAAATAGTCAGAAGGCTTCTGCTGCAGGGCTTTTTGTCACTTATTAATTACAAATCTAGAACAACTGTTTACTGTGATTGTTGGTATCAGTTACTTATTTTGGAATAAACCCTTCCAACAGTTACATGTTAAAAGAAGTAGTTTAATAGGTTAATATGTTAAAAGAAGTACATGTTAAGTACATAAGATTCTAATACTAATGCCAATGTGTGGAGGCTTCCCACCACCACCAAACAACGATCCGACGCCAGCTGAGGGACCTGCAGTTCGTTTCTGACACTATCTACCAGGGGATAGCATCAGGTTCTGCAAATTAAGTGTTCAGCCTTACAAAACTACCCCCTCCCACCTTCAGATGCCAACTGCAACTCCAGGTTGTCACCTGGGATTCTGACCCGCTGTTATAGATTGGAAGTTCCATGACCCCTCCTTCAGTTTCAATAATTTGCTAGAGTGGCTCACGGAACTCAGAGAAATATTTTACATACTAGATTACCAGTTTATTATGAAAGGATAGAATTCAGAACAGCCAGGTGGAAGAGAGGCAAAGGCAAGGTATGTGGGAAAGTTGGAACTGAAAGTTCCAACCTTCTAATCACAAAGGTTGGTTCCCCCGGCAACCAGCCCCCATTCTCAGGTGCAACCCAAAGTAACCTCCTTAACATAATGAAAGGCACCATTGTTGCTCTCAGCACTTAGGAAATTCCAAAGGTTTTAGGGGCTCTGATGGGGGACAGAGAACAAATATTTCTTATTATAAATCACAATATTGCAGTACAGAATTTCTCAAGAAAGTTAATGATGACTATTTAAGTTGCCTAGGTATTAGTCAACATTTTCTATCTACCAGAGGGGCTTTTAAAATATCACTGACCAGACAAAGACTAGAGACACAAACCTACTGAAGAAGCATCAGCATCTACTACAAAGTCTGTAGTTATTTCAAGAATACTATGCACAAAGAATTCAATTTCACACATGCAGCTCTGAAGGTACATTTACATATTATTCGGTGAAGTGTGACTTTTCATTTAGATCAAATGACTAAGTTAATTTACTCAGTTTTGATTCCAAGTTTTCTTGTGCATATACAAAAAGTTAAGTGATAGCTGTCAGTGTTAGCTTGCTTAGCAGAAGAACTTCATAAGGAGTTAAACTGAATAGTTTTCTGTCAGTGTCACTGTCTAATAAAAATGGAAATCCTGTTAAATCCAATAATTGTTCCGTTTTTCTTTTCACGTAATTCATTGACTCAAAGTAAAGAGTCTGGAAATTTATTCTCTTGATGGTGAAATATCTGAATTTATTGTGAATTCTAGTGCAAATTCAGTTTAGAAGTTCCACGCTGAATATGTTCTTAAAGTGATGATGTGAATATATATTTCAGTGGAATACAGCCTTATGGTTAAAAACAACGTCCTTATTAAATTTAGGAATGTGTGGAACATGCTTGGAAGTAATCATCGGATGCATCTAACTCATAATTGTGTTCAAACAAGCTGTGATATTCTACCAATCAAAGCAGAAGCTGTAGTTGTTAAAATTTACAAATATTTTTATAAAGACAGTAACTGAACCACAAAATTGTGACAAAACAGACTTTGGATACAAAAGCATCTCTGTTGTCTCTCTACAGCTCATTATCAGTCCAACTTTTAGGCAAGTTTCAGCCTTGAAAAAACTACTTTGTAAATCAAGTCTAGTGTCAACTGAAGGGTGGCAAAATATGCCAACCCAAAATGTGTCACTTTGGCATAAGAATTATTTTGAGCTGAAGCCGATTGAGAGGGAGCAGACATAAGAAAAGCTCTCTGCCCTCCCTTATTTGCCTAAAAGCAGGACAAACATTTGTCAATGTATCCCCCTCCCCTTTCTATCAAGGACAGAAGTTAATCACTGGAGACAACTTTAGACACTTATCAGCCCAGAGGGCACCAGAGGAGTCTATACAGCAAACTTTACTAACTAGTCCTTACCCTTCATTAGTTCCACCATATATTCACCCGCCCACAATCTGTTCCCGTAGAAGTTCAATGTCTCCTTCCTTTGTCTTGTCGCTTCTCCACAAATTCATTGTTCTTCAGCTAAGGGGCTACAGAAGCCCAAGTTCTAACCATCTGTTTGAGTTACTCATCTCTGGGTACTCCCATGTGTATGTGTGTTGCATGTGCTAACAAATTTCTTTCTTTTCTTTTTATTGTGTCTTTTGTCAGAACCCCAGCTGGAGAACCTAGAAGGGTAGAAGGAAAGTATTTTTTTTCCTCCCCTACACTACAATAGTACTAACTACTTTACAAGAGTCTTCTAAATTTGTTTGCGTTTTGTTCAAAATCAATTAGCAATCGTTAATCAAAGTATTCAACTAATGAATGTCCCAAATCTTCAGCTTTTGAAGCCTCAAGTAACAAAAAATCACTGGAAAAGGTTTGCGAGAAGACATTGGAACTAATCCCTGTAAAAGTAGGGGGGAAACTGATAAGATTAAATGATGAGAACTCAAATGATATACTGGATTTCCATTCTGAAATCTATAACTGAACTTTTGGAATATTTCAATTGGTGGGAAGAATTTTACAGTGAAACTCCTATTTTTAATTTGTAGTTTCCATATTGATATCACAAAGAAGTGGAATTGAGAAAACTGACTTTGCTGCATCTAAATGTGGTAGAACTTTCAAAATATGCATAAATAAAAATAACTTATTTGGCAAGTTCTGTTTTGTAAAAATGCTTGTCAAAGAAAGGTTCTCTGAGTGGAGCAAAAAACAGTACTTGGGATAATATTCTGTCAGAAATATTTGCTCATTTTAATTAAAAACATGTTAGAATTGAGATTACTTTATCAAAATCTTCTCTGAGCTTGCTGCCAGTAGAGGTAGGTTTCCTCAGTTAAAATATTATGATCTGTAGAGAAACATCCATTGGAGGCATTAACAATTTTAAATGTTTTAGTCACACCACAACTGAAGAAGACTTTAGGCACCTGTTTTTTTTAGTTAAAAAAAATACAAACATACGTTTTAAACAAAATCGCTCAGGAGGAGGAACTGGATGGAGACGGGTAATGACAACACCAGGTGTCAGAGTTTAGTTTTAGGGTCAAGGGTCAAGGTTCTTTCCAGGGTGACATGAAAGGAGGAAGGGCTTCAGCATAGCAGGTAATGTCAGTATCTAGCTGGCTGGATGTAAGATAGCAAATTAGCCTATGTATTTTTAAAATGTTGTCTTGGTCAAGTGAAACAAATCACTGGGAAATCTTGGCCTAAAGAGCTAAGTTTGGGTCCCTGTTTCATAGCAATGACACCGAGAATGCACTGAAGTTGCAATGTCAAGTTCTGCCTTGCCTGGATGAGCCCATCTCCACCACACTACTCATCTACAAGCCTGTGCAGCTGACACTGGCTCTCCCTGCATCCGACTTAAAAACATGTTTATCTCAGCTTGAAGCCCCTGAAACAGTTCCTTGAGTCACAGATGAGCTCAATAAATATCTGTTGCATGAACAGATTGACTTTTAAGTTCTCTCTATAAGAGAAGGAGGCATTAAAGACAATAGACTTCTGAATAAAATTGCTTTGCCCATGATATTGATATTATAGGATGCTGCCTTCTGTGTTCACACTTCTGCACATCAATGTGTGGGTGTGATGGTGTAAGGACTGTCACAACAGCACATGAAGCAGCCCTTAGTGCTGTGAAAATCTACGTCTAGACCTAGAAACCCTTGAAATTCCATTCCCAGTGTACTTCAGATGCCAAAATTGAGGCCATGTTTTCTTTGACATAGAATTTGTCAAATTAACAAGAAACAGAATCAACACATCATGACCCTTACTTCAAAAAATAACTTGTCTGCTCTGCACGTTATTGAGACTATTGCTTATTTGGTTGCAAGTAGCTCTACAAGCTGTGAAGCCACAAAGGACAAATCTGCAAATACCTAATTCTAAATGTCATGGGAAACAAGAACTATGTAGATGATGTATATAGAGGGTGAGGTAGATGATATCATTGCTTACCAATAAGAAATATCCCAGCAGTTTAAATTTTCTGAGGATAAGAATCAGTGCAAATATTATTTGCAATACACATAATTTCTTTCCCTCCACAAGTTTATAATGAATTGCTAATTATAAGGATAAAGTTGCAATTAAAAGCAAATGCACAAGTCACTTACAATATTTTTCTAAGCAAAATTAGCTCTTTAAAGACTCTGTGGGCATTTATTTCCAATGAAAATGGACCTTAAAAGTAATGGTCGGCTGTCACCAAAGTCCTAGTGAGGGCCACTTGGATGCTTTAGGAATACAGCCGCTTCTTAACATCCACCATCAGAAAATGAACTGCTTAAAATCCAGACGGTTACAACATGGAAGGTTGACCTTAATAGATACGAAATTGGTCCAGAAGGATTTGCAATATCGTCCTAGTAGTGCCAGCGGGGGCTGCTGTGCACCTGCAGCGACAGTTAAATGAAAAGGTGAGGCTTACGAATTTCATGCACAAGCACCTGTAACATCTCCAGGAAACCCCGCTGATGCAGCCACTTGGATCTGAAATCTACAGGGTTCACTGCAGGAGAAATGAAGGTCACTGACTGACATTAAAACTGACATGGCTCACATTTCAAAGTCTCAATGTTGATAAAATACTTCTTCTGTTTTTATAAGTAACTGACCCCAAACAATATAGCTGAGTAATCTATCTCCTACTAGTAGGACTCTGAAATTTGGTTTTCTCCTTTATTTCTAATAGTGCCTTAAAACTCTCTACTGATTTCTGATTAATTTATTTTGTTTAAGTCAGTTTGGACAATTCCATTAGATTCAGAAGGGATTTTTAAAAGTAGAGAGTTCCACACAAAAAGAATTTGTTTTCTGTTTGTCACACTGAATAAAACAGGTTTACTTTAATCCAAACCAGCAAATATTTATGTAAATCTCTTGGATGCAAAGACTTGTGCAGGACACTGTATCAATAGCATCAGTCAGGTTTGCACATCAGTCAAGCTTGGACCTCATCCTTCCAGCAGCCTACAACTTAGAGTAGACAGACATGTATACAGCTGTTTTCTTCAACTCTTACTGGTGTTCAAATTGTCTTTGTATTTCACTTTACTGCTAGTATTTTCCTTTTCACATTCAATCCTACCTTCCAACCTCACCAGATAGCTTGCCTTTTACTGTCCAGAGAAAACTGGGACCATGCAGGGGGTAAGGTGTGATGAGAGAAAAACACACAGGCCTTGATGTGTAGGTTGGTTCAGCCAGTTCCTCGTGGTAAGACCAGGTGTAATTTTTTAAATGTCTTAGCCTCAACTTCTTCATACGTAAGATAGACGTTCAAAGAATTTGAAATTAAAGAATTACAAGTCATTAAGCATCACCTTCGAATTTCAAAGGAGGCAATGCAATTGCCTTAATGTAAGGCTTTACCCACATGAAGGATTCTCCTTTCTGGAAGGGTTTATAGCAGCTCTCCCTCAAGACTCGATCAGACTGAGGTGTGCCACACTTTTTCAGGAAAGAATCTCACAGCTTAAGTAGAGAGATCTTACTCCAATGGGGTCTGGGCACAGTGTGAAGTTACTCGTTTCAAGCTAGAAGACATATCTTTGAAGTTTCCTCTTTCATCTTAAAAAGTTATGATATTCCATTCTACTATAGAAGGTACTCCTGTTTATTCTACTATCAATTTGGTATTCTGATTTACCTTTCTCTAGAATGCTATGTAAGATGGACACTCCAAGATACTCCCATACTTAAAGGGAAGTATTTTTTGTTCCTGGCATGTTACATTACCTAGGAGTATACATACTATTTGGGTCAGATAGGAGAAATATATAGATCTGTATGCTCAAAGAATATCACTGCTGCTATGACACAAACACACACACACAATTTCAAGGATTTTTCCATTACAGAAATAAAGCCACTTACTGAAAAAGTCTCTGTGATGACCTAGATGGGTGGGGTGGGGGAGTGTGGGAGGGAGGTCCAAGAGGGAGGGGATATATGTACACATACAGCTCATTCACTTCACTGTATAGCAGAAACTGACACAACATTGTAAAGCAATTATACTCCAATAAAAAAAAAAGATTTCAGTTAAATCCTATGTGAGTATACCTGTAGTCTCTCACAATGCTCTTCAGAGCCTGATGATGAATCAAATCATACGTTTCCATCTGACACCAAAATGTCAAGAAACGGTAAAGCTGATAGAAGATAGCCATTAAGCAACATAAAAGGAACTTCTATATAGAATTGACAAGAGAAGCGTAGACATAACAAATGCATTCAAAGGGAACATAACTAAGATACCCATTTCTCATCTCTCTTTGTTAAATCAACAAATGAATTCATACCAAAATACTATCAAATCATAGTCAAATCACTCTCCCCCAGGAACACCAAGAACAAGTCCAAACAGACTTTCAGATAAACCTTTACTAATCTCCAAGCCCAAGTAAATCTTTTAAGTGCGCAATCCAAGGCATTGCTCCAGTAGGCTGAATGAACCTTAACACAAATCTGAAAGCAAGAAAATTATTTAAAAACATTTATATCAAACAACAATGACATCGAAAACATAAGGCTTTATTGGAAAGGTTAAGGAAAATTACAAGGTAGTAGTGCTTCTTAGATTTAATGTCCTACTGGGAAGTGGACTATAGAACATAAGAAAACATAAGACTTTATTGAAAGTCGAAACATAAGACTTTATTAGAAGAGGTAAGGAAAATTACAAGGTAGTAGTGCTTCTTAGATTTAATGTCCTACTGGGAAGTGGACTATAGAACATGTTTCTGGAAGGTGAAATTTTGACTATAAACATGGTTGTTTTTTAGTCTGTCTTCGGTTTTGGAAACCAGGAATAATGAATAAAGGTGAAAAGTACAGGGACGCACTAGGAAGCTTTAGAAGAAGCAAAGCTAGGGAAGGAGGGTGGTGATTTTTTTCTTTTTGCCAAATGATATCATGGTAATAATTTTTCTATTTTGTTATGTTTTCAAATTTTATATTTTTAAATTTTAAGAAGGCTCATTCTGTAAAGTAAGATTCACGGTGCAGAAATACTGTTTTCCCCAAAGCTACCTGATATCAGGGTGAGCCCCAAGATATACACACTGGTTGGGGAAGGAATACAATCTTACTTTGGCATTGCCCGTGTCATTTTTTTGTGGCTGAATATTGTTATTCCTGAGTGCAATTGAGGTATCCAGGGATGTGTTGAACCTTTCTGATATAATTTCTATTGTAAATACTTAACAGCACAGCTAGTATACCTTCAAGTGCTGTAATTTCTGGTTTTGGCTCAAGTTTTTGCTTTTGGCTTGATTCACTATTTACTCATAAACCTAAGACTATCAACTGATAACCTCAATTGGATGAAGATCAAGCCACTACTGTAAATAAGGAGTGGGGACCGCAAGGCTGGATGGCAGATGGGAACCTGATGGCTCACACAAAACCTCAGGACGTTTTAGCCCTCAAATAGTTCGCTTTTATCTTTAAGAGACAGGAAAATATTTTATATACAATATAAACTCAAAAGACACAAATCACGTACCTGAATTAAAATTTAAGCCTAACATCTGGAAATGAATAGCACATTTATCTTATACATTTTTCTACATATTACAACCACATATGTGTCATTTGGAGGCCAGTATCATTGAAAACCTCATTTTTTATTTCTGCATCTGTCAGAAGACAGGACCACAAACAAGTGCTTTCTCAAATGATACTATTGATTTATAGGCTGTGAACAAGGATTGTTTCTACCTTTTGCAGTTCTTCAGAACCAGTCAGAGCCTTACAGTTTACCTACTTCAATTCTTGGATTTTATAAGGAAACTGAAGGCTTAAGAGATTGTTACATTGCTAGATCAAAAAATTAGCTTAATGGCATTGGAGTTCCTTGAATATGTTATTATACACTTGTAAAGAATCATTAAAAGAGAGAATTATTATTAAGAAGGTAGATGAAAAATGCCAATCTCTTTTTATACAAAAGTACATGTTTGTAAGCACAAAAATAAATAAAATTCGTACCTTGCTACCAATTCTCTACAAACTATTTCAGAGAATAGAAGCAGGATAAATGCTTCCTAATTCATTCTAGGAGGCCAGCATTACCTTAATATCAAAACCAGACAAAGGCAATACAAGAAAACTACAGACAAATATCTCTCATGAACATAGAAGAAAAATTCTCAACAAAATATAGCCAATCAAATCTAAAAATGTATAAAAAGTATTATACACAATGGCCAAATGGGATTTATCCTAGAGTTTACAAGGCAGATTCAACACTGAAAAATGAATTAATGTAATCCATTACATCAATAGACTAAAAAGAAAAATCACATGATAATATCAATAGATGCAGAAAAAAAATCTGACAAAGTCTAACATACATTCATGATAAACACTTTCAGTAAAGTAGGAATAAGAGGGGGACTCCCCGAACTTGATAAACTCTATCAACAAAATATCTACAACTAATGTCATACTTAATGTAAGAAACTTGAACTTTCCCACTAAGATCAGGTACAAGACAAGGATGTGCTCTCTCACTATTCCTTTCGAAATCATACTGTAAGTCCTAGCTAATGAAATAAGGCAAAAAAAGGAAATAAAGGTATACAGATTGGAAAGGAAGACAAAAAACTGTCTTTGTTCACAGATGACATGATCATCTATGCAGAAAATACAAAAGAATCGACAAAAAAATCCTGGAAATAATAAGCACTTATAGCAAGGTTGCAAGGTACAAGGTTAATATGCAAAAGTCAATTGCCTTCCTATATACCAAGAATGAATATGTGCAATTTGAAATAAAAACACCATTTACATTGGCATCTGAAATTTGAAGTACTTAGGTATAAATCTAACAAAATATGAAATAAGATTTGTATGAAGAAAACTACAAAACTCTGATTGATGAAATCAAAGAAGAACTAAATAAATGGAGGTATTCCATGTTTGTGGGTAGGAAGACTCAATATTATCAGGTTGTGGGTTCCTCCCAAATCAATGTATACATGCAATGAAATTCCAATCAAAATCCCAGCATTATTTTACGGATATCAACAAATTGATTTTAAAGTTTAATTGGAGAGGAAAAGACCCAAAATAGTCAACACAATATTGAATGAAAAAGCAAAGCTGGACTGACATTACCTGACTTCAAGACTTACTATGAAGCTATAATCAAGACAGTGTAGTGTTGGTGAAAGAATAGACATAGAGATCAGTGGAACAGAACAGAGGGCCCAGAAATAGACCCTGATCTTTGACAAAAGAACAAAGGCAATACAATGGAGCAAAGATATTCTTTCCAACAAACAATGCTGGAAAAATGGGACATCTACATGCAAAAATGGACCTAGACACAGACCTTACACCCTTCAGAAAAATTAACTCAAAATGGATCACAGACCTACATATAAAACACAAAACCATAACACTCTTAGAAGATGACACAGGAGAAAACCTCGATGACCTTGGTCATGGCACAACTTTTTAGATACAACACCACAGCCACAAGGCATAAAAGAAATAATTGATAAGCTGGACTTCATTAAAATTCAGAACTTTTGATGTACAAAAGACAATGTCAAGATTATGAGAAGACAAGCCACAGACTGAGAGAAAACATTTGCAAAACACACATCTGATAAAGGACTTATCCAAAATATACCAAAAATACTTACAACTCAACAAAAAGAAAACAATCTAATTAAAAAAATGGGCCAAAGGCCATAACAGACACCTCACCAAAGAAGACATACAGATAGCAAATAAGCGTATAAAAAGATGTTCCACATCATATGTCATCAGGGAAGTGCAAATTAAAGCAACAATATGATGGAATCTTAGGTACCTATAAAAATGTGTTTTCATGTAATATTCCATGACACGGAAATCTTATCATGCTACCATGTTAAATGGAAAAAGCCACATACAAAACTCTATATACAATTACATATAGCACACACACACACACACACACACGTACACACACACACACACACACACACATATGCACCATACAGACATGCAAATGTTCAGGCATACCCAAGATACTGGAAAGAATTAAACCAAAATCTTATTAACCATGAGGATAGAATTTCTAACACTTTAAGTTAATTATTTCTAAAATAAAAAATAAAGCATTAACAAGAAAAAAACACAACAATCAGCAAAATACAAATGCAGAATATTGGGGTGTCCTCATGCAGGCTTTAATGACATCCCTATGCATGAATCTGTCAACATAAGGAGAAATAGTCATTTTCTCTAACCTACAGAGAGGGCATTCCTCTGCTGCCTGATATGAGAGGGGGCCTTACTCAATCAAGTGGTTAGTTACACATACACACTTAAATCTAACTGTGTATGAATACAGTAGCTTTTATTTATAAAACCCCCAAAAAATAATGACAGGAAAATTTTTCTTGCAGGAGACAATACTATTTTTCCAGCAATTGTCTCCTTGTGTATCTGGGAGGTGGTTCATTTCCTTAGAAAGATGTTGTGAGTTATTAATATAAAGGTCACAGCTTAACAGCAGGAAACACAGAGGCAATGCTCCTAGTAAGATAATATGATCAACACTACATATTTTAATGCCATCTTTATCAACTTTAATGGAAGGTTCTAAAATACTGGCTGGTGGGCTGCATTCTGACTTATAGAAAAATGTTTCCGATTTCTCCTTTGAAAAATTAAAAAGTTACTTTAATTACCTATTGTTTTCAGAGACGTTGAGAAAGGCACATGTTGAGAGTGACAGTGTTTTCAGATCCTTACCTGATGTCCATACATGTTATGCAGGTGATGTCTCGACTATTTGTTGTGATCAGGTTCAAAGCTACTGACGTTTCCTTGTCAGAGGTCGGGTGTGCTCCACATTTAAAGAAAAATTCCTGAAAGAATGAGAAATACGATCACTGACATGGAATCCGGCTGGCCATTTCCCCCTCTAAACATTTTCACAGTAAAGAATCTCTTCAGGAAGAGAAGAGATCTATCATTAGGTGTGAGTCTGAAATAAATCAACATCAACTCTTTTGAGGGAAACTATAGCCCTTGTGCCAAACTATTCAACAAGTCCTCTTTTTAGAAGGGTCCAATTGTCTGCTAGTCTTTTCTTCTTTTTCTCTTTCAGCCAGGTTGCTGGGGGAACACTCTGTGTGTGCCCCTAGCTCACCTCTCGGTGAGAAGTGAGTCTGGTAAAATAACACAGTGTGGATGCAGGAGGAAGCCTGAAATAGCATCTCGAAAATGAGGAAGAGGAGACCCTGAGCCACGAAATGATTTGCCCAAAGTCAGACAGTCAGAGGTGAATCCAGGAAGTAACCCAGGTTTCTTAAAGGGAAACTCAGTGCTTTTTCTACAGGATCACCGCACAGTTGGTCAGTTAGCAGCAAGAATATAGTGCAGGGTAAGAAATCCAGCAATCTCAACTATTGATAAGCATGCTAATATTGCAGACTTACGGAGGAGCAGAGTGTGCCTCTCCCCTCGTTCTGCCCCCTTTGGCATCCCAGGATTCCCTGGGAGTCTCACCTGCCCACTCCCTGCCAGGCAGTTAGGAATGTTCTAAACCCGCACCTCTTTCCTTCTTAGTTCATTTCCCAGCCCTGTCCTGCCACACACTCCTTTATCTTAGCTTGTGGGATCGTAGTTCCCCAAGCAGGGACTGAACCCTGGCCCTAGGCAGTGAGAGTGTGAAGTCCTAACCTCTGACCGCCCGGGAATTCCCAAGATGCATCTTTTGATTGATAATATGCTCCCTTCTCAAACAAAATATTTTTTGTTTTTCTTATTTTCATCTTCTGTTATTTCTGTATTTTTCACATACCCCTTTTCCCTCTCACACACCAAAGTGTTTGACAGGTAAGTACTCTGCTTCTTGTCAAACAGTCTGTACAGCTTCCATGGTAATAACATCCCTGAAGCTAAATTGTGTGCCACTGCAAAACTTCTGTACAAATGTAACACTGGAGGACAGAAGAACCCTTGCATATACACTTAATCCTCAGCTCCATTTGTGTATAACTACTGGGATATAGAAAGTATTTTCCCTTTTAACACTAGACCTGGTGTCAGCAAACTTTTATTAAAGCACCATATATTAAATGTCTTCAGCTTGGCGGGCCATATGGTCTTTGTTGCACTGCTCGACTCTGCATTATTGTCTAAAAGCAGCCATGGACCATATGCAAATGAATGGATGTGACTGTGTCCTAATAAAACTTTATTTACAAAAACATGTAGCAAATTGGATTTTGCCTGCAGGCACAGATTGTCCAACCAAAAGACCCTGAGATATCTGTGGAATGTCTTATTCACATTTGTATCCTAACAGTATACAGGACAAGCATTAGATATATTTTCTTAAATAAAAAAAAAATCAATAGATTTACTTAATAAATGCTACCAGTGTTTCTTTATACATCTGACACCACCACTCTTAATCTGTCCTTTCCCTGCTTGTAACCAAACTAACTTCCTCCTCCTCTGACCTGAGACACAGTGAGCCACACCTGTGGGCGTCAAAGTCCAATGGGCATCAGAATCACCCAGGAGGCTTGTTAAACTAGACATCGCTGGGAGCCACCCCAGGTGTTCTGACACAGCGCCAAGGATTTGCATTTCCAACAAGTTTCCAGGTGATGCTGTTACTACTGCTCTGCGGACCACACTTTTGAGAACCACTGAGTTACAGCAACATTAGCGGTAAGGGGAGTAAACTCTACTTATTCTTTCGGAAGACAGTGGCTGTAGCAGACCTCGCTTATCACATGTGAAAATAATGTCATGTCTCAGGGAAAATATGTTACTCTTAAAAATCTGGAGTGTGCAGAGAAATGTCCTCAAGCCAGGAGTTAGGAACCCAGGCTGTTCTTAAGAACAAGTGTCTCATCAATTCCAGATGGTATAGCTGCTAGCTAGCCAGAACCCATCCTACCTGGGGCAAGTGACAGAGCAGCCAACCTGCCAGCCTGCAGTCCTCAGCCCAGAAGATGAGGGTGTGCCAACAGTCCTGCTATGATGGGTGGGGTGTGCAGTGCAGCTGATGGGAGCCCGTCAGGCATGTCTGTAAAGTCCAACGTGGCTTCCCTTGAAGCAGCATGGAAATCATACTGATTGTGTTTCTCTTTTAACATGGAATGCCACCCTTTTCACTCAATTTTTTGAAATGATATACATCCTTCAAAGGTCAGTTCAAGGGTATTATGAAAAAGAGTTAAGGCAAACCTTGACTATCAAAACAAGACGTCTGGAGGACATGACTGATCCTTGTGAAATACACAGAGCTAGCTGTGACTGCTTTTTGCAGATATGAAAAAAATGCTCACTCAAAACGAAAAGTAATTCCTCCAAAATGGCTGAGTTGGCTGGACTATCAAGAAGATATTTCATATACAGATAGTATTTATATTTTTTCTTAGCTTGCAGAAAGCTACTGGTAGACATTCAGCTAACAAATCACATACTGCTCTAACACCAGCTAAAAGTCAGATAAAAGCCAAAATCCTTTTTAATGGAGGTAGGGATTTGACAAACAATGGTATAATAAGTTACAAATGTTTGGAAAATTCCAGTAATTCACATGGCGTGATAGAATTAAAATACAAATTACCAACTCTGTATATTAAATATGTATCAGTCATCAGTGAATTTCCGGGCCTTCTCCACCAGTTTTTATGAAAGGAGGTTCTTTTCTGGTGCTAGAGTAGCAAAACTGGTGGAGGGTCCGAGATTTTGCCCAGCTTGCAAGCTAACAGACCGTCTCAGGGATGCTGGCAGAAGACATGAGACAAAAAAACTGCATGGCTCAGAGCCCAGGCAGAATGAAGTATGGACATCATGATTATGTCAGTTTCTCTGCATCCCAACTCCCAGGAGATGAAGTGGCCAGGCCAAGCTAGACGAGGGGTTTCTGCATCACAGCTGAGGACCCTGAGCTTAGGGAACCCAGATCTTTTATAAGGACCTGTAAGCCAACTTTCCCTTTGTCCTAAAGGGAGACACTGTGTTTATTATACTGAACAATAAGCAGGTCCACCTTTTACTCTAGAGAGAGATACTATCATTATTTTCCAGGTTGTTTGCTATACAATTTCCTTGAAAAGATTATCCAGAAAAAAAGGGTAGTGCTCCCTCACAAGTTGTGCAGAAACTTGAGAGAACCCTGGAGAAGTGTCTGCCAATAGTAATAACACCTTTTCCCACAGACTAATCAGCAGAACGATCTGATCATTTCCTGTCCTACACAATCAATGGGTTATTAGCACTTTCAAAATCTTTCTGATATTTGCAGGCTGCGTTCAAAACACACAAACAATAAAGCAAAACACAACAGAAGTAAAAAACCCTTGCTGAAAAATTCTGCCTTGGGTATTGCAACTTGCTTATGTAGAGTTGTGATCTCACACAGCTGCATGATTCTTTTGGAGTAATCGTCTACGAATTCTGCTTTCTATGATGTTTGATGTTTTTCTCTCGATTGTTCAGATTAAAAAATCAAGGATGCCAAAGCCAGAAAAATCTTCTACCCAGGGTCTAAGCAGTGTGGTCAGAAAGCTGACACCACCGTGAGATCTAGCCATCAGGGGCATGACACCAGCTGATCCCCACAAGGACCCAGGGAACAGCCCACTCTGGGCCAGATGACAGTGGTTGCGCCCCAGGGCCTGGCTGCTTGAGGTGGCATTACTCTAGTTCCAGTGGGTGCCGGGTTTGACAAGCAAAGTTACTGCTATATCACCAGGGATATAGTCCCCTATGGGTGCAGAAGAGAAAACTTCTTGTTCATTGCGGGGAGGGACATCTGTCAATTCTAGTGAAGGAAATATAGGATCCTTATGTGGTTAAATAAAGACTCTCAAAGGGACCCACCCATCCTTCACAAACGCCATCTCACAGGTAAAATCAGCTACAAAAAACCAGAAAGAAAACCAAACAAATCAAGTCCCATTAAATGAAATGAATTCCTGCACCTAACCAGGAGCTGCAGTTCCCACTGGCTGGCTCACTTCTCTTGGATCCATATACTCGGTTCTGGGAGGCCCTAATTAGCTATGGAGCTAAAGTCTATGACACTAATTGGCCAGGATTTTTTTTTTCCCCAAATGATAGTGTGAACTATTTTAAAAAATGAAAAAAAAAAAAAATCCCAGAGTAAGACCTTAAAAAATGTGCTGGGTTTATAATGTGACCCTGTTAAATGCTATTTAGTACTATAATGTGCTTTTCACCTTATTAATACTAAAGAGAAAATCCAAAATATAACAGAGTTATATTCTTTAAGTTCTTAGAAACATACTCATATTTTTGCCATTTCTGTGGACAAGGCTACGATTCTTTCCTTCCATTCTCACTGAGGCCTCGTATTTTATCATAACCCACTCATCCTTTCCTTTCAGATCTTAGAGGCCTAGCCCGCTGGCTGAATGACGCCCATAAAAAGCAATGTTATACGAAGGGAAAGACCTGTGAACAGTTCAACTGTTGGAAGCTACCTATTTCTCCTCATTCCATTCTGCTACGTGACTCAAGACACTGCCAGTGTTTCCAACAAAGGGGAAAATGAAAAGTATGGAAACGAATAAATAAACCAGCAAAATCTGAACTGGATTAATACCAAGAACCCAATTTATAAAAACTTATATAATCAGAAGCTAATCGTCAACTCTAAACACAAATTAATGTGTTCCAAATTTCTATAAAAATAACTTACAACTACCATCTGGCAAGCCCTGCTTGTCTCAAACACAATGTAGTTTCACAAACCTGAAAAAACAGCAGTGAGACCTGACTTCTTCCATCATGAAACTTCAAACAACTTTTATCGAACTTCTTAAAGTTAACAATTTTAATAGATATTGCTTAACAATTACATGTTTTCCACATAAAAATGGTCTCTCTTTACAAAGAGTTAAATCGCATGTTAGTCTCCAACTTCTTCTTAGTTAATATCCCCCAAAGGCAACGTATCTTTCCTTTGATAAAATAAAAGGGACACACAGTTTTCACTATAAGGTTACAGTGGATCTACGGTCTGTACTAAAGAAGTAACTGGCCATTTGCATGGGTCAGGGTCAAGTTAGGGAAACAGGGCCCATACCAGTTAGTTCAGTTGAGAGAATTTAATGCTGACGGAGATCTAGTTGCAAAGGTGGTGGAAACCCAGAATAACTAAACCAGGGCAGGAAGCTCCTTGCCATTAGCAGCGTTAGCACAGGGTGATCTAATCACCGGGGACTGGGGGCCGGGGGTAGGTGGGAGGATGGATAAGATGCAGCCCCTGCCAAAGACCCCTCCCAAAGAGAAAGGGAGAAACATCCCAGCTCTGCCCTCTCTCCACCCTCCTATCTCTCACCAGGCTGTGCTTGGGGAAACCCCGCCTGAAACAAGGAGAGGGGGTCTGCCTGTCCAAGCCACGTGCCAGCAGAGAGAGGAAGGGCAGGTGCATCTGAACGCCACCAGCACGTGCTGGTGCGCTGTCAGGAGGCAAAGCCAAGTCAAAAGTCTTCAACATTCACTGCTTGTTAGTGGGGACATATTCTAATCAGCCTCCAGAAAAGGAAAAATGATACGTTCAGATACGGTTCTGTAAAATGTATTAAATAAAAATACATAAATATTTACACTAAATAATAAACCTGTCAAAAGATTACCCACCCAAATTTTCAACTAAGAGGGACTGAGGACACAGAGGCATTGTTATCTATGAGAAAACTAGTAATAAGCATCTTACATCCCTATCAAAGAGGTCCTCGCTGTTACCAAGTTACAACAGACAAACTGTCACTTAGAATCAATCTAAATGTCTCTCATGAGCCTAGAAATTCTGTCCGTAGTATCCTCAGTCCGTCTCTCCTCAGCCTGCCAGCTCCAACAGCTCCGCACTTGGTTATCTGCAGACTCTTTTGTAAGAAGCAACTGCTAGTTTTAAGTCTCATTAACCATTCAGAAATCTCATTATTAATGTGAATATGATAGTTTTAATTTTCTCTAAGCTAAAACATGACAAATGAGCATAATTACCATACTTTCTGCCTGGCACATAAGAAAAACCTGTAAATGAGCCACGCCACGACCTGCGCATCTGTGCCTTATTATTAGCGAATCTCAGTTTTCATGCCGATGCGTTAGGCTCCCTTTATATTATGTAAATCCAGGAAATAATTATATAAGCTTGGACATAAAATAACTATGCAACTTGTTAGGTTGTATAAGACTTGTAGACTTCGCTAATTTAACAATGCCAGTTGTAAAGTTAGGTTACACCTAAGTAAACAAAATCTCGAAAGTTAACGAGTCTGCTATCATGTTCAACGATGTTTGTTTTCTCTCAGTAAGGTGTTATTAAAGCCTCTAGATGGTGTGCAAAGTTTATCAGGAGAAAGAAAATCAATATACTCCCACAAAAAGCAAAATCACGTCAGATCTTTGCTGAGAAGGTCAGTTACTGCCTGTAAGCATCACAACCGCTGACAAAACCTTACAGAAGGCTTTCCGCCTCCTCCAAGGCCGCCCGTCCCTCGGTTAACAACAAATAAATAGATGATATGCATATAAAGAAGCATGCACATGTGCACAGGCATGTAAACGCACCAGACACGCAACGTGCCAAGCCAAGCCATTCTAAGCAGGAAAAAGTCTTAGCTCTGAAGTCAGCAAGCACACAGCTTTCTCATCTCACCACTGCGTCAGGTCCAATGGCGCAGCCATTTTCATATCAGTAAAATTGTTATATTCCAAAAGAATTTTTAAAATTTTATCCTATTACCGAAGTTAAAAGTATAAGCTAGGTCTGCTACCTAGTCCAATGTATAAAATAAAAATAAAAATTAAATTCTAAAATCCAAAAGGCGAGGAGGAGCTTCAAGATGGCGGAAGAGTACGACGCGGAGATCACCTTCCTCCCCACAGATACACCAGAAATACATCTACACGTGGAACTGCTCCTATAGAACACCTACTGAACGCTGGCAGAAGACTTCAGACCTCCCAAAAGGCAAGAAACTCCCCACGTACCTGGGTAGGGCAAGAGAAAAAACAGAGACAAAGAATAGGGACGGGACCGGCGCCAGTGGAAGGGAGCCATGAAGGAGGAACGGTTTTCACACACTAGGAGCCCCTTCGCGGGCGGAGACTGCGGGTGGCGGAGGGAGAAGCTTCGGAGCCGCGGAGCAGAGCGCAGCAACAGGGGTGCAGAGGGAAAAGCGGAGAGATTCCCGCACGGAGGATCGGTGCCGACCGGCACTCACCGGCTCCAGAGGCTTGTCTGCTCACCCGCCGGGGCGGGCGGGGCTCAGAGCTGAGGCTCGGGCTTCGGGCAGAGCGCAGGGAGAGGACAGGCGCGTGAACACAGCCTGAAGGGGCTAGTGCGCCACGGCTGGCCGGGAGGGAGTCCAGGAAAATGTCTGGAGCTGACAAAGAGCTAAGAGACTTTTTCTTGCCTCTCTTGTTTCCTGGTGCGCGAGGAGAGGGGATTCAGAGCGCCGTTTAAAGGAGCTCCAGAGACGGGCACGAGCCGCGGCTAAAAGCGCGGACCCCAGACACGGGCATGAGACGCTAAGGCTGCTGCTGCCGCCACCCAGAAGCCTGTGTGCGAGCACAGGTCACTCTCCACACCTCCCCTCCCGGGAACCTGTGCAGCCCGCCACTGCCAGGGTCCCGTGATCCAAGGACAACTTCCCCGGGGGAACGCTGCGCGCCTCAGGCTCGTGCAACGTCACGCCGCCGGCTCGTGCAACGTCACGCCGCCGGCTCATGAAACGTCACGCCGCCGGTTCATGAAACGTCACGCCGCCTCTGACGCCGCAGGCTCGCCCCGCCTCTGCACCCCTCCCTCCCCCCCCCCCCCTCCCCGGCCTGAGTAATCCAGAGCCACCGAATCAGCTGCACCTTTAACCCCGTCCTGTCTGAGCGAAGAACAG
Source organism: Delphinus delphis (assembly GCF_949987515.2). Taxonomy (NCBI): domain Eukaryota; kingdom Metazoa; phylum Chordata; class Mammalia; order Artiodactyla; family Delphinidae; genus Delphinus; species Delphinus delphis. The sequence goes on along the minus strand of NC_082696.1, from coordinate 6,624,093 downwards.
ACGCCCTCCGGCAACCTACACGCAGAGGCGGGGCCAAATCCAAAGCTGAACCCCGGGAGCTTTGCGAACAAAGAAGAGAAAGGGAAATCTCTCCCAGCAGCCTCAGGAGCAGCGGATTAAATCTCCACAATCAACGTGATGTACCTGCATCTGTGGAATACCTAAATAGATAACGAATCACCCCAAATTGAGGAGGTGGATTTTGGGAGCAACGATATATATATATTTTTTCCCTTCTTCTCTTTTTGTGTGTATGTGTAGGCTTCTTTGTGTGATTTTGTCTGTATAGCTTGGCTTTTACCATTTGTCCTAGGATTCTGTCTGTATTTTTTTCTTTAACTAAAATTTTTTTTTCTTAATAATTATTTTTTATTTTAATAACTTTTATCTTCTTCTTTCTATTTTTTCTCCCTTTTATTCTGAGCCATGTGGAGGACAGGCTCTTGGTGCTCCAGCCAGGCGTCAGGGCTGTGCCACTGAGGTGGGTGAGCCAAGATCAGAACAGTGGTCCACAAGACGCCACCCAGCTCCACGTAATTTCAAACGGCGAAAATCTCCCAGAGATCTCCATCTGAACGCCAAGACCCAGCTCCACGCAACAATCATCAAGCTACAGTGCAGGACACCCCATGCCAAACAACTAGCAAGATAGGAACACAACCCCATCCATTAGGACAGAGGCTGCCGAAAATCATAAGGCCACAGACACCCCAAAACACACCACCAGACGTGGACCTGCCCACCAGAAAGACAAGATCCGCCTCATGCACCAGAACACAGGCACTAGTCCCCTCCACCAGGAAGCCTACGCAACCCACTGAACCAACCTTAGCCACTGGGGACAGACACCAAAAACAATGGACACTATTAACCTGCAGCCTGTGAAAGGAGTCCCCAAATACAGTAAGTTAAGCAAAATGAGAAGACAGAGAAACACAGCAGCAGATGAAAGAGCAAGGCAAAACCCCACCAGACCTAACAAATGAAGACGAAATAGGCAGCCTACCTGAAAAAGAATTCAGAATAATGATAGTAAAGATGATCCAAAATCTTGGAAATAGAATAGAGAAAATACAAGAAACGTTTAACAAGGACCTAGAAGAACTAAAGAGCAAACAAACAGTGATGAACCACAAAATAAATGAAATTAAAAGTTCTCTAGAAGGGGTCAACAGCAGAATAACTGAGGCAGAAAAACAGATAAGTGGCCTGGAAGATAAAATAGGGGAAATAACTACTGCAGAGCAGAATAAAGAACAAAGAATGAAAAGAATTGAGGACAGTCTCAGAGACCTCGGAGACAACATTAAACGCACCAACATTCAAATTATAGGGGTCCCAGAAGAAGAAGAGAAAAAGAAACGGACTGAGAAAATATGTGAAGAGATTATAGTTGAAAACTTCCCTAATATGGGAAAGGAAATAGTCAATCAAGTCCAGGAAGCACAGAGTCCCATACAGGATAAATCCAATGAGAAACACGCCAAGACACATATTAATCAAACTATCAAAAATTAAATACAAAAAACAAATATTAAAATCAGCAAGGGAAAAACAACAAATAACACATAAGGGAATCCCCATAAGGTTAACAGCTGATCTTTCAGCAGAAACTCTGCAAGCCAGAAGGGAGTGGCAGGACATATTTAAAGTGATGAAGGAGAAAACCCTACAACCAAGATTACTCTACCCAGCAAGGATCTCATTCAGATTTGATGGAGAAATTAAAAGCTTTACAGACAAGCAAAAGCTAAGAGAATTCAGCACCACCAAACCAGCTTTACAACAAATGCTAAAGGAACTTCTCTAGGCAGGAAACACAAGAGGAGGAAAAGACCTACAATAATAAACCCAAAACAATTAAGAAAATGGTAATAGGAATATACATATCGATAATGACCTTAAATGTAAATGGATTAAATGCTGCAACCTAAAGACACAGAGTGGCTGAATGGATACAAAAACAAGACCCATATATATGCTATCTACAAGAGACCCACTTCAGACCTAGGGACACATACAGACTGAAAGTGAGGGGATGAAAAACATATTCCATGCAAAACCTAACCTTACACCTAAAGCATTAGACAAAGAAGAACAAAAAAACCCCAAAGTTAGCAGAAGGAAAGAAATCTTAAAGGTCAGATCAGAAATAAATGAAAAAGAAATGAAGAAAATGATAGCAAAGATCAATAAAACTAAAAGCGGTTTATTTGAGAAGATAAACAAAATTGATAAACCATTAGCCAGACTTACCAAGAAAAAAAGGGAGAAAATTCAAATCAATAGAATTAGACACGAAAAAGGAGAAGTAACAACTGACACTGCAGAAATACAAAGCATCATGATAGGTTACTAGAAGCAAATATATGCCAATAAAATGGACAACCTGGAAGAAATGGACAAATTCTTAGAAATGCACAACCTTCCAAGACTGAACCAGGAAGAAATAGAAAATATGAACAGACCAATCACAGGCACTGAAATTGAAACTGTGATTAAAAATCTTCCAACAAACAAAAGCCCAGGACCAGACGGCTTCACAGGCAAATTCTATCAAACATTTAGAGAAGAGCTAATACCTATCCTTCTCAAACTTTTCCAAAATATAGCAGAGGAAGGAACACTCCCAAACTCATTCTACGAGGCCACCATCATCTGATACCAAAACCAGACAAAGATGTCACAAAGAAAGAAAACTACAGACCAATATCACTGATGAACGTAGATGCAAAAATCCTCAACAAAATACTAGCAAACAGAATCCAACAGCACATTAAAAGCATCATACATTATGATCAAGTGGGGTTTATCCCAGGAATGTAAGGATTCTTTAATATATGCAAATCAATCAATGTGATACACTATATTAACAAATTGAAGGAGAAAAACCATATGCTCATCTCAATAGATGCAGAGAAAGCTTTCAACAAAATTCAACACCCATTTATGATAAAAACCCTCCAGAAAGTAGGCATAGAGGGAACTTTCCTCAACATAATAAAGACCATATATGACAAACCCATAGCCGACATCATCCTCAATGGTGAAAAACTGAAACCATTTCCACTAAGATCAGGAAGAAGACAAGGTTGCCCACTCTCACCAGTATTATTCAACATAGTTTTGGAAGTTTTAGCCACAGCAATCAGAGATGAAAAGGAAATAAAAGGAATCCAAATTGGAAAAGAAGAAGTAAAGCTGTCAGTGTTTGCAGATGACATGATACTATACATAGAGAATCCTAAAGATGCTACCAGAAAACTAGTAGAGCTAATCAATGAATGTGGTAAAGTAGCAGGATACAAAATTAATGCACAGAAATCTCTTGCACTGCTATACACTAATGATGAAAAATCTGAAATTGTTGAGTTTATTTACAAAAATAAACTCAAAGTGGCTTAAAGACCTAAATGTAAGGCCAGACACCATCAAACTCCTAGAGAAAAACACAGGAAGAACACTCTATGACATAAATCACAGCAAGATCCTTTTTGACCCACCTCCTAGAGAAATGGAAATAAAAACAAAAATAAACAAATGGGACCTAATGAAACTTAAAAACTTTTGCACAGCAAAGGAAACCATAAACAACACGAAAAGACAACCCTTAGAAAGGGAGAAAATATTTGCACATGAAGCAATGGACAAAGATTAATCTCCAAAACATACAAACAACTCAAGCAGCTTAATATCAAAAAAACAAACAACCCAATCCAAAAATGGGCAGTAGACATAACTGGACATTTCTCCAAAGAAGATATACAGATTGCCAACAAACACATACAAGAATGCTCAACATCATTAATCATTAGAGAAATGCAAATCAAAACTACATTGAGATATCACCTCACACTGGTCAGAATGGCCATCATCAAAAAATATACAAACAATAAATGCTGGAGAGGATGTGGATTAAAGGGAACCCTCTTGCACTGTTGGTGGGATTGCAAATTGATACAGCCACTATAGAGAACAGTACAGAGGTTCCTTAAAAAACTAAAAATAGAATTACCATATGACCCAGCAATCCCACTACTGGGGATATACCCTGAGAAAACCATAATTCAAAAAGAGTCATGTACCAAAATGTTCATTGCAGCTCTATTTACAATAGCCAGGACATGGAAGCAACCTAAGTGTCCATCGACAGATGAATGGATGAAGAAGATGTGGTACATATAAACAATGGAATATTACTCAGCCGTAAAAAGGAACAAAACTGAGTTATTTGTAGTGAGGTGGATGCACCTAGAGTCTGTCATACAGAGTGAAGTAAGTCAGAAAGAGAAAAACAAATACCGTATGCTAACACATATATATGGAATTAAAAGAAAAAAGAAAAAAGAAAAATGGTCATGAAGAACCTAGGGGCAAGACGGGAATAAAGACACAGACCTACTAGAGAATGGACTTGAGGATATGGGGAGGGGGAAGGGTAAGCTGGGACAAAGTGAGAAAGTGGCATGGACATATATACACTACCAAACGTAAAACAGATAGCTAGTTGGAAGCAGCCGCATAGCACAGGGAGATCAGCTCGGTGCTTTGTGACCACCTAGAGGGGTGGGATAGGGAAGGTGGGAGGGAGGGAGACGCAAGAGGGAAGAGATATGGGAGATACGTATATGTATAACTGATTCACTTTGTCATAAAGCAGAAACTAACACACCAGTGTGAAGCAATTATACTCCAAGAAAGATGTTAAAAAAACAAACAAAGGCTCTGAAAACACAAATTTTTTTTTTCTAAACTTGGCATGAAAATTCATTTATGGCATAACCTGACATGAACTGGCATGACATTATTTCTGGTCTATATTTATCCAGCCTAGTGTGACTATTCATGCTTTTCACTGCAAAATTACCATTTTTTAAAAAAATGACAGGGTGTAGACATTCCTGGAGATATTTCAGTTAAAATGTATGAACTGCAGGGCTTCCCTGGTGGCGCGGTGGTTGAGAGTCCGCCTGCATCATGCAGGCGGAGACGGGTTCGTGCCCCGGCTTGGGAGGATCCCACATGCCGCGGAGCGGCTGGGCCTGTGAGCCATGGCCGCTGAGCCTGTGCGTCCGGAGCCTGTGCTCCGCAATGGGAGACGCCACAGCAGTGAGAGGCCCGCGTACCGCAAAAAAAAAAAAAAAAAAAAAAAAAGTATGAACTGCAGAATATTTCTAATATCTAAAAATTTCTAAATTTAAAACACTTCTGGCCCCCAGGTAGTAGATAAGTGGTTACGATTCTGCAACATAAAATTGTCTTAAATTCTTACTAATCCAGCAGGATGATCCTTGAAGTTCTAGACACAGTCTTTTATGTGAATCACTACAATGGTACCTTTAGTTCAGTCCAAATGAATAATTTTAGTCTACTTGAAATACGTACATAAATAAATCCATGTGCACTTCCTACATTTCCCTTTATGCCAGACATAAACAATTTGAAAACTTTTAATGCCACCTACCTTCAAGAAGTCTAACTTCAAAACAAAAGCCACAAATAAAATGATTATCTTCCCCTCTACACCTGGATTGTAAGTTCTTCAGTGTGCCTTGACGAGGGCTTATTCAAATGTAATACTACTCAGTCATAATTGACTACTTGTAATTTACAAATAAAAGGGGGAATTGTTAAAGGAGACATATCAAATGATTCCTGAAGAGTAAACTAGAAGGTTTGGGGTCATTACTGACGCTTATAAAGTGCATGAGTTTACATAAATGTCTCTGTTCAGGCGGGAAAAAACAATCCTCATTCTCAGCTCAGGCAGCTGCTCAGACACCCTCAGACCCTGTTCCTCCCCTTCTCCTTCTCAGCCCAGGGTGAACTGGCATCTCTGGCTTCTCAATCAGAACACAACATCCCTCCACTTGCAGCCACAGCGTGAGAACCTGTCCAAGAATGAAGCCAGTGCTCAGAAGGGAACAGGGACAAGAGATGGAGAGGCAGAGCCCATGACCACATTCCTGTCCTGGATTTAGCTATGCCTGTGGCCCAGTTAATTAATTTATTTACATCCACCTCAAGAAATAACCATGCTTCTGGGGATTTTTCCCTCCAATGTTTACTCATTCAGAAACAAGTGTGATATCTTCTCCTTGCTCAGCCCTCAACTAAAAGCTGAGGATACAAAGGTAAACAAAATCCCTGCAAGAGTCCATAAGCCTGAAGGATAACGAGACACATCAACAAATATTTAAACAAAATTAAAACATGGTAAATACCTTCCAGACACCTGAACACTCATCTGGGCAGGGGCGAGAGAACAATGTGCAGCTTATGGGAGAACGGGAAGGCTCAGCTTTGAAGGGATAGTTCAAGTGGGTTTTAAACCATCAGAGTTTGCCAGGTGGAGATGGTAGAGAAGAGAGCTCGGGAGCAAAGGTGCGTGAGAACTTGTGCTGGGGGATCAGACTCGCCGGAGCCTGGGACGCCTGGGCAGGGGAATGATGGGAAATCTGTAATTCTCTGTGCACATAAACATTGGTCACACCCCATCAAACTCATGCTAGTGCTTTGAGAACCTGAAATGTGCTGCTTATGTGACTCTTCACTGTCATTCTTCAACGATAGAAAGGTGTGACAGCCAAGAATAGGAACCACGACTATTTCCTTGTCACCAATTTTGAACGATCACGTTTTCAAAACAGGTGTTTGATTTTAACTTAGCAGTGCATGTAAACTTCCAAGACAAATTTCCACATTATCTTCAGACTGGAAAACAGGGATTTTCTTTTTCCTTTATTATCTTGGAGAAAGCTTTCACCCCAGTGGCTGTGCCCTAGATATTACCTCACTGCAGAATTTTGAGAGCAAATGCTTTGACTATGGTTGTTACTGTTTCTCAGCTTGTGCATAATCATCTTGCTCTTAACATCCCTTAAAGGCCCTTGACTCCAATCTTTCTGGAACTTAAGGACAGCTTTCAAAGTTGTATTTGTTCCATAGCGTGTTGTGAGCTGAGAGGCACCCAATGGCCAGAGAACACAGCTTTTCCTGACATCTAACTCTTTCTCGGAAATTACTAGCCATTTCAGGAGAATCTGGTTAATTATTTACACACACTACAGCTGTTAGTCTTCTTTACCAAGGTCTGACGTTCAGTTGACTAGCTAATTGCTCCAGCATGACTTGCCCTGGATTGCCATCAGCATTCCAATAATGTCTAATAATGTTAGCTTCCCTCTCACCACAGCACAACAGCAGCTACTTATGTGATGTCATCTGCTCAGTGTAAAAGTCGAGCATATCTTTTCTTTCAATTTTGTAGCCCAGCCAGACAACAAAAGACAATATTCATTATTCTAATTGTGCTTTATTTCCTTTAGAAGCTAAAGGTTTCATAAGCTCTCGTAATGTGTCAGCTTGAAGGAACATAATGGCATCACAGCATCTGCTAGTTTCATGTTTAAGCAAAGCTTTCCCGCTTTTGTTCTCTGATAAATAAAATGAGATGTTAAAATATTTTGTTCTTAACAGAATGTTTCCTTTGTAATTTTGATTACTTGAGTCAACCTTCCAGAGAGGATACATAAACAAGTATCTGTTAGCTGATAATAATCTGCAAGACACTGAGGAGACGGGTCATACTTTTGAAAGTTTGCAATGACTCACCATCCCTAGATGAATGGTGTTCCTACCATTTTCTAGGCACTCTCTAGAAGTTGGCAGTTATTTCATGTTTGCTTCTAAATGTGCAAAAAACTTATTCCAATCAACAATGGTAAATAATGTAAAGGAACTAGTTAATCATATTTTCCTGGTTCTTTATCCTCCATATTAAACACAGGGGCCTGAGCAAGGCTTCTGAAGCCTTTCCAGCACTCACCTGTCTCACCAGCTTTCCCTCCACATTGCTGTCCCAGTCCTGCCAGAAGGACCTTTTCTTGTCACCCAGAGGACTGCACTCTCTCTCGTTCTGGTTCCTTGCACAAGATTTCCTACTACCTGGCCTGTCTTCCTTCTCCCACTCATTTCAATCTCCCAGTGTCCTTCATGCCTCAGCTTACTTGTCACCAGCTCCTGAAGCCTTCCTGATTTCCCAGGGCTGGGTGAGAGCTATTTCCACATTATCTTCTGTTTCTATCCTGCTCTGTGTTTAGTGCCTTCGGAGCCCTTACCTGTGGGGCTGAGAGCACCTGCTTGTCTAGTGGACTCATCACAGGGCAAATGAACTGAGGGCATTTCATGCTGGTGCCTGGTACAGGGCCTGGTACACTGTAGGTGTCAGAGTGGTCGAAAGAATGAGCTCTCCCAGTGTATTTGAAGAGCAAGAAAGAAGGGTGAAGAAGTCTCCTGGGCCCGGAGGCATGCTCTGGGGAAAGTGATGGACAGGAAATTCTGAATCACAGCCTTCTGTATTCCTGGGAATTGTGTTCGTTCCTCTATCTTTGCCCACCTGTGCCTTCCTCTGAGCTTTTATTGTTGCTGTGGTTCCTGCTGTTGAATCTACTGTGCTGCTTGTTAGGAAAATTGCCCCCAATCCCTGGATCCAGTGGTGGCAGAATGATGCTGTCACTTTTCTCTCGTAGCCAGAGGCTGAGAAATGCAGCCACTGTAACTTCAAAGTGTCCAGTCTAGACATGGAAAGTGCAAGAGAAACATAGTTTTGTGTAGCAATAATTCACAGAATGTAACATAACTTGCTTTTGGCTACAAGCAAAGAGAGATATGGAACAATAAAAAAAAAAAAAAGCCTAGCTTTAAAACATTTTAAATGACTTTAGACTTGGAATCTAAACTTTTTTTTTTTCCCCTCGAAAGCCCTTGTTTCCTTTGGCAAGTAGGATTTAAAGCTTCTTTTTATTCCTGTTTTCTTTACTGCAGGCAGCACAAGCAACCATAAACACTCCACTCAAGATAAAACTGGGCAAAGGCAAGTCCTTTATATACTTTAATAGTTTCCTGCATTCTCTGCATTTATTTTATTTCCTCATTATAAAAGGAAAAAAATAAAGTACAATTCATAAATTTACCTATGAACTATATACATACAGGAAAACCAAGATGAATAGAATTTGGAAATAAATATTACAGAGTGATTTTTTTTACTTTTTATTAAGACAAGTTTTTAGAAGAGTTTTAGGTTAACAGCAAAACTGAAGGGAAGGTACAGGGATTTCTCCTATACTCCCAACCCCCTACATGCACAGCCCCCCTATTATCAACGTCCCCCAAGAGAGTAGTACATTTTTCACAGTGATGAACCTATATTGACACGACATAACCACACAAAGTCCACAGTTCATACTACGGTTCACTCATTGTGTTGCACATTCTACAGGTTTGGACAAAAGTGTAATGACATGTATCCATCATTACAGTATTTTACAGATTTTCACTACCCTAAAAATCCTCTGTGCTCCAACAATTCATCCCTCTTCCATCTCCCAAGCCCTGACAGCTACTGATTTTTTTTTTTTTTTATTCTCCATAGTTTTGCCTTTCCCAGAATGTCATATCGTTGGAATCATACAGTATGTAGGCTTCTCAGATTGGCTTCTTTCACTTAGTTATATGCACATAAGGTTCTTCCAGGTCTTTTCATGGCTTGATAGCTCGTTTCCTTTTAGCACTGAGTAATATTCCATCATCTGGATGGACCAGTTTATCCATTCACCTACTGAAGGACATCTTGGTTCCTTCCATGTTTTGGTAGTTTTGAATAAAGCTGCTATAAACATCCATGTGCAGATTTTTGTGTGGACATAAATTTTCCAACTCCCTTAGGTAAATACCAAAGAATGTGATTGCTGGATCATATGGTAAGAGTTTTGTGAGAAACCTCCAAACTATCTTTCAAAGTGGCTATACCATTTTCTTTTTCCACCAGCAGTGAATGACAGTTCCTGTTGCCCCACACCCTCTCCAGCATTTGGTGTCATCAATATTTGAGACTTTGATCATTCTAATAGGTGTGTAGTGGTATCTCATTGTTGCTTTCATTTGTGTTTCCCTGATGACATATGATGTGGAGCATATTTTTAGATGCTTATTTGCCATCTGTATGTCTCCTTTGGTGACGTGTCTGTTAAAGTCTTTGGTGTATTTTTAAATTAGGTTGTTTTCTTTTTGTTGAGTTTTAAGGAATTTTGGTGTATTTTGGAATTTGCAATTATTTTCTCTCAGTCTATGGCTTATCTTCTCATAACCTTGACATTGTAGAGCAAAAGTTTTGTAGAGAAAAAGTTTTGAATTTTAATGAGGTCCAGCTTATCAATTATTTCTTTCATGGATTGTGCCTTTGATGTTGTATCTAAAACATTGTGCTATGCCCAAGTTCATCTAGGTTTTCTCCTATGTTATCTTCTAAGAGGTCTATGGTTTTGTGCTTTACCTGTAGGTCTATGATGCATTTTGAGTTAATTTTTGTGAAGGTTGTAAGGTCTGTGCCTAGGTCCATTTTTTGCATGTAGATATCCAGTTTTTCCAGCATTATTTGTTGAAAAGACTATCTTTGCTCCATTGTATTGTCCTTTGCTCTTTTGTCAAAGATCAATTGATTACACTTATGAGGTTTACTTGGGGGTTCTCTATTCTGTTGCACTCGTTTGTTTGTCCATTCTTTCACAATACTACACTGTCTTTGCTGCGGCTTCATCATAAATCTTGAAGTCAGGTAGTGTCTGTCCTCCAACTTTGCCCTTCTCTTTCAACATTGTATTGGTTATTCCGGGTCTTCTTCTTCTTCATCTAAACTTTAGAATCAGTTTGTTGATATCTGTAAAATACCTGCTGGGATTTTGATTGGAATTACATTGCAAGTATAGATCAAGTTGGGAAGAACTTACATCCTGACAATATTGAGTCTTCCTATCCACAAACATGGAATATCTTCCCATTTACTCTTACTTCTTTGATTTCAATCATCAGGGTTTTATAGTTTTCCTCATATAGGCTTTATACACATTTTGGTAGATTTATACATGAATATTTGTTTTGAGATGCAAACGTAAGTGGTATTGTGCTTTTAATATCAAATTCCACTTGTTCATTGTTGTTATATAGGAAAGTGATGGACTTTTATTAACCTTTTATCCCACAACCTGCTATAATCACTTATTAGTTCCAGGAGTATTTGGTTTATTTTTTTCTGATTCTTTTGAATTTTCTGTATAGATGTGTCATCTTTGTACAAAGACAATTTTATTTCTTCCTTCCCAATCTGTAAACCTTTATTTACTTTTCTTTCCTTGTTGTGTTAGCAAACACTTCCAGTATGATGCTGAAAAGCAGTAGTGAGAGGGAATTCCTTACCTTATACCTCATCTTAGCAGGAAAGCTTCTAGTTTCTCTATATCAGGTATGACACAGTATTTTCTCTATGTCAGCATAACAAATTACAAATGCAAGAAGTAAAAACCCAATCAGCCATTCTCCTTATGGAATATGTATAGATGTGTGTAGGCATGTATGTTTTATAAACATGTATATTTCTCATTGACTGGTCAATTTAAAAGTCAAATAAATTTATACTATCTATCTTTCATAGTAAGTAAAACGATAAGGAAAAAAAATCAAACCTTTTAAGTCATGAGAGTACCATTAAAATAACATATGTTAATGTTTATACATTTATCCCAATTGTTTTGAGAAATGCATGTTATGTTGGAGGAACAAAGATGAAGAATGTCCCTGAGACTGCATAGTCTAGTAGGAAGGAGACATATAAAAATAAACATGCAAACAAACAAAATAAGGGATTGTGGAGAAATATCAGTGTGACCCTCTTTATCTCTTAAGTAGGCTTATCATTAAGCCTACTTAAATCTCAGAGAAGGCATCTGTGCATGGTCTGTGTGTGAGGGGAAAGTCTCCAGGGCAGTTCTAGGCCACTGCCAGTGGGGACCAGGCAGCAGACCCCCCTCCACATCCGTGCAGGAGAGACTCCTCCTGATGATGGCTGGTAGCCCTGGGGTCAGTTATACCATTGGGAAGAATTTTTTTTTTTTTTAATCTAAAGAAAATTCTTAAGGAAATATAACTGGGACACAATAAAGTGTTTTAATCAGGTTTAGGTGTAATTTGAGAACATAATTTAAGAATTTAAAATTTCAATTAAAAACAAACAAACGAAAGAAATGTATACTGCTCCAAGAGTGAAGGCAGAGTAAAACTATTAATAAAATGGAAATCATGAGTGAAAAGATCAGAGCCATGAATGTGAAAATGAGTACATCAATATGCAAATCATAAACAAAGAGAAGAATTAAAGAAATAACACAAAAGATCTTCTGTGAGGTAAAGCATTGACATTTGTAAGCTACCCAAACAAATCCAAACCATAGAATAAGATAAAACAACATCCTAATTCACATGAAGAAACTAGTGTACATTAATTTGAAAGGCCAATAAAGCTACCAGAAAAGTAATACAATATATTGATTTACTCATGAATGATGCAAAAATCCAAAATATATTTCTGACAAATTAATACTAGCATTGTAGTAAAATATGAATATGCCTTGAACATTTGTTTATTTATTTAGCAAATATTTACTGAGCATCATCTCTGTGCCGGATATTATTCTGGGTGCCAAAGAAACAATGATAAACAAAACAGTCATAGTATAAACATTCTAGGATGAGGAAAAGACCATAAACAAACAAATGAATATGTGATATATTTCCAGACAGTGAGGACTGCAATAAGAAACTAAGGTAGGAATGATGTATTTCGAAGTACAAGGATGCAACAACCTTAACAAATTTGTCAATTTAATTCATACTATCCAAACTTAAAGGAGATACATGTGATTAGGTCAATGGTAAACCCAAATGACTTGATCAAAATCAGAAGCCATTCCTAAAAGTCCTGTATAAAATAAGAAGAAAATTCAGCTACACTAACACAAAAAATAATATTCAGCTACCATAAATTTAATAAAGTCATCTGTCAACAGGAAATCATTTCAACTAAATGAAAATGCTCACTAGTACTAGTATTATCCATGGTTGAAGAAGAAAAGAAAACAGAACACACATCATCAATGTTAAAAAAAATGACAAATTTATCTTTATTCTAGATGACATGACAACATACCTAAAAAACTCGAGACTCTATTAAAAGTTACGAAAGTTAATGAGAAAATTTTGTTACATGGATAAATACAAAGTATATAGTAAAAATTAATTGATTTTCCCTGTATTTGCAAAATTCAGTTAGAAAAGAAAATAGAAAAAAATCCCTTTCCTAATAGCGACAAAAGCCATAAAATAATGGTACATTTATTCAACAAGAAAGGCAAAGGATTTATTACAAGTATTTAAAATAAAGACTTGAGTAAATGAAGAGGCAGAGTCCTGAATGTAAAGGTTATTATCAATGAAAACATAGTGCTAGAATTTATATATACTTTTGGTTCAAGTCACATTGGAATCCTAGGTGGAATTATTTTGGTAGAAGAGAAGAAGATTGGCACAAAGATTTTTTTTTTTTTTGGTCATTTTTTTAAAAACATCTTTATTGGAGTATAATTGCTTTACAATGGTGTGTTAGTTTCACAAAGATTTTTTTTAAATCATATGAAAAATAAAGGTGTGAGAATTTACATTTTTGTATGACGGTGAGGGTAACACCTAGGAGGTGTTACAACTTATTAAGCTATATAATATAATAGCCAAAGAAACATAGTATTTGTGTAGAAATACATAAATTGGCCAATGGAACAGAATAGAGAACCTAGAAATATCTGTAAATATATATGCAACTTATATGACAAAGTTGGCCTTTCCATTCAGTGGGACAAAGATGGGTTATTTGACAAATGGTGTGGGTATAACTGAATAGCTAATAGTTGGAGTGAATAAATGGTCAGCCATTATTAAAGAAAAGAATTCCAGATGGATTAAATATCTAAATATGAAAACAAACAACAAAAAGTTTAATAAATATTAAATGGAAAAAATTGTTGGTTAATTCATATAAATTGCAATGTGAGCAGTGGGGAGAGCTTCTTTGGAAAAATATAAATGAAGTCTCCTTGTATAAAGAAAATGCTCTGAATTTCAAAACTTTCTGCAAAGCAAAAAGACTAAAATGTTTACACAACACATACTAGACAAAGGGTTAATATACCTACTCTTAAAAAATACTTCTGCCAATTACATTAGAAAATACCAAACGGTCCAATTCAATACCAAATAGAATATGAGACGGCAAATTCAGGAAGAGAAAATTCAAAAAGAGTAATAACATGAAAAGATGCTTACTTTTACTGGTGGTCAGAAAAATGATAATTAAGAACAACAAGGACATGCCATTTTCACACTTGACTTTAACACACACTCACTAGCACTAGCATTCAATGCTAGTGAGTGTGTGTTAAATGAGAACACTGTGTGAGAGGGTGGGAAATGCCTCAACTTCTCTGGAAAATCATCACAGAAGTTTGGATGAAAATTTTAAATGTACATATTGTTTTATCCAGTTATTCTGATTCACAAAAATAATAGTACTGATGTATAAAAATTTACTCATTGGGATTTTACTTCAGTATAGTGTGTTGGACAGAAAGAAAGAACCCATCAAGATCAGATTTGTTCAATATTTATGTTATGGAATATGATGAAACTATTAAAATGAATGTTTGATCTATATACATGTATTGATCTTAAAAGTTTTATAGGAACTGCTATTATGTGAAAAAAGTTATGGTGAAATAAATATAGTATCATTACCATTTCAAGAAAGAGAATTAAAACACCCACACAAAGACAACCCTCAGAATGGGAGAAAATATTTGCAAATGAAGCAACTGACAAAGGATTAATCTCCAAAATTTATAAGCAGCTCATGCAGCTTAATAACAAAAGAACAAACAACCCAATCCAAAAATGGGCAGAAGACCTAAATAGACATTTCTCCAAAGAAGATATACAGAGTGCCAACAAACACATGAAAGAATGCTCAACATCACTAATCATTAGAGAAATGCAAATCAAAACTACAATGAGATATCATCTCACACCAGTCAGAATGGCCATCATCAAAAAATCTAGAAACAATAAATGCTGGAGAGGGTGTGGAGAAAAGGGAACCCTCTTACACTGTTGGTGGGAATGTAAATTGATACAGCCACTGTGGAGAACAGTATGGAGGTTCCTTAAAAAGCTACAAATAGAACTACCATATGACCCAGCAATGCCACTACTGGACATATACCCTGAGAAAACCATAATTCAAAAGGAGTCATGTACCAAAATGTTCATTGCAGCTCTATTTACAATAGCCCAGAGATGGAAACAACCTAAGTGTCCATCATCGGATGAATGGATAAAGAAGATGTGGCACATATATACAATGGAATATTACTCAGCCATAAAAAGAGACGAAATTGAGCTATTTGTAATGAGGTGGATAGACCTAGAGTCTGTCATACAGAGTGAAGTAAGTCAGAAAGAGAGAGACAAATACCGTATGCTAACACATATATATGGAATTTAAGAAAAAAAAAATGTCATGAAAAACCTAGGGGTGAAACAGGAATAAAGACACAGACTTACTAGAGAATGGACTTGAGGCTATGGGGAGGGGGAAGGGTAAACGGTGACAAAGCAATAAAGAGGCATGGACATGTATACACTACCAAACGTAAGGTAGATAGCTAGTGGGAAGCAGCCGCATAGCACAGGGAGATCAGCTCGGTGCTTTGTGACCACCTGGAGGGGTGGGATAGGGAGGGTGGGAGGGAGGGTGACGCAAGCAGGAAGAGATATGGGAACATATGTATATATATAACTGATTCATTTTGTTGTGAAGCTGAAACTAACATACCATTGTAAAGCAATTATACTCCAATAAAGATGTTTAAAAAAAAAAACACCCATACAAATATGCCTGCTTTTTAAAATGAGCACAGAAAAATGTATAAAAGAATAAACAGAAAAAAAAAAGTTCACATTAATCATCTTGGGGGAATGAAACTGGGAGAACAGAGAAAATTTATTTTCTTTACATGTTTCTTGTTGTTTAAATTGTTACAAAGGGTATGCATTCTTTGAAAATAAAGTACTCAAAATAAAGATAAGTGACGTTGATAACAGCAACAAAGCAAAGACAAACTGATGGGCACTAGACCAGAGGATGAATTTTGGAGATTGTTGAAGGGTAGAAAATCAGGGGGAACACGGCAGAAGACCAAGCTGGCTGGGGAGCCAGAGGTTTAGATCAGAAAGGACGTTGCACCCTCAGGCTTCAGCCTGAAGGGAATGGGCAGCCTGTGAATGATTTTAAGCAGGCAGGTGATATGATCAGGTTAGAAATAATGCATACAGTGCCTAGTTAGAGAATACACACAAAAGAACACTTCCTAACCCTCCCTTCGGAGCTAGAGGTCTCCTGCTCAGCTGGGATATTCAGTAAAAGACTTCCCTGAGTGTATGGGAAACACCAACCCCAATCTGGTAACCTGGTCTTTAGTATATGACTCAAACTAAAGGTTCCCATGTGCTTTATCAAGCCACTGGTGTGTACTTTACTTTAGACCAGACTTGTTATCTTTTCAGCTGATAAGCCAAAATGTGGTTGATTGATCAAAAATAATATTATAATTTCTAACAGTACTCCAAACTTACTGAATTTTATTTGTCCTTAACTACTTTTCTCTGATTTATAGCTCCTCTTAATAATCAAATTTATATGTACTTGGTGTAAGTAATATTTGGTTAATTATATGAAGGATAGCAGATTCTTAGAGAGGAAATCTTTCAATTTGTTATGAATTTAAGAAATTTACATTAATATATATTACTATTTATGTATTTTTATGTTTACATAGTTAACAATACTATTCAGCATTAGACAGTATGTGTGAAGGGCAAATTATATAAGTATATAAAACAACCACCAACCAGAATGTCTTTTGCTTGGGATTTCATATATCAGGCATTAGCCTAGAGGAGATGTTTATGGTTAGGTTATAAAATTTTCTGGGAAAAAGGTTGTTTATAATGAACATGGAGAAAGCACCTAAATCATCATACTTCAAAAGGAAGTCACACTGAAAACAACCCAAACACAAAATGTGCCCCTGATATTGTACTCAGATCAGCAGGTAGCTCACAACTGAAATGACCCATAAATCTTTACAACCTAGTCTACTTCTGTATATATAAAAGTGTAGGCTTCAGTTAAGTTCATGAACGACACCAAGTGCATACAATGAAATACCTAGTAAACTGAGATCTAGGTGACCAACATGTCTAACACAGTATTCTATTTCATAGACATATCCCATTCTCTCTGTTGGTGCATTAAATTAGATGAAGTTCTTCTCCCTATATACAGAGATCTATGTACTCATTAATTATAGTGACTTCTGCAAAAAAAAAAAAAAAATTTCTATACTGCAGGAGAAGCCTAGGAAAACATTAATTTTATGTTATTCAGGGGGTATATGCTTACAATCTTCTACTTAGAACAGAAGGTATAAAAACTGGGCATCTGGGTTCTGTTGCTAACTTTTCTGAACTGCTAGAAGCTTTATCTAAGCCATTCGACCTAACCATCTATAATTCACCACTATAATATACCATTCAGTATCAGCCAGCTAGTTGGCATATCTCAAGGCATTGTAGTAGAAGACTGATGGGTGCTATTTCCATTATACTTTTCAAATCAGTTGGGTCAATCAGTCTATTCAGAACACATTGAGTTACGTCAGGCACCTACTGTTTTGTTGCTGCTGTGGGCTCTTCTTCCTTACCCCACTCGTGTAAATCTAGATTCTTTTCAGAAATCTGGTAACTACTTAGGCTTATACTGCTGACTGAGACACCATTCGCAAACCAAGATATATACGTAAGTAACCTCAAGATGGACAGTTCTGTCAATATGTTTTGGCTGCAAACATTTTTTTTTTCATCACAAACACCTGGTGCTCAGTGAATACATCATTACCTGGCTGGTTATAAATAAGCCCATCTGTGCAAAAATGGCCAAGTGCCAGCTCAGAGTTGGCCAGATCTGTGTCTTCAAACATGGGCGCCAGGCAATGATGAGTTTTGATGACCTTCATAACCCTATGAAAGCAAGAGAGCTACTTTCATAAAAAATAAAAAATGTTTTATATGAGACAATAATGTGGAGATACAGAAAACACATATCATGAAATAAAATATAAAAAACTACATTTACATGGTAATTATAAAGCACTTTTAATATATTATTTCATCTTGTCTTCTCTTTATGAGGCTTTTGGAAAGTATGAGTTTTACCAGTTTAGATTTAGTGGGGAAGTAATAGCAATAACACTTTTGGATAATCTATGGACATAAAAATTATAAGTTGACTATTTTTAGCCTATTATCAGCTTCAACCCCTTGTGCCCACATATTAGATGTACTGTCAGAAGTCTTCATTTGTGCTAGAATGGCTGCTAGGAGATTCTGCATTTATGTGTAAATCATAATTGACATGAACTCATGTTTGCTATATATATAATAACCACTTTTTATAAAACTGAGAATGAAATATTAGCTGTATGTATGAAATTCCATATATGTTTGAATATAAATAAACATTTGTGTGTTTTGCCAAATTTGTATGTTTGTTTGTCTGACAAAGATAAATCAAACTATATCAGGGTAATCTCAAGCAAGCAGTGAATGTGTTGCCAGGGCTTGGTACCAGTTATGCTGGTTACAGCTTTCTACTCTGGTACCAGGTTTCATTAGCTATAGTTTGCCCACTATGCTGAGATTTCAGTACTTAAAAAACAACAGCAACATTTACTCATGCATTAAATGAGAGAAAGTTTAGATGAATTTTCTGGGCTCCAGTAGAGTTTCAAGAGAATAAAAGACAGTGAATGAGAAATCCAATCATTTTATAAATATTTGCAGTGTAAATGTGTCAAAGGGTCAATTTGTAGTATATTTCCTCCCCCTAAAATGCCTCAATATAAGTGGGATATTCAGGGAAATCATATTGTGGAAATAAGTGATTTATGGTGTTAGTTTATGTTTCCAAGAAAGAGTAGAGTGAATTGAGTATGTGTGGTAATTTTTTCTACACTACCATAATCATTCTTTGTTCCTTTGATAATAAAAACCATTCTATTTTATTTTGTGCTCTTAGCCTACAAAAGTGTTTGCTGGAAATATATGTAGATGCTCAATAGACTAAGGGAGGGCAAATGAAGAGAGATTTCCAGTACCTTCAACACAAAGTTATACACAGCTGACACCTATCACAAAGATTTTGCTATACGGCCCTCCTCATCCTTTAAGGATCATTGCCATAGTGAGCTATCATGACTCAGAAGTAACAATAAAAGAAAAATTATCAGCAACTGCCTACAGAAGAAATATGTCTGCATGGATGTAAAATTGACAAGTAACCCAAAGGGGATGCCTCTGCAATTGATTTCAGGGTGCTGATGCCACTTGTGCCCATCTGTACACTGAAATGTCCTGGCCAGTGATATCAAGAAAAGTGATAGTGATGTCAAGAAGAATGACTGTCCTGGCCATGTACCAGCTCCACAACTCCTGAAAAATATAAGGTGACTTGTAGTGAACATTAACCCAACGCAAAAGCACACAGCAGCAAATCCTCATCTCTGTGTGGGTGAGCATTTCATCACAAGTCTGTTCATGCACTGACATTCACTTTGCATCTTCCCTGTGTCAGGCAACGTGCTGGATCCTGTGGGTCACATTTCATGGGATTATTTATATGGTTTGACTTAAGTCTATCATCTTAACTTTTTGCTTTCTATTTTTCCCATCTATTTGTTGTTCTTTTTTCCTGTTTTTATGCCTTTTTTTGTATTAGTTATTTTTGTGTCTCTATTTTATATTCTTTATTGGCTTATCAGGTATAGCTCTTTGTTATTAATAGTTTAGTCATTGCTTAAGGATTATAGTACACTATATTCTTATGTACTGTTATTATACTATTATTTGTATATATTATATATAACTATTTATATGCAAATATATATATTTTTATAATATTCATTTTTAACTCATCAAAGTCTATTTTAGAGTGATGTTATGCCACTTTTCACAGAGTGTAAGAACTTTCAAAAGTATTCTTCCTTTTTTTTTCTACACCCAGCTTTGTGCTATTGTCATACATTTTTATACATGTATTATAAGCCCTGTAATACATTCTTGTATTTTATTTAAAGAGTTTATTATTTTAAAATGTTTAAGAAATACAAAATATTATATATTTAATCATGTAGTTACCATCCCGGTGCACTTTATTCCTATGTTTCCACCCAACATAATTTTCCTTCTGCCTCAAGGGCTTCCTTTAATATTTATTATATTTATATGCTAGAGATAAACACAGCTTTTATGTCTGAAAAAGTCCCTTTTTATGTCTGAAAAAGTCCCTTTCACTGTCATTTTAAAACTTCACTTTTGCTGGGTATAGAAATCTAGGTTGATAAATTTTGTTCTTTCAGTACTTAAAGCTACTGCTCAACTGTCTTCTCTCCTGGTATTTTCCTATAAGAAGCATGTTTTCATTCTTATTTTTCTTCTTCTGTATATAAAGTGTCTGTTTTCTTTGTCTACTTTTAAAGCATTTTTCCTTATCATTGGTTTTAAGCCCTTTGATTATCATGTGTATAATGTAGTTTCTTCATGTTTATTGAAAAATTTTCAGTCTTTAGTTCTTAAAATAGTTTTTTTTTGTTTCTCCTCTACTCCTTTTATTCAGGGACTCACTACACATATATTAGGCTGCTTGAAATTGTCCCACATTTCACTGATACTCTTTTCCTTTAAAAAAAATTATTTACTGAGTTTCAGTTTGGATAGTTTCCATTGTTATGTCTTTAAATTCACTAATCTTTTATTCTGTAAAGTCTAACCTGCCACTAATCCCATCCAGTGTATTTTTCACTTCAGACATTATGGTTTTCCTCACTAAGAGTTCAATTTAGGTCTGTTTTATATCCCATGTCTCCATTTAACTCTTTGAAAATATGGAATATAGTTATAGTGATTATTTTAATGTTTCCATGCCCCACTTCTAACATCTGAGTCAGTTCTGGTTCAATTTTGAATTGTTAGTGTTTTTCATTATTATTGTCATGTATTACTGCTTCTTTGCATGACTTGTAATCTCTGATTTAATGCTAGGCATTGTTGATTTGCCATGTTGGACTTTTATATTCTAAGAAATATTCTTGGAGTTTGTGTTGGAATACAGTTAGTTCCCTGGTAATAGTTTGATCTATTAGGGTCTTGTTTTTAAGATTTGGTAGTTGGATCCAAAGAAGCACTTAGTTTATAAAAAAATATTTCTCACTACTGAGGCAAAGTCCTTCTGAGTATTCTATACAGTGCCTCATGAAGTTTTCCAGTCTGGCTGCTAGAGAGAAGCAGTGTTCCCAGCCCTGTGTGAGAGTTGGGTTACTGTTTCTTTAATCATTTCAAATAGTTCTTAGTGTAATCTATGGATTCTTCCTCTATACAGCTTTTTTTTTTTTTTTAATCTCTGGACTTTGTCCTACAAACTCCAGCTTCCAGATCCTCAGATCAGTCTTTTCAAATCAAGGAATCTGCTGGGCTTTGTCTAGGCTATTCCTCCCTGTGCCATAGCCTGAACACCCTCTCAAGGCAGTGAGTTGGGGCAATCATAGAAATCACCATATTTTTCTCTGTCTCTCAGAAATCACTGTCCTTTGTTGCTGATGTCTTGAACACCATTATTTCATATATTTTGCCTAATATTTGTTGGTTTTAATCAGGAAGTGGTAAACTAGTCCCTGATTCACCATCTTGATGGAAGTAAAAGACAGGCACTTCATTATTATAAAAATTGTTAAAAACCTAGCTTGACCAGAATGTGCTAATCAACAGAAGCAACACTCTTTACATAGTTTTATTCAGTTCAGACTATTCTAGGTTAATAGATAGGTAACAAGGTTCACCTTTCCCCAACTTCATCCTTTTCTTATGTTTTCCCCACACAAATTTTGGAAGTAGACTCATGTCAGCCTGGAAAGAGATGAATAAACAAGACTGCAAGGTATTGTCACCCTGAAGCAATTCATGTCCAAACCTGAAAAGCTTGGGGTCTAGCACACTCAACACAAAGAAATTAAGAATTTATCTGAGAGAAAGCCATAAACATTCTCTGGCTAGCGGATGATAGTTGAGAAATACTGTGTAATCATTTGCTTGAGGATAATGAATGTTTAGAGTTGCAATAGAATAAACAAATTTCTTAAACTCACTGGAGGTAATGACAGCACAAAAAGTTTTCTAGAAACATCTGTTGCAAAATAGTAGCTCAGGAAAGGAACTATTGAACTGGAGCACTTGGAATCCACATAGTAAGTCATCCATCACACTGCAGAAACTCTTCCCCTGTGATGAGCAATGATTGTTGAAAACTGGGTATCAACCAGCTTCACTTCGTAAGTGTCTTCTCAGACCCAGGTTTGATGGTGAATGGAAAATAAGTTTCATGAAAATATTTTTTATGCTGAGGTCAATAGGGTAAGCAAATTTCAGGAAAAGGCTGAAGATAATGTTTTATTTACATTGCTATTGATTATTTTGCAAAAAACTTAAAAATATACAGTTTGCTCTTAGTAGAAACATATTATTTGTGTTTAGGGATAAAAAAGAAAACTTTCTTGGGCAATAACTTATTTACATGAAATAAGTATTACAGTAATTGCTTTTGAAATCAAGATATTAATCTGGAAAATAACAAGGTAATACAAAACATAGAGCTAAACTTTTATATTAAGTATATTAGTACAATTAAATTAGAAAGAGAAAAATGGCAGTATTTCAAACAGGTGCTTCTTCCAAGATAAGGTCTCTAACTCTGCAGGCTTTTAGTTTGGTCTACATTCAACTTTTAATTGATAAGAAAGGGAGTAAGGACAACATAGAATGCCAGGAAAGTTGAACAAATTAGGAATTTTGTAAGAAATAGCTCTAAAAAGAAGGCAAAAACTGTTGACTCATGAAGCATGTTATAACATATGGTAAGACATTTTACCATATCACTAAAAATTAAGTTGACCTGTTACTTTGCTTAAACAGGAGAAAGGCTCTGGGAGATTAGGTTCAATGAAATACAAATCAGCTCTCTTGCTCTTTCTCTCTCTTGCTCTCAGCAGTAGTATTAAATTGCTAGGAAGGAAAAAAAAAAAAGGAGAGAGAGAGAGAGAGAGAGAGAGAGAGAGGGAGAGGGAGAGAGAGAGAGAAACTCTTTAGCTCCCACTTGCTTTCTTGCTTGAGTGTTGACAGCTGAACTTATTGTCCTGCCAAGAATGCCTCTGGCTACAGAGAAGAAAGACTGCATTCATGATAAAAGCTCCTTGGGCTCAGTTTACTTTTCCAAGCTAGCTTTAAAGCACTTGAGATACAGAACTGCAGGGTCTTTGCTTACATATCAAACCTGACCTTTTTTGGGGAAAAAAAATTAACTTTAAAAACTGGTGCTAGACATAAGGGTTAGAAGATGGTAAAGAGCAAAAACGTATATCATTTCTATTATCTAAATCTGTCTAATCCTATAATATGATTTCATAACTGTAGAATTTTAAAGCCATTTATGAATTCAAAATAATATAAAATCATATCATATATCTATTGACATTTGATGCTGTGATATTGCTAAATTTAATTAAAAATAAGAAGGCATATGAAAACATAACCATCCTGTTTGAACAAAAATAGGTAAATGTGTTTCTCTTTGAATCACTATAAAATGCATCAAAAGTTTATTTTTAAACAATTAAAATAAAATTGTATACTTATTTGTGTGGTTTTGTTTTGTTCCATTTTGTTTCCCACTTAGCGCTGTTCCATAATATCCAGCAGTTGATTGATAAATATTTGTTGATCAAACTGAACGAACCATTGGCAGTTATTGGGATTTTAAAATGTAATTGAAAGGGAAATAATCTTACACAAGAAACTGATGCTTTGCCACATGCTTCCCACAGCAAGATGAGTCTTTCAACAGCATAAGCCAGATGATATTCTTTCCCTATTTAGTCTCTAATTTTACATCCCACTTGGCAGACAACCCTGCATGATCTGGGCCAGTTTGGTCTCCACGCATCATCCTGGCCATACCCCTCATCCTTATCACACTGGTCCTCCTCTTTCAGCTCCTCAGACACGCCCCTCCCTTTCCCTGCTTAAGACACTTTGCATTAGCTGTCTCTTTGCCTAGAGCTCTCCACCTTCTGATCTTCACATGCCTGTTTCTTTCTTACCATTTAGATGTCAACTGAAGGTCTTTGAGACTCAATCCAACGTAGCTTCTCACCTCTATCCTGTTCTCTCTTGATGATGTGATCCCATACTGATCTTTATCATAGCACTTGTCGCTACCTGACATTATCTTAATTAATAAACATTTTAAAACTCCTTTTGATTTGCCTTCCTTCACCCCCCACCCCACTCTGCGAATAAACAAGGCCAGTGACCTTCTCTTTTTTATCACTGTATTTTTAGAAATCAGAGCACTACCAGGCACATATATAAAGCTAAATGAATGAACCAGTGAATAGTTGAATGAATGAATGAATGAATGGATGAATGAAAAGTACACTATTTATCAGCCAAGATCCAAAAGGTGGTGGAAAATGAGCATTTTTTAAAAACAAATTTTAACTGTGCCTGAAAAGCAATGTTGCTATTATTCATTTCTCTATATTTAATGAAGGGCTGTACCTTTAAAGAAATGCCATTGGTCTGAGAATATAGTATAGTGGTCATGCTGAAAGGAAGGAAAAAGTCTCTCATGGAAATACAACTATGTCAGGTTAAAGAAAGGCCACGGGGTTCATTCTTTCATGCTAAGAATCTAAAGAAGATATTCTTCAACAATAATAATAATAGTAATACCATTCACTAACATAGTAGCACACACATTTTAGGCAAGAAATCAAAGCTATTAAAAAAAAAAAGCTCCCATCCCAGAGAATAATTTTATAGATTGACACATGTTTCTTCAGCTAGGGAAAGAAGGTGTTTTGAGTATATATTTCTAAAAATAAAAACAGATAATGAAAAAACAACTTTAATAGGCAAGAGTTTTTCAGTCTCCAAGTCTAAACTAAATAGCTACCATTTAAACTGCTGATGGCAGAATCATCAATTAAGTTTATAGCAGAGCTGAGTGAGAAATCAATCAACAAAATATTAGTAATCCATCTGCTCATCACAACAAATTCTGGCAGACAACATTATTACCTTAATGACACAATATTTGGAGGAAAATAGTAAGGAGAATGGCTTAGCATCTCCAAAGGCAAACAATATGGTTCTAAATCAATTTGAATTTATAGCTATCCTGAGTCATCTATAATAACTTCATTCCATAAACACGAAATTTTGAATACCTTTAAAAAAAACAGAATCAATATACATTCAAAACAACCAGGTGCTCTATTTATATGTCATTGTGATATAGGTGAATGAAAGGCTTTCCTATACAACCTGAGTTTGAAAATTATAGCTGTGGATACATTTTCAGATGTCCGTAGGGGAGTATTTATAAGATACCTCACACTTAGGCAAGATACTAAAATAAAAAATGAAGCTCAACTGAAAAAATTACCAAGGGAAATGAGGTATAACTAACTTGTCTAAGACCAACAAATTGAGCTTCTTCTGGCAATTTTAAGAGAAGTAGGAAAGCAGAACTACAAAGCTTATCGTGAAACTCCTTGCAAATTCTCAAGAGATGGGAGAAGTTCAGAAACAAGAGATAGAAGGTGTGTCAGAAAAAATTTCACAATATAGTGACAAACATAAACATGTACTTGGAAACTATTTGGGCTGGATATCTGCTATTTGTCACTTCAGATCCCCTTTCCACCCTCTCCATTCTGCTCTCTGTCCCAGGAAGCTGCCCTAGATGGGCTAGTTGAGCTTTTTGTTGGTTTTGGTCAAACAGAAGAAACTGGAGAGGTGTTTATTTCTCAGGTCTCACTGTGTATAACAGCCATGACTGAGGAGTGGAAAATGTTGCAATGTGTATACTATTTAGTGTTGATGTTATACACTTATTTACCATAAAATAGAACTTGTAGCAGGAACTTGACCAAAGTCTTGGGATCAATAACCCCCAGATAGAAGCTGGAACAACTAAGACTGTCGTGGGCAAACTCAGTTACATTAATCAGTCTTCTTTGGATTTAAAATACAATTCTGTATGGAATACTTACAATTTAAAATAAAAGAAAAGAGACTTAGGAATAGAAACATAAACCTGAAGAATGTGTCACACAAGAAAAAGATACCACAGCCTTCCATGGGGATAAAGATATTGGCTTTATAATAGGAATGTTATTTACATAGCCTGACAGTACTTGAAGGGAACTGTATCAGCAAAGATAAAGGAACATGACTACTGTAGAGAAAGGCTTAACTATTTCTGAGAACCAAAAAATGTGGATATGCTTAAAATAGTTCTGTGGGTTTAGGAACAAAATAAACGCTACAAGAAGGATCATAAAGAAGACAGAGCCTAGACTCAGTCCTGGAAGGCAAATGGAAATTTGGAAATAAAAATTGGAAAAATAGAACTCAAAGCAACTCACTTCCAGAAGGAAACCATCAAGGACTCATCACATTTCACAAGCTAGGGTAACATACTTCTTTCTAGAAATTTCAGCAAAATGAAAATAAAACCACTACCATCAGCCCTGCTCTTCTTCAATTACTTAAGGCAAAAAGGGAGGGAAAAGAATAATATCAGTTTCCACAAGGAGAAAAGCTGAACCTGGAATACAAAGTCACAGGTAATTTTTCTTTTTAAACATCTTTATTGGAGTATAATTGCTTTACAATGATGTGCTAGTTTCTGCTGTATAACAAAGTGAATCGGCTATATGTATACATATACCCTCATATCCCTTCCCTCTTGCGTCTCCCTCGCACCCTCCCTATCCCACCCCTCTATGTGGTCACAAAGCACCGAGCTGAACATCCCGTGCAATGGAGCTGCTCCCCACTAGCTATCTATTTTACATTTGGTAGTGTACATTCTGACTGGTGTGAGGTGATACCTTACTGTAGTTTTGATTTGCATTTCTCTAATGATTAGTGATGTTGAGCATCCTTTCATGTGTTTGCTGGCAATCTGTATATCTTTGGAGAAATGTCTATTTAGATCTTCTGCCCATTTTTAGATTGGGTTGTTTTTTGTTTTTTGATATTAAGCTGCATGAGCTGCTTGTATATTTTGGAGATTAATCCTTTGTCAGGCGCTTCATTGGCAAATATTTTCTCCCATTCTGAGGGTTGTCTTTTCGTCTTGTTTATGGTTTCCTATGACGTGCAAAAGTTTTTAAGTTTCATTAGGTTCCATTTGTTTATATTTGTTTTTATTTCCATTTCTCTAGGAGGTGGGTCAAAAACGATCTTGCTGTGATTTATAGCAGAGTGTTCTTCCTATGTTTTCTCTTAAGAGATTTATTGTGTTTGGCCTTACATTTAGGTCTTTAATCCATTTTGAGTTTATTTTTCTGTATGGTGATAAGACGTGTTCTAATTTCATTCTTTGACATGTAGCTGTCCACTTTTCCCAGCACCACTCATTGAAGAGGCTATCTTTTCTCCATTGTATATTCTTGCCTCCTTTATCAAAAATAAGGTGACCATATGTGTGCGGGTTTATCTCTGAGCTCTCTATCCTGTTTCACTGACCTATATTTCTGTTTTTGTGCCAGTACCATACTGTCTTGATTACTGTAGCTTTGTAGTATAGTCTGAAGTTAGGAAGCCTGATTCGTCCAGATCCATTTTTCTTTCTCAAGATTGCTTTGGCTATTAGGGATCTTTTGTGTTTCCATACAAACTGTGAAACTTTTTGATCTAGTTCTGTGTAAAATGCCATTTGGTAGTTTGATAGGGATTGCATTGAATCTGTAGATTGCTTTGGGTAGTTTAGTTATTTTCACATTCTTGATTCTTCCAATCCAAGAACAAGATATATCTCTCCATCTGTTTGTATCATCTTTAATTTATTACATCAGTGTCTTACAGTTTTCTGAATACAGGCCTCTGGTCTCCTTAGGTAGGTTTATTCCTAGGTATATTATTCTATTTGCTGCAGTGGTAAATGGGAGTGTTTCCTTAATTTCTCTTTCAGATATTTCATCATTAGTATATAGGAATGCAAGAGATTTCTGTGCATTAATTTTGTATCCTGCTACTTTACCAAATTCATTGATTACCTCTAGGAGTTTTCTGGTAGCATCTTTAGGATTCTCTATGTATAGTATCATGTCATCTGCAAACAGTGACAACTTTATTTCTTCTGTTCTGATTTGGATTCCTTTTATTTATTTTCCTTCTCTGATTGCTGTGGCTAAAACTTGCAAAACTATATTGAATAATACTGGTGAGAGTGGGCATCATTGACTTCTTCCTGATTTTAGAGGAAATAGTTTCAGTTTTTTACCACTGAGAATGATGTTGGCTGTGGGTTTGTCATATATGGCCTTTATTATGTTGAGGTAAGTTCCTTCTATGCCTACTTTCTAGAGAGTTTTTATCATAAATGAGTATTGAATTTTGTCAAAAGCTTTTTCTGAGTCTATTGAGATGATTATATAGTTTTTATCCTTCAATTTGTTAATATGGTGTATCACATTGATTGATTTGCATATATTGAAGAATCCTTGCATTCCTGGGATAAATCCCACTTGATCATGATGTATGATGCTTTTAATGTGCTGTAGGATTCTATTTGCTAGTATGTTGTTGAGGATTTTTGCATCTATGTTCATCAGTGATATTGGTCTGTAGTTTTCTTTTTTTACAACATCTTTGTCTGGTTTTGGTATCAGGGTGATGGTGGCCTCATAGAATGAGTTTAGGAGTGTTCCTCTCTCTGCTATATTTTTGAAGAGTTTGAGAAGGATAGGTATTAGCTCTTCTCTAAATGTTTGATAGAGTTCGCCTGTGAAGCCATCTGGTCCTGGGCTTTTGTTTGTTGGAAGATTTTTAATCACAGTTTCAATTCCAGTGCTTGTGATTGGTCTGTTTATATTTTCTATTCCTTCCTGGTTCAGTCTCGGAAGGTTGTGCTTTTCTAAGAACGTGTCCATTTATTCCAGGTAGTTCATTTTTTTGGCATATAGTTGCTTGTAGTAATCCCTCATGATCCTTTGTATTTCTGCAGGGTCAGTTGTTACTTCTTCTTTTTCATTTCTAATTCTGTTGATTTACGTCTTCTCCCATTTTTTCTTGATGAGTCTGGCTAGTGGTTTATCAATTTTATCTTCTCAAAGAACCAGCTTTTAGTTTTATTGATCTTTGCTATTGTTTCCTTCATTTCTTTTCCATTTATTTCTGATCTGATCTTTATGATTTCTTTCCTTCTGCAAACTTCGGGGTTTTTTTGTTCTTCTTTCTCTAATTTCTTTAGGTGTAAGGTTAGATTGTTTATTTGAGATGTTTCTTGAGGTAGGATTGTATTGCTATAAGTTTCCCTCTTAGAACTGCTTTTGCTGCATCCCAGAGGTTTTGGGCCATTGCGTTTTCATTGTTGTTTGTTTCTAGGTATTTTTTGATTTCCTCAGTGATCTCTTGGTTATTTAGTAGTATATTGTTTAGCCTCCATGTGTTTTTATTTTTTATAGATTTTTTTCCTGTAACTGATATCTAGTCTCATAGTGTTGTGGTCAGAAAAGATACTTGATATGATTTCAATTTTCTTAAATTTACCGAGGCTTGATTTGTGACACAAGATATGATCTCTCCTGGAAAATGTTCCATGAGCACTTGAGAAGAAAGTGTATTCTGTTGTTTTTGGATGGAACGTCCTATAAATATCAATTAAATCCATCAGGTTTAATGTATCATTTAAAGCTTATGTTTCCTTATTTATTTTCACTTTGGATGATCTGTCCATTGGTGAAAGTGGGGTGTTAAAGTCCCTCACTATGATTGTGTTACTGTCCATTTCCTCTTTTATGGCTGTTAGCATTTGCCTTATGTATTGAGGTGCTCCTATGTTGGGTGCATAAATATCTACAATTGTTATATCTTCTTCTTGGATGGATCCCTTGATCATTATGTAGTGTCCTTCTTTGTCTCTTGTAATAGTCTTTGTTTTAAAGTGTATTTTGTCTGATATGAGAATTGTTACTCCAGCTTTCTTTTTTTTTTTTTTTGCGGTACATCATGCCCCGGTCTGGGAGGATCCCACATGCCATGGAGCGGCTAGGCCCGTGAGCTGTGGCCGCTGAGCCTGCACGTCCAGAGCCTGTGCTCCACAACGGGAGAGGCCACAACAATGAGAGGCCCATGTACAGCAAAAAAAAAAAAAAAAAAAAAGGAGAGAGCAAGCAAACCAATAAACAAATCCACCAATGATGACAAGGGCTAACAACTATACTAAGATAAACATAAAAATCAGAAACAAGTCAGTCACAGACAGCAAATTGCAAGTCTACAGTTGCTCCCAAAGTCCACCTCCTCAATTTTGGAAACATTTGTTGTGTATTCAGGTATTCCAGAGATGCGGGGTTCATCAAGTTTACTGTGGGGATTTAATCTGCTGTTCCTCAGGCTTCTGGGAGAGATTTCCCTTTCTCTTCTTTGTTCGCACAGCTCCCGGGGTTCAGCTTTGGATTTGGCCCCGCCTCTGCGTGTAGGTCACCCTCAGGCTGCTGTTCCTGCTCAGACAGGAGGAGGTTAAAGCAGCAGCTGATTAGGGGGCTCCGGCTCACTCAGGCTGGGGGGAGGGGTATGGTAGTCATAATTGGAATGTGGGGCAAGCCTGCCACAGCAGAGGCCAGAGTGACCTTTCAACAGCCTGAGGCACACCATGTGTTCTCCCAGGGAAGTTGTCCCTGGATCATGGTACCCCGGCAGTGGTGGGTTGCACAGGCTCCCGGGGTGCCAGGGGGGTGGGGGGGGGGGCACGTGTGGATAGTGACTTGTGCTTGCACACAAGATTCTTGGTGGCTGCAGGAGCAGCGTTACCATTTCGTGCCCGTCGTCTCTGGGGTCTGCGTTGATAGCCGCGGCTCACGCCCGTCTCTGGAGCTCGTTTAGGTGGTGCTCTGAATCCCCTCTCCTTGCGCAACCCGAAATAATGGTCTCTTGCCTCTTTGGCAGGTCCTGACTTTTTCCTGGACTCCCTCCCGGCTAGCTACAGCTAGCGCAGTACCCGCTTCAGGCTGTCTTCATGCAGCCAACCCCAGTCTTCTCCCTGGGATCCAACCTCCGAAGCTGGAGCCTCAGCTCCCAGCCACCACCCACCCCGGTGGGTGAGCATATGAGCCTCTCAGGCTGGTGAGTGCTGGTCAGCACCGATCCTCTGGGCGGGAATCTCCCTGCTTTTCCCTCTGCACCCCTGTTGCTGCACACCCCTCTGTGGCTGCGAAGTTTCCCCCTTGCCCAGGCCCTGTCTCTGCCAGCGAAGGGTCTTCCTACTGTGGGGAAACTTTACCTCCTTCACAGCTGCCTCCCAGAGGTTCAGGTCCCGTTCCTATTCTTTAGCCTCTGTTTTTTCTTTTGCCCTACCCAGGTATGTGGGGAGTTTCTTGCCTTTTGGGAGGTCTGAGGTCTTCTGCCAGCATTCAGTAGGTGTTCTGTAGGAGTTGTTCCACATGTAGGTGTATTTCTGATGTATTCGTGGGGAGAAAGTTGATCTCCATGCCTTACTCCTCCACCATCTTGAAGGTCTCTCCAAAGGTATTTTTTTTTCAACCTTTGTGATACATACTGAAGATAAAATTGCTCTTCACGGGCACAGGAGGGTGTGTGAATTGAAATAAAAGTTTTCTGGTTTATGAAAAGGCATATTTATAAAATGTTATTTGTAAATTAAATTCTTACATGCTAATTTCCCGTAGGGTTGGAGTTACTATTTACTGAAACAAACAAACAAATGAAAATCTTTTGGACAAAGTAAAGGAATGTTTCTGAGACACAAATTAGTTTCCCCCCTGTGAGACTGCCATAGTTATTACTTTCCTGGCCTGCTGTCAGCACGGGCGGACCCTCCCAGAATTGGATCCTTGGCTATTAGAATAAAACTCTGATTTATAAAGATACTGAAACTTTTGAGACTAAAACTAAGTTTAAATATTGGCTCGGCATTTTAATGATCCATTTTACTTTGTTTACTGTGCTGTGAATAATTGACAGGTGGCTAGAATAACCATCCCTACTCCTACAGCTAAAATCTTGATAGCTTTGTTTGCTCAGTGGTACTATTTTAAAACTATATTTAAAAGGGTTGCTTTGGGTTAATAACCTCTCTTTAGATTAAATCTATATCTTAAAGAATGAAATTTTGCCATTTCCAGCAACATGGATGGATTTGGAAGGCATTATGCTAAGTTAAATAAGTCAAACAGAGAAAGACAAATACTGTACGATATTACTTATATGTGGAATCTAAAAAATAAAACAAATAAATGTATATAGCAAAATAGAAATAGACTTACAGATATAGGAAACAAACTAGGAGTCACCATTGGGGAGAGAGAAGGCGGCAGGGGCAAGATAGGGGTAAGGGATTAAGAGATACAAACTATTCTGTATAAAATAGATAAGCAACACGGATCTATTGTATAGCACAGGAAATTATGGCCATTAGCTTGTAATAACTTTTAATGGAGTATAATCAGTAAAAATACTGAGTCACTGTGCTGTATACCTGAAATGAATATAATATCGTAAATCAACTGTACTTCAATAAGAAACAAATCTGTATTTTAAAAATTTAAAACATTTTGTGTACTCTAACCATAAGAAGTAACTAAAGGTGTACAAAGCTTTCTAAAATAGCAACTATCTGATTATATTTTACTTGTACTTATCCTTTTTTTTTTTTTTTTTTGACTAGCAAAACTGTACTTTAATGGAGAAATGCTTTAAAAACTTACTTTTGGAGGAAATACTGGGTTCCATAACATCTTGGAAAAAAACAAATGAACTTTTTGGCCAACCTGATAGGTACGTAGGTAGATAGATAGATAGACAGACAAATATGGATGGACTGACTTAAATTACAATACACTACACTGTTATATTATGATATTCCAAAGGCTCTAAATGTGTTGTTATATGTAGACGCTTCAACAAGTCTGTCATGTGGGTACCTTCACTTCACCATTTAATCTTACAGCGATAATATAACCATAACTCCAGCCTTTGTCTGATGCCAAAGCCTATATTTGTTTTTTTTCTTACGGAATTTTAAATTTTTAAAAAAGTATATTTATTTAGGCTGCACCAGCTCTTAGTTGAGGCACGTGGACTCTTAGTTGTGGCATGTGGGTTCAAGTTTCCAGATCAGAGATCGAACCTGGGCCCCCTGCATTGGGAATGTGGAGTCTTATCCACTGGACCACCAGGGAAGTTCCCTGGAATTTAAAAAATTTGAAATAACTTCAGATTTATAGAAAAGTTGCAGAACTGTACACAGAACTGATACATTCTTCATCCAGACTCCCCATATGTTTGTACATTACCACATTTAGTTTTTTTTCTCTCTCTAGATACACATGTCATATAAAATTACATACACTTTATGGACATACAATTTTTTTCTAACTCATTTGAAAGTAAACTGCAGACATTATGTTCTTCTGCCCCTAAATACTTTAGTATGTATTTCCTGAGAATAATACAATTCTCTTTTGTAAACATGATACAGTTATTAAAGTCAGGAACTATTGATATGATACTGTTATCTAATTTAACAAACTTTATTCTTATTTGTAAATTGTACAAATTATGTCAATAATGTTATTATCTACTAAGTACTATTCTTAGAGTTTTATTGTTCTGTCCTTTTAATCTCCTCTGCTCTGGTACAGTTCTTCAACCTGTCTTTTTCTTTCATGACATTTTCATTTTCTGTTGACTACAGGCCAGCTGTCACGTAGAATGTCCCTCAGTTTGTGTTTGTCTTACATTTCTTCATATCAGGAGACACATGCCATTGACTTGTCCCAATATGTTAACTCTGATCATTTGGTTGAGGTGGTATCTGCCAAATCTGTCCACTGTTAAGTCACTAATTTTCCTTTTATTATGAGTAAGTATTTTCTAAGGAGATAATTAAGGCTATGCAAATGGCCTGTTGTTAATCAAACATCTACTCACTGATGAAACTTGTCTGAATCAATTATGATTACAACAGTTGCCAAACTGTGATTTTCTCGACGTATCATTCATTCTACATTTGGCATGTACTGAGAGGAAGAACCCCTCTAACCATTCATTTACTTATACATTTATTCGATTGAATTTATATAGACACACGGATTCCAATTTTTTACTGGGTTATAAACTGTTGATTATGAATCATTATTTATTTTGATGCTCAAATTCTCCTAGATTTAGCTGATGGATGCCCCTCAAGCTGGACCCTATGCCTTTTTTGGCATCTCTCTGTGGTTATGTGCATCCTTCCTTACTTTCTGGTGCAATAAGATGTTCCAAGCTCATATTATACTTGCCCTGAAATCAACCCTCTCCCAGAATCAACCATTTCTCCAGGGAGCAGCAATGTTTTTTTAGTGGAGAAAGTGTTTAGAAACCAAGACCTGAATGGTAGGTGTGCTCATTGTTACTGGGACGCCATTGCTTCTAGATCCTCTCAGAAGACAAAACTAGGACATATGTGTATGTTAATATCTATATCTATGACAATGCTGAGTTCATAGTGATAACTGTACAGATGATCCCCAATTACAGTGGTTTGATTTAGGATTATTTCACTTTACAGTGATGCTAAAGCAATAGGCATAATCTGTAATTCAAATTTTGAAATTTGATCTTTTCCTGGGTTAGCGATATGCAGTAAGATGTTCTCTTGTTATGCTGGGCAGTGGCAGCAAGTCACAGCTCCCAGTCAGCCCCTCCATCACAAGAGGAGACAACCACTATACTCAGAACTGTTCTGTACCCAGACAACCATTCTGTTTTTCACTTTCAGTACAGTATTCAATAAATTACATGAGATATTCAATACTGTATAATAAAATAGGCTTTGTGTTAGATAATTATGCCCAACTATAGGCCAATGTTAGTGTTCTGAGCAAAGTCAGAGTAGGTTTTGTAGGTTGGGTATATTAAATGCATTTTTGACTTTCAATATTTTTAATTTATGATAGGTTTATAGGGATTCAACCCCATTACAAGTGGAGGAAGATCTGTAATTCCAATCAAGCATCGAAGAGTTTAATCTAGACTCTTTCCTTTCAATATTTGTTTTGTTTTCTCCTCTATCCTTTTTGATTTCTCTTTTTTTTTTAAAAAAAAATCATAAAACATTGATGTGGTTCCAAAGGTCAAAACTATAGGGGACTTCCCTGGTGGTACAGTGGTTACGACTCTGTGCTCCCAGTGCAGGGGGCCTGGGTTCGATCCCTGCTCGGGGAGCTAGATTCCACATGCACGCCACAACTAAGAGTTCACATGCCACAACTAAGGAGCCCATGTGCTGCAACTAAGGAGCCAGTAAGCCACAACTAAAAAGGCAGCGAGCTGCAACTAAGGAGCCCACCTGCCACAACTAAGACCTGGCACAACCAAATACGTAATAAAAAGACACTGTGCAAAAATATACATTCAGAGAAGAGTCACTCTCCTTACTGCCACCCATTCTACTTCATTGCTACCCCCTGTGCCTTCAGTCAATTCCAACTCACCCCCTATAGAGAATCAATTTCACTTGTTTCTGGTTTATTCATCCTGTTTCTGTAATATAAAAAAGCAGACACGTGTACATTTTCTTATTTCTGAGGAGTTTGGCTCCTGGTTAAAAACCTATGTGTGATTTTTCAGGCCTGACCGTAAGCAGTTTCAGAGGCCTTACCAGCAGGCCTCAGGGGGGAAGCTGCCCTCCGCTCACCAGGCTTCAGGGCAGCCAACGCACAACAGCACTGAGGGGAGTTGCAGCCAAGGTTTCAGGCCCGCCTGGCTGGTCACACTCTTTCTCAAGTCTGCATACCTACAGCTCCTTCATTCCTGGGTCTCTTTATCTGAGGCCTCAGCTAAGGTTCTCTCCAGGCTCCTCTGCTGAGGTGTCCTTATGGGGAAGGGAAACACCAATCCTTTAAAAAATTAGAAGGCAACTGTTCAAATTTATCAAGTGTTTCCTTTAGTGAACTAATGGGTAAAGTTCCTCTGACTATGAGTTTTGAAATTCTATGCTAACAAACCAGCACATTGCCTCAGTGAAGAAAAGGAACTCACAAACCAAGTGCACCTCTGGGCTTCAGTCTTTTGGCAGGGGACCTTCTTGAGATTACAGGATTGTTTTCTCTTCAGTTGCAGTAACATGTGTTTGAGCTAAAGATGATGGTCAAGTACTTGAGGAAAAAAAACCCAAACAAACAGAGATGTATATCAAGTAAGCGCAAAAGGAAAAGCAGGACAGCAATACCAGCTTTCAGTCAGAAGTGCAAAACCAATTGTATTCAGGGCTGTAATATTCTTCCCTTTGAGGTCCAGTTTCACCTTTAGCCTAATTTCCAACAGAAAATGGCATTTGTAAACTGGAGACTGTCTGCTATGTTCTTATTTCAAGAAAAAGGTATTACTATTCCTTTCCTTGCTCCACTGTCACCTTTAACAGCTCACCCTTCTATTTTGTGAAACAGAAGCAAATTGCAATGTATTCTATAAGATTCAAGCTAGAAGAACCGAGGATCTATTCAGATATAAACAACATAATATAGCAAAGTCCTTGGGTGAGAAAATAGTAAGCTGAGGACTTTCCGATGTCGAGACTAAAAATATGAATGGTTGTATGTTACCGTCCATATATAAGGCTGAGGTCAGAAACCAAATGTAAATGACATATTCATGGAAAGTGTCTACTTGTAGCATAGGATATTTCATTCTTAGAGATGGAAATCAATTTGTTTTAAATTGACTTAAGTTCGTTTACACAAAACAGAACCTTTGTGCAATAGACCATAAACTGACAAGATAAGTATTCATTCTGAGCCTCTAAAATGGAAAAGAACAGTTCACAGCCACCAAGATGAAGGTCTCCATCTGGCATTTCGGATTTCCTGGTATTTTATGAAAGTCAGTTTTATGTTATAGGGCAATTCTCTGCCAGAGGAATAAAAAGCAGGACTAATTCTTGCTTTAAGGAAACAGTGAATCCATAGCAAAGGTAACATATCTGTCGTCATTCCAATTGCCTTTCTGTAAGCTGTGCAAGTCATTTATACGTCCCGTATATGAACCAGATTCAAACGAATAACAGACTCATCAAAACACAGGTAGGTCAGATAATCAGTGAGCTTTCTTTCCACCACCCATTTTCCATACACAAGGTGTGACTTTACTCAGAGTCTTGCAGACTTCGCCTGGGGAAAGCACACTCTCTGAAGTGGGCAAAATGCTCCACATATCTTCCTTTTGGTCCTGATGGGTATAAAGGCCACAGGACTATTGAGCGCCCTTGCCTGGCCTATGCCAACTTCCTTCAACTCCCATCACCAAGACCAGAGAGTGCTAAGCTGATGACCAAATTTAGCTCTCTAACTGGGCCGAGTCTCTTGTAATTGGAAGTGGGGGATTAGAAAGTCACGCAAACGACCCAGGGGCACTCTCCTCGTGGTGCAAGCCTGCTGGTCACTGACTGATAAAAACCCTGAGATCACAACTTATGCTTGGTGGGAACAGAAGGTCCTCTTTGGCCTTAAGCCTAATTAGGCCATGAGGTCCAACCTAGCCTTCACTAGGGAGACAGGCGTGGAGCTTCAGGAACAGGCCTGTCTATCAGTAAGGTGGTCCTTTGTTTATTTCGTGGAGTTGCTTCTATGTATGGTTCCCCAGGGAATGTGCAGTAATGAAAGGGGATGGGCAGGACGGCTGTATAGCAAATACAGCAAAACCAACCCATCAAAACTCTCAAGAGTCTCTACTATCCAATGTGCATACTTCCACTCAATACAGACTGCACAGATCTGACTCAAATGTACACCTCCCTCACAAGCTTGCTCAAATGTCCAATTGTCTCATAACCAATTTGTCTTGAACACTTAAATCACACCATACTGATCAATCTTTTGTGTTTTATATTTTTTAAACTCACTTTGTTACTTGTTAAGCTTTATGAAAAAGCAAAATATCTTTTGTAAATCATTGTTTATGGAACTTTAATAGAGAGATCAATCTTACGGAGTTTGCTCTACATCGTAGCTTAGAGTCTATTCTTTGTATTCACCAAAACTGTGTTGAAATCCAGCTCTAGGAATTACCATTATTAGACGGTTGCTAATCTAGGCCTAGCTCCCTTGTCTGTAAAATGAGGAAACAGAATCACGTGGGGTTTCTTTACGATTAAATGTGTAGAGAGCACATGACATGGTGCCTGACAAGATTAAGTGCCCAATTAATTGTATCCATCATTGTCATGTCATGAACATTGTGGAAAAATGTCTAATTCAGACCAAATGATAGAAAATCACCACCTTCAACACAAAACTAAAAGTTAAAAAAATTAAAACTATTTCAAGAATGTTTGAAAAACCAAGGTTTGTTTTAACAATTGATGTGAGAATTCTTCACTAAGAAAATAGTTTTTCTCAGCAGAGGCTCAACAGCTCTGGCTTTTGTGTCTAATTAATTCAGATGTTTTCTCCATCACATTAAAAGATTCCTTTGAGAAAATCAAATCCATCATTTTCTGAAACTTTGCCTGTCACAGCGAGAGACTATAGGCTTTTACATTTCATAGTTAACCCTTTTCAGTCACTTAGCTTTTCTTTTTCTTTTTCACTTCCGATAAGACAAGCTGTGTTCATCTTAAAATAAACCAGTACAAGTATGACAAAGAAACCCCAGGGGACAGCCACTGTTGCCTGCACACACCCTGCTGAGGGAGCTTGTTGCCTTGCAATAAGCACATAGACCCAGTGGGGAAAATCTGTACCACTGTTGAAGAACAGAGGCTCCAGAAACTTCCACGGGGAGGCAAAGCACTGAGTCTTGAGGCTCAATAGCAAGTTAAAAACAAATGTACCAGTGCTAATATTTTATTCCTTGAAAATGTGGTTAAAAGAAGACTAATTTATACTAATGGCGAGAAAAGCCATTTCTGGATTCGTTGAAGAGTCTCAATTACAAAATGTTTTAAAAGAAAAGCATTTTTATTATTTTAAATTCTTTATGGTAATGCAAATTAAGCTCCTATAATATTGACAGATGTCTCTTAGGGCCTGCTTTGAAAAAGCAACATGATTTACAATTGCTGTGGAGAACTATAACATGTAAACTGATTATTTCAAGTGACATGAATTTGCTCAAATTTTCATAATTGTCTCTAATATTTCTTATGTACTTAGAACACTTTTACACCCAAGAGCCTAAAAATATCTTGAGTATAGCCCTATATCATTAAATAAATCCTAAATGAATGGGTTCTACAATAATGAGATAACTATGTAAAGACTTTATGAATATTATCTGAAACTCTAAGTTAAACATAAAATCTAAAGCACTACATTTAGCAAGGCACCTGTCTTTATATGATTATTGCCCCATAACTTAACCCTGATGCACTACCTGAATACCATACCAGTCTCTGACATTTATATGGCTACACAAATTCTTCTGCAAAGCATTCCATTCTTCCTTCTCAGCCACTTTGGTGATCCACCACACTCGGATGTCACTGGCTCACACATTTCAGGATGAGCTACCAAGACATTTTCTTTCTGCTATCAGAATCATAGTCACTAGTGTTAAAATTCTATTACTAAATTGATATTTTATAGAGAAAAAAATGAGCTACATGGAGACCAAGGTTATTTGTCACTTAAGCTTTAAGTGTTAAGACCTAGCCTCGCTCTCCTCCTTGTTCACCCTTCCTTTGGACCCTCCTTTGGACTATGCTTTCAATAAGTAAATAAAAGGTGCTCTAGTTGTTGGCGTGTCATTAGAATCCCCAGAACCATGTACAGGCACAGGCTAAGGTGTCTGAAGAGTACTCTGACGGGTACCCAAGTGTTTCCAGCTCTCACATGCCTCAGTGCATCCTCAAAGCACTAAGAGATGGATTGAAAGGTGCAGTTCAAAACAAGCCTCCCAGTACTCCGCTATCCACAGATCACTGAAATGATATACTACAATAACTTCCCCCTGGCACATTATGGCTTATTGCGCTGATGTGTAATTAATCTGCTGAGCGGTGACAGGCCATAGCTGCAGAGTGCTTCCCAAGCTTCTAAGCTCTGGCATGCCAAGGGATGCTTAGGGAGTCCTCCGTTCTCACTTTATTAGCACAGCAGACTTCAACAAGCCTTTACTCAGTGATCCCACACGCGCTGGATAACGTTACTTATTAAAAACTGCAAAGAGGTTTTGCTCAGTTTTGACCCAGTAGCAGCTGCCCCTGTAAGTTCGTTTACCTTTGCAACCTGTTCTCCCGACGATGGGGGCGGCACATTCGCCCTGGGAGGAGGTATGTTTCTGCGGTGCGTTTCCGGTTGGTCTGTGAGCCCAACACAGTTTGTGACTGCGGTGCACTGGGTGCACTTGTGATTTGCAGTTAACAAGAGCGAAATGCAGGTACAGCAAGGATAGAGTTTGAACTCATGGTGACAGAATGTGAACTGACTTTTGAATTCAAAAGAAAAGGAACAGAGAAAAACAAAGGAAAATACAAATGAAGTCTTAAAATGAGCCAAATCCCACTTTAAAATAATCAATGTTTGTTTAGATACTCGTGTAGATGATATCAAAGGCATTTCATTTGGATATCACAAAGTGGTTGGTGAAGCTGGAGGTGACTGATAGTCTAAACAGACATTTCTCTGGTTATGCTATAGTTTGAAAGAATTTGATGGGGGAAAGATATGCTTAAGTATATTAAGAAAATTTAGCCGACCAAAACCTAATTACTTGAGAAAATCTTTTTTAAAATCTTAAATTTTGAAATTGGGGAGCGAAACAATATAGTATGTGCTACAATTATGGAAAACGGAATGGTTTTTCTCAAATGTACAATGAATACTCTATCCGTACTGCTATATTTCAAAATTTGGAGACGTCATGACCAATAGGAGTGGTTCTCTTTGAATCCTCTGTTAAAATGTATTCTGTACATGTTTTAATTGGTAAGAAGGCTGGGGCTCAACCACACGGACTCCATCTTGTCAGCTCCACGTTAGGCCCCCAGGCCTACCTCCTTTCTTTCCTCAGAACTGAGCTTTAGCCTAACTCACTGGGAATGTGGCCAAGCCAGGTAAGTTCTCTATCAATCTTTACCTTTGCCTCCATCTGGTATGAAAACTGGAAGAATGCCTTTTGCGGGTGCAGATGGTTAATGGTAATGAGCCCCCCGGGGGAGGAAAAACCCCTGGTTCCCAACGGTGCAACCTGCTTCTCCCTAGCAGTCAGATTCTGTTTTTAGCTTTGGACCCTCTAAATATCCCTGTACTCCTTTTGGCGGCAAGGAGTGCAGCTGTGATCCAGCCTCTGGACTGTCTGCCTGATCCTTTCTGCCTGTATGAAGGTTACCTACAATAAACTTCATAATTGCACTTTATGGAGTTGCCTTTTTCGTTTTTCAGTCTTAAAGTTCCTTCTCAGTTTAGAGGATATTATTCAATATCTCTGTGCTGCCCAACAAAAGCAAATAATTAAAATATCATATTAAAGCTGCATTTAAATAAATGATTAAGAATCAAATGCATTTAACAAAGGCATTAGAATAATTGCTTCAGCACAAATTTGAGGTAATCCAGTGCCCACTTAGAGTAGATGCCTTCTGAGGGCCAGAATCTTTTCCTTCCACACCCTGTGATGATGCCCTAGCATTCCCACAAACATTGTTTAGTCTCAGAAATTTCAGAACCATACAGATTTATCAGTTCTGAACCCTAGTGACTCTGGTGCAGTCCCTAACAAAGACCTAATTTTATACCTAAAAATGAATTTTGAATTCTTCAAAGTCCTGAAGCATGTGCAACCAAAAAGAAAAATCAATCATTATAAATAAGTGACTAAACTGTGAGCATCTCAAAGATGAGTCCAGCATCCCATTCATTTTTTATGCCCAGCCTGTGCACTCATTGAAAGCCTTTTTTAAAAATTGTGAATTATATTCATTACATATTTTATTTTTATGATATATGTGTATCTGTTTCTATATTATGTACATTTATCAATATATACTTATTACATATTATTTATAAATCATTTCAAAAGACAAAAATACTCTCATTTCACCATCAAATCTGCAAAATTATTTTACTCTCTCCCTTCCTGTGCAGTACAGGAAGTGACGCTCATCTTAGCGGTGTCACATCTCTCCCTATGAACTCTGTCCAACCCATTCCATCTTTTTAGTGACCTCCTTCTATTGCTTATCCTTTCCATCACTGTCAAATGTTTAAGGAGATTGCCTTGGTGAATCTTGTGATCTGCCTGTAGCCAATGTGCCTGGAGTATGTTCAGTGTGCCTTATGAATACAGGAGCAAATGGTCAGGCTGGGTGGCAGGCAGCTGAGGAAACCAGGACACTGCTGATCACTCTCCTGTGTTCACAGGACTGCAAACACTCAGTCTCGCTGGGGCAGATGTGGGCTCATATGTCCTGCCAAACAAAATTACTTATCAACATAGTCAGATGCAGAATTGTTCACCAGACTGGGAAGCCAGAGGCCTGAGCTCCTGCAGCCCTCATTTCTCCAGTGAAATACAGTGAGGTCACTGGAACTTCATAGGCACTCACTCCCGCAGCTCTGCATAAAAAGAGCCCTGGGCCCCACGAGCTCCCGAATCTGTATGCACATGTGACAACTGAGAAGCAATTTGGCTTTCCTTAAGATGTAGAGGCACAAATGTGCTGTCTTCCAGGGACACTGCAATTATGCACTCATCACTTCTTGTTTTTTTAAGTCCAGGCAAATGAAGCCATTTCAGTTCTGCATAAACTTTCCTGAAAAGAACCAGAATTCGGGTACTTAAGTTTCCCCTGGCTATGTGAAAGCATATGTCCTGCAGTCCGTGCACAGGCCATCTGGAAGACTCTTCATACTTTGACATGTTAACCTTAAATTTCCTAAGAGGGACATTTTTGCTGTAAATATTCTAAAACTGTTTTGACCGTGATGCTCTAAAGCAATATTGCT
This sequence comes from Delphinus delphis, assembly GCF_949987515.2. Classification (NCBI taxonomy): domain Eukaryota; kingdom Metazoa; phylum Chordata; class Mammalia; order Artiodactyla; family Delphinidae; genus Delphinus; species Delphinus delphis. The sequence goes on along the minus strand of NC_082696.1, from coordinate 6,581,020 downwards.
TAGAAAAACACTTTTATTAAGGACAGTGAAGCACCACAATGGTCGCATCAAAGTGTACTTATCTGCTTATTTCTTTTTCTTTTTTGGTAAATGAATATTTCTCAAGGTAAGTTAGATAGTAATGACTTAAAGAAACTGCCCTGCTGTATGTTCTCCAACTATGTACATTCTAGGAATCTTGGAAATTATTATCAGGTCATGTGAAAAGCAAGTGATTTATGTGTTGCTGGCAATCAGGATTAAGTTGCCAGAACTGCACTGTTAATAGCTTCCTTTCCATGTAATAATGATGACAGTAACAGTTAACATTTAGCAGGTGTCTTCTATGGGTAGGAGACTGTACTTCAAGTATTTTCTTGTATAATCATTATAACAAACCTATAAACCACCATTTTGAATTCCTGTTTTATATATGAGGAAAGTAAAACAGAGAAAACTCTTTTGCCCCATAGTCATAGCTAAGTTATAGAGCTGGGATTCAAACCTGCAGTTATAACTTCAGAGCCCTCATTCTTAACCACCAAACATCCACCCTCCCTACCCCACTTCAGTCAGTTGTGGTTCAAGACTCTTAACGTTATTCTTTCTATGTCAGTAAACGGCATTGTTAGCCTCTTCGCTTAATGTGACTTCGTTTTAAGAATGTTTTTGGATAATGCAATCTGCGTATAACTTAACTACTGTATTAATTTTGATATGTTTCAATGTGTATAATCACAAAACATCCTAAATTGATGCTTTGCAATATCCTCAGAAAATAACCATTTTTAAGGTACCCCTGGTTATTTATCCTGCCAGAAAATTGTTCCTATTTCCATTTATTTTCAGTTACTTCCTACTGGCACGACAAACCTTTATACAAACCTCTATACACGACAAACCTCTATACACTCAGGCATAAGTAGAAGAAATAAGGAATACCTTCTGTTGTGTTGGTAACTAAAGAAAAAGAAATATGGGCAATGCCACGCAGAGCCCCTCACTCTTGCCCCCAGAGCATCAGCCTTGGCATATCAGGAGTGGGTATCCTTGATCTGGGCACTGCTGTCTTCACAAAATGGGCTCCAGCAAAGTCAAGAGCATGGATCCTTTACTGGCTTCAGGGTGACAGTGGACAGGGGACAGTAACCAGGGAAGCCAGCTGGGAAAAGAACATGGCAGGGGAGATGGGGAAACTGAAGAAAAGATGGTGATTTGACAGCACATTCGATGAGCTCTTCAGAGAGTCCCAGAAATAATTACTATGGTGATGTTTACAATAATGTTTAGAATGATAGGATAAAATATGCCAGAAATTCAGTTAGAACAGACTTCCACCACTGTAGTTTTGTCACCAGTCATCAGAATGACTGAATTTGTACCCAGAGATAATCAGAACCTGTGACACACCAGTTACGTGCCCATCTGCTGATCATTAAAGCATCCTGAGCTTAGGAATCACCCGGGGAGCCCTCCCTACACCACTCCCCTATCCCTGCCCCCTCCCAGAACTGCATGTGGAAATTGAGTCACTGGGTCTGACATTTTCTTTTTAACTTTCCAGGTAATTCTGCCTTATAGACACCTTTGTGGAAAACTAGGTAAAAATTTGCAGAAATAGATGGGGGCAAATAGCATCAAACATCCAACGAAGGCCTTTTCCTCCGGTTATATTTTGTCTCTAGCACGTTGGTGAGGTGAGCCCCCAAAGGTAAGGTTTGGGCCTCCTTGCATCTCCCACAGGAGGTTACCTGACACTTACGGGTGAGAACCCAGGGAATACACGCTGTGTTAAAACTCTCCGTGGTTGCACACACCGCATCTCGCTGTCAGTGTTACCATCTGCGCCGGTGCACCAGGTGCTATTAATCCAGAGCAGCCGACTGCACTCTCAGGACAAGTTGTTTATGAGGACTAGCTCCCTTCCAGCTGTGCTTTTGCATCGTCCTTTATGCTCAATCTTGACTTTGGCCAATGTGCTTTTTGTTCCTACTAAATGCCATATTCTTTTTGTACTTTAATTGTCCAGGGTCATCTTGGAAGTCATTTATTTTTTTGTCTTGGATAATGTTAATAACTCCTTGCTAGTATGTACCATAATCTAAAAACGCATCAATTATTTCACCTCAATAATTTATAAAAATTGCAAATGCTCATTACTGAGGGACTAGATCAGTGTGTGGGCTGGGCTTGAAGCTGAGATCACTGTCACTTTCTGGCTGTGAATGTTGAGGAAGGAAAAGAAGGGACATTCAATAGCAATTCAATCTGTAAAGACCAAAGCAGTGTGACCATTTGCCATGTTCCTGCAAAGCTAGCCTTCCTCACCCATAGGGTCACGAGGTCAGCACCTCACCAACGCCTGTACTTCCTTCCCTGTCTGCCTTTCCCCACCTCCATGATGTCCCCGTTCTACTCTTAGCTTGATCCTCATGTCAGACCACCAAGTATCACTGGCAAATGTTATGGAACCAAGTCCAGGGCCAGTCCATGGTCACTGACCTGGAGCCTAGGCACAGCTGATCAAACAGCCCACACTCTTTTTGTTGCATATTTTTCCCTGAATTCCTGGAACTCTCCCAGAACAGCTGTCTCAAATCTTCTATATTCCCCTAACACTAATACTTTTTTCTTCCCACCCCTTGACAAATGATCTCGCCTCCACATTATGAAATGCTCCCGGTTATCTGTACCTCTCCATTTAAGAAATCACTGCTGGAAATCGGGTGTGCTCTGAGCATAAAATAGTCCCAATTACTGAGAACAGCTCAGAAGCTATTATTCATGTTTGTCTCCTGCTCTCAGAGACCAGTCTTACTGTTGCTGTTATAGGACACTTTCATTCTCCTTTTTGTATCTCTGCTGAAGACCCATCCTTCCTGGAATCAAGCTTTCCTTTTGCCCTTAAACATGTACAAACATTCTTCCAATCTTTATGGTCCAAGGCATGTCCTACCTCTGCCATTACCCTCCCCTGTTATACCAATATCCTTCTATGGCACGTTATGGTCAGGACTGTGACTGAGCCTTTCACCGTATGCCACCCTCCAGTTGCAGGCAATGGAGGCAGACTTTCTTAGCTCTCCACCAAGGGTGAAGGGTGTTGCATGCTTCTGTGTCACCTGCATATCAAGCAGCTCTAACACATATTACCTGGCTCTCCCTGAACATTCCAGAGTGAGAGTTTTCATCACTCTTCCTTTGAAACAAGCTCAATGCTCATACATGGACATGCAGGAAGACCTCTCGTGATGTGTCTGTTATACTTCCGATTTTGACTGTAATATATAAAAGAAGCTTGACCCAATTTCTCCGAACTCCTGGCTTTTCCCTAATCTGACCCACTTGTGTATTCTTGGTTTAGAGGAATTCTTGCTCAATCTCTCTGCCTCTTTCTTTCCAGGCACTGTTTCCTGGATCATCTATCCCATTTGTATGATTATCTCCCCTCCATCACTTTTCTCAATGTCTTGAGAAGACAAAACCTGAGACGAGTGCTGACCATAGATCATATCTGAGCACAGCGGAGTCTAGGACAAGTTAACATTTCAGAAATCTGACATGCTTTTATCCTTCTGAAGAATCTCTCTTCATGTAAGACATTTATTAATATCTTCAGTTAATAACTTGTTGGAATAGGAGAACAGGAAGAGAATATTTTTACTTCATATAAATAATTGTTAATTGTATTGAATCTTTTAAAATATGCTAGATGTGCTGCTAAGGAATATACAACATTGGTAGAGCATTATATTATAATCTATGATCTGTAATTCACATGTATACTTTATTTTATATTTGTGTACCGTAGTCATAACTTATATGTTTTTTTCTTCTTTAGAAAATACAGGTCACTGATACTTAAAGTTTGCAGGAATTTTGAAGATCATCTAGCCCCAAGACTTTATCTTCTAGGGGAGTATTTAGGGGAAGGGAAATGGCAAGATTTTTGAGTCCTGATCATTCTCACAGGTTCTCTTGTAGTTAAAAGATGATTTTTTAATTGATTGACTTTGTCTTAGAAATGCTTCCCTCTTAATAATTTATCAGAGTACTAGTTTGCAGATTTTTGGAAATCTATATCAGTTACTATCAATTGAAATTCTGTTCTTCATTCATTTGACTGTATATAATATTGTATGCTTTCGTCCTATCTTTTCTACTTTGTTTACCTCTTGATTTCTACAATCTAGAATTATGCCTAACTACTCGATGAATATTTGTTGAATGCATGAGTCAATATGGTCAATATAAATAAGATCTTTCTTTTAACTCTGTTCTAGCCCTACAAAATATTACACCCCATGGAAACTGCCCTTTGGTGTAACCAGTACTAAGTTAATTGATACAATATAGCACAAACAATGTTTGAGAATATAGCATCATACTGTTTGAGAATTACGAAAAATAGAGGAGAGCAACAAGCATACTATATTTTTTCATACTTTATACAATGGTAGCCTCTCTTGGATTGTCATTAGATTGCCTAATAATAAAAATAGCCAAAATTTAGGGAGTGCCTGTTATGTGTTGGGTACTGTGTTGGTTGCTTTATATGTGTGTGTGTATATATATATATATATTTATCACCTGATATGATGCTCAAAACAACCCTCATGGCAGATACTATTATCTCCTATGTTGAAAAAAGAAGAACTGTATTGATCTGTATGTGCTATTTATATATTTTGGATACTAACCTCTTACCGGTCATATCATTTACAAATATTTTCTCCCATTCAGTAGGTTGTCTTTTTGATGGTTTTCTTTGCTGTACAAATGATTTGAGGTTTAATTAGGTTCCATCTGTTTATTTTTGCTTTTGTTTCCTTTGCCTTAGGAGACAGATTTAAAAAATGTTGCTACGATTTATGTCAAAAAGTGTTCTGCCTGTTTTCTTGTAGGAGTTTCATGGTTTCCAGCCTTACATTTAGGTATTTAATCCATTTTGAGTTTATTTTTGTATATGGGATGAGAAAATGTTCTAATTTCATTCTTTTACATGTAGCCTTCCAGTTTTCCTCAGCACTGGTTATTGAAGAGACTTTATCCACATTGTATATTTTTGCCTCCTTTGTTGTAGATTAATAGACTGTAAGAGCATGGGTTTATTTCTGGGCTCTCTGTTCTGTTTCATCGATCTCTGTGGCAGTTTTTGTGCCAGTACCATACTGCTTTGATAACTATAACTTTGTAATATAGTTTGAAGTCAGGGAGTATGATACCTCCAGCTCTGTTCTTTCTCAAGATTGCTTTGTCTATTTGGGATCTTCTGTGCTTCCATACAAATTTTAGAATTATTTGTTCTAGTTTTGTGAAAAATGCTATTGTTATTTCAATAGGGATAGCATTAAAACTATAGATTGCCTCGGGTAGTGTGGTCACTTTAACAACTCGATTAAACAATAGGCAGAAAACCTGAATATCTGTGCATCCAACGTCTATTGGAAATATATACGGATGGCCTATGGGCACATGAAAAGATGCTCAACATCACTAATCAGCAGAGAAATGCAAATCAAAAGCACAATGAGGTATCACCTCACACCTGTTAGAATGGCTATCATCAAAAAGACCACAAATAACAAATGTTGGAGAGAATGCAGATAAAAGAGAACCCTTGTACACTGTTGGTGGGAATGTAAATTGATTCAGCTAGCATGGAGAATAATATGGACGTTCCTCAAAAAAACTAAAAACAGAAGTATCTTATGATCCAGCAATTCCACTTCTGGGTATGTATCCCAAGGAAATGGAAACACTAAGTCGAAAAATACATGCATTCCAGTGTTCATAGCAGCACTATTTACAATAGCCAAGGTATGGAAGCAACCTAAGTGTGTCCATCAAGAGATGAATGCATAAAAAAGATATGAGATATATGTGTGTGTATACATTTATACACACACACAAACACACACAATGGAATAGTATTCAATCATAAAAAAGAATGAAATTTCGCCATTTGCAACAACATGGATGGACCAGGAGGGTATTATTCTTAGTGAAAGGAGTCAGACAGAGAAAGACAAATGCTGTATATGTTATCACTTATATGTGAAATCTAGGAAATAAAACAAACAAATGAATATAACAAAATGGAAACAGACTTACAGATATAGAGTACAAATTAGTGTTTACCAGTGGAGAGAGGGAAGGAGCAAGGAGGAGGAACAAGATAGGGGTAGGGAATTAAGAGGTACAAACTACTATGAGTAAAATCTACAAGGATATGTTGTACAGCACAAGGAATATAGCCATTACTTTATAATAACTTAAATGGAATACAACCTATAAAAATTTTGAATCACCATATTATACACCTGAAAATAATATATTATAAATCACCTATACCTCAATAATTTTAAAAAGGCTTAAAAAAAATGAACTAAGACTGTGTTCAAGGTCACACAACTAGCAGTATCTTGAATCTAGGTCTTTCTTGTTCCAATGCATTTTTTTTTTTATTTTTTATTTTTATTGGAGTATGGTTGCTTTACAATGTTGTGTTAGTCTCCACTGTGCAACAAAATGAATCAGCCATACACATAACAGATATCCCCTCCCTTTTGGACTTCCCTTCCATTTAGGTTACCACAGTGCATTAGGTACAGTTCCCTGTGCTATACACTATGTTCCCATCAGTTGTCTATATTATACATAGTATCAATAACGGACATGTGTCAATCTCAGTCTCCCAATTCCTCCTATTCCACCCCTTTCCCCCTTGGTATCCATACATTTGTTCTCTACGTCTGTGTCTCTATTTCTGCTTTGCAAATAAGATCATCTCTACAATTTTTCTAGATTCCACATATATGTGTTATTATACAATATTTGCTTTTCTCTTTCTGACTTACTTTACTCTGTATGACACTCTCTAGGTCCATCCACATCTCCATGTTCCAATGCTTTTAAGGCTGTACTCTACTGCCTTACTAAATTAATCCAAAATAGGTAAGGAAAATAAAAACAAGCATAGTTCTTATAAATCATTCATTTACTTCCTGCTTATCTGCATTTTTGGAAATTCCATTTACTTAAGAAAATTACAGGATAATACTTGAAAGATGGACAAAAGGCGCCCTTAGATTTAGAAAGATGAAATGCTAAAGAGCACTGAAGCACTAATTTTATTAATATTTAACTTCCCTAAAAGTAATATTACAAATCAAGTAAAAATAATAATTTTTTAAAAACCTACTATAAAACAACTGATTTAACAAACTTCATTCAACTTGAAACACACTGAATATCTGTAATCTAGTGAACAGCAGTCTTCCAGTTAACTTTATCGAGTACTCTACTTTGTCAAGTAAAAAAAAAGAAATATAGCCCATGGGATGTTAACCTTTTATGGTATTCCATTTTAATGGCTTGGAACTACTGGTCAATCAGGAATACTAGCCAAGAGCTTGTACTATGTATATAATAAACTGCTAAGGAATTAATTTGGGGGGGTGTTAGTTTTTCTAGAAACAGCTCAGAACTCAAAAACAAGATACACCTTGCCATTATGTAATCTATGTTTAAATTACATTCTCTCTTGACTTCTCTAGGATGACATGCTTAACTCATATATTGAAAACAAATTCATGAAATTTATTTTCAAACTTTATAAAAAAAATCTAAATCATATGAAAAAATTAGTTTGTGTGAATAGTAAGAAAAATGTGACAGCAATTTGGAGAACTGACATTACCAGATATTAAATATGTTATAATGTGTTATATGTGAGAGTAATCCAGACAATGTAGAGTGAAGGCAGAATAAACAGGTTAATGGAGCAGGATGGGCTCTAGAGATAAACCCCCAAAGTTAATATAATATAAAGATGGGATTTATTTCAAATCAGTGAGGAAATGTGTTTTATTCAATAAATGATGCCTAAAAAGTAAACTGTAGGTTTGGGGAGGGGAAATAAGTAAAATTAGATTCATATAAAACCCTTCACACTGAAATTAAATCTACATTCATCAAATATTTAAAAAAAGAGAAACTTGGAAGTAAAATAACTAGGAAAGATGTTCAGTAAATATCTATAATGATCTTGTGTGTCAAGAAGATTCTGCTAAGGATGACTGCAAAGATGTAATCCTACAGAGAAGACAATACATTTAACTCCGTCAAAATTTACAGCTTAAATAGTTCTAAAGCACTTTCAAATTAAATTACTTACTGGAGAAAAATATTTGCAACATATATGATAAGTAAAGGGTTACTATAAGAAATGTTTACAAAGGGTAATTATAAGAAAGGAAATAGCCACAATAATGAGCAATAAACAATGGAAACCTACCCGAGCTTCCTAGTAATTAGAAGAAGGCAATTTAACATGAGACACAGTGTTCCACCAAAAACACTGACAAAAAGTTAAGAATGAAAGCACCTAGTGGTAAAGCATGTGAAGAAACTGTTCTAATAGTTTTAGGGAGAGTGAAAACAGGTGCAAAGTTTCCCGATGAACTATTGGAATTCGCATGATAACACTTTAAATGAAAAATACTTTTGCCGCAACAACTCTTCTTCTAAAATTAGATTCTAAAAATGTGACCATACACGTTTTTAGGGATGTACGTAAGAGAGATCATGAAACTGTGGCTCTTGGAGTGAAATGTAGAGCAGCTTAAATACTCACTAAAGGTGGACCCCTTCAGCAGAATAGAATGGTATCAATCATGAAATGATCATGTAGACTTTTATCTATTGATAGAAAAATGAGTACACTATATGAAGTAAAAGATACAAGTTACAAAATAATATGTAAGATATGAGTTCATTAAAAAAATGTGTGTGTTCATGTGCACATACACATGTACACCTTGAAAACCATTTAGAATGTACATCCAGTGTTAACAGTGATTTTCTTCCGGTGGTTTGATTAAACATGACTTTTAGCCTTTTCTTTATATGAAAGTATGTTGGCTATTTTTTTCAGCCCACATCATGTTCTTATAATCAGAAAAAGCAACATTTATTATGAAAATAATGGCGGTATCGTAACTTTAAAATACACTTTGAGTATAACATATACAGTAATATATTATAACAATAATCCTGCTGGTGCATGGCTCTGGAAAAAAAAAATCAACAGCAATGCTTTTCTAAGTCATTATGACTAAGTTATTTTTTTTCCTCCAGATCAGCTGGTAGAGAATTTTATCTATATCTCAATCTTGCATGTATTATATAAAATGCAAATTGAGTACATTTTTATTTAAGGAAACTACAGATGTTTCAGTCTGCTACAAAGTTATTGTCAGAGCAATCTTATCGATTTGAATACCTTGTGTTATTTGTATAAACGACAATCAACTGCAGGGGAATTACGGTCAATTGACCACAGTATGGTGGAAAAGGCGAGAGATCAAGTCTAGTAAAAGTCAACACATTAGAATAGGAACAACTATGGTAATGATAGCTACAATGTATTGATCCCTTACAACGAGAGGCTCTGAGGTAAGCACTTTATATATCCTTTATCACATTTAATCCTTCCAACCACCTTGTATAAAGGCACTGATTAACTCTGTTTCACAAATGAGGAAACTGACAGGGGCACAAGGATTTTGTCCAAGACCGTAAGACTATAAGTATCAGAACAAAAGTTCCGATCAAGCTTCTCTGACTCCACTGGCCATGCTCCTGTCTGCTACACTACACCCTAACCACGGTAAAAATAAACCATCAGACAAAATCATTTGGAAATATATTGTTAATGGTGACTTGGGAAATACATACAGATATCTCAGAGCCCAGGATGTAGCCTCAGGTAGAGATGATGGAATTAAATTAGATACATAAATAGCTGCATTTTAATTCCTCTGGCATGACCACATGGTGCATTTGGTATCTAGTAAGTGGGGGAGTTGACTGGAAAGTGCTTGTTATTGCTTATAAGACACTATCCAATGTAAAGACATGCTTCAGATATACAAATGATCAAGCCCAGCATGAATAAACTCTTTCTCAAGTCCATATAATTCTACTGTGATACGCTCATCATCAAATCATTGTCTGATTTCTAATTTGAGCCTGCTTTTATAAAACTATGACCTACACACACACATATCTATATATGAGAGTGTGTGTGGCCTTTGGTATAATCACATGATCATGGAGAACGCTATGGGAGGTATTCCAGTTATCTGTTGCTGTGCGAATGTTATTGGTTTGAATTTTTTTTTAATTTATTTTGCTCACAAATCTGCACTAAGTGGGGTTTGGTGGAGACTGCTAATCTCTGCTCCTGTGGCAGCAGCTGGGGAGGCTCATGAGTCAGGTCTGAAGGCTGACTGTTGACACAAACGGCAGTTGGTAGGAAGGCTAACCTGCTGGTCAAGGGAAGCCCTGGGCTCCTTAGTCACCTCTGGCTACTTCCACGTGGCCTCTCCATGTGGTCTCTCAGGCATTTTCTATGTTGGTTAAAGGCTCCTCGTGTATGTGTCCCAAGGAGAAGGCCAGACAGACACTACTGTGACTTTTGTCACCCAGCCTCAGAAGTAACACAGGATCACTTCTATTGTTTTCTATTCTTCAGAAACAGGTCACTAAGGCTGACCCAGGTCCAAGGGGTGGGGAATTAGAACCCAACATTTGACGAGAGGTGTGTCAAAGACTGTGCAGACACATTTTAAAACAAAAGGAGAGAAAGAAGGAGAAAAGGGAGGGGAGCAGAAGGGAGGAGGAAAACAAACATATCTGGGAAGGTAGATATGAATATTCTGCAATTCAAGATGTTGTTCCCAGAGTATACATTAATGAACTAATATCGTGGTTCATAAATAATATCTTTTGTGTGTTGGTTAGCCCATGAGTTAGTCTCTTCAAGATTTGAGTTGCTAAAAGTTAGTTCCTGAACCTGTAAGCCTTTTGGGTCAGATCCATGGTAGTCCTTACCAGCTGGAGGCCTTTCTCTTTGACATGTCTCCAGCCACAAAGAAACATTTGACGAAGAGAGTAATGAATTTTCATTTATTCAGCTTATTTAATTACCTCCTCTGTCCCCTCCCCTTCTCCCTTTCCTGTTATCTCTTTTTAAATAGAGATTGGCTTTCACCATTATGAAGGGTTTGGTTATAATTGTTTAGTTTTGTTTAGGCTTTTTTTTTTTGGAGGGACAGCTGTGATAACCATGGCAGAATCCTAGGAAGTACTTTAGCTGTGACAGTTGAAAAGAAAATGTGGAAAACTCAGACTAAATCACGGTTCTCAATACGATGTCATTCCATGATTTCTAAAGAACCATGCTTTAAACAGTGCATCATGACCAGAATTAGTGGATTATAAATCCTAGTTTGTAGTAATCATGACTTTGTAGTATCCTAACTAATCCTCTGGTCTGGGTAATCTTTCTTTTATTTGCTCTCTTGGGATCTGATAGTCATAGAATTCATCTAGTCCTATAACTATGGCTGATGAACCCTATTCTACAGTGGTCACTTATTTATAACAATTCAGTTGACTCTGCTTATTCCATAAGAGTAAACATAAGCCATCTCTAAGGAGCTTCTTTAGCTCAACTCCAAAAAAATGTACTTTTTGTATTTCTATTGCGGTTTTGTTCTTATAGAGTCATATGCTGTAACCACTGCCCTTTAATGAACCCAACTATGCATTTTTCTCCATTTATATCTGCTTATATCCATATGAGGTAAACATCTTATCTCATAAGATGCATGAGAATTAGAGTCCTTAAGTAATGAGCTCATTTAAAGCATTTCATTATTCAATCAATAAAATGTCCAAATTTAAATGCATGCATTATAATAATTATTAGCACTCACTATTAAATATTAAATTAGAATTGATTCTCTAAATGGTCTTCATATATTGGACATTGTACTGAGTGATATGACTTTTAACTGCTTAACATAAAGTCATTTAATGACATTTATAACTGTGAACATCAGTGTAAGTTTTAATGAAATGGTAAATAAAAGCACATGGAGAAATGTTTCTTTGACAGAAATGGTATGTTTTTATAAGGCAGGTATAAAATTAAGAAATTAGATAACTGTGAGGAAAAATGACAATGCTAGGACCCAGGAAAATAAAGGCATTTCTGAATAAGGTATGAAAATCGACAGATATCAACAGCTATGTGATCCCAACAGAACATCGTTCATTTTTTAAACTGAGGAAGCTTTATTGAGTCCTGAATCTCCACAAACACTCAGTGAAATTTCAAGAGTGATGGATATCTTTGCTGTCCAACTGGAGAACTGGAAATGAACAGAAAATTGACATGCACGTAGAAAGAGAAGGAGTTACAGACTTCCCAACTCTCAGTCGAGCAGTCCTCAAACTGCTCAGCATACAATTACAGTCAACTGCATTATCCTTAAGAAGGGATGGATTCTTAGAGAGTCTCAAATTTTACTTCACACAGTAACCCATTTTCTTTTCCCTCTAATATTTTCAAAAGGTAATGGCAAAAGAAAAAGGTCTCAGTTTTCCAGTAAGGTTGACAAAAAGGGAGTGGACTCTTTATACTGGATCATCTACTTCTGGCAATTACAGATAACAGAGAGTTACCAATAAAAATAGAATTCCCATCAACCACTAAATAGACTCCCACTGAGGAACATACTGGAGAAACGTGAACAGATAAGACAGAAGACAACCATATGGCTGCTCTTAATGACCCAATAAATACAAAAAAAGTGTGGTGCCTCTAATCGGTTCTAAACTAAAATTTCATTTGTATGTTGTTTCTAGCTTTAAGGAAGGCAAAATGCCAATTCTCATTTACCTTTATTCACACATTACCAGGGATTTCAGATAGTAAAGTATATAAAAATAATCCCTTTTTTTTTATACCTCAAGATTTTCTTTTTCCTTCTTTGTTCTTTATCCTGCCCCTCACGCCAACCAGCTCAAGTTCTATCTCAGTCTTCAAAATATCCAAACTAGTGAGATTCCTTCTATTACTAGTCATAATCTTCCACATAAAAACTCACAAACAAAACAACTAACAAACATACAAAAGGGAGAAAACGCACTGCCTCCTGTTCCTCTGTCACCTCCAAATTCCAGGTGCTTTCCCCAAGGAGCCTCCCACAGCAGGGCTCTTGCAACAGGGTCCTTCCTGCCGGAAGTTACCCTCCCGCTTCGCCACCAGTTACTCTGACTCAGCCTGCAGATCCCAGGGCTGGCCTCCACTCCTCCAGTCAAGGGTGCCCTACTCACAGATTCTAGGCAGACGCCCTGTTTCACGCCCTTGTACCACCCTGGGCCTCTTTTCCATCTTTCCTCGTGATAAGTCCAAGGCCATCAGGGCTGAGAGGACCTCCGTGGAAGCAGAGGATGTTGACTTTGCACACACAGGAGGGCTGAGCCTACTATCTACTAGACAGCAGGCAGCTAACAGTACTTCATGGGATGAATGACCCTTAATTTTCTATGTCTTTATTCCTGTCATTTCCTCTGCCTCACAAAATGCTCCTAACCTTGACGACATCACTACCTGTGGAATTTCCACTACCCATGCCTCAGGCCCGCCTCCTCCAAAAAGCCTTCTTTGGTCACCTCTGTTAAAGGAATTCCCTTCTCTGAACTCCCACAGAACACTTCTTTGTGCTGGTCTCATGGCCTCTGTGATATACCAATTTGTCTTATTTCTTCTCCCTTATTCACCAAGTGAAGTCTTTTACACTCCTTCATATCTGTCTTTATCAAGATGTAGTTTGTGGTAAAAATCATCACTGGCCTACATGTCCGACCCCACCCTGACATTTTCCCCAAACGATGAGAGCAGTAAGTGAAATATTTCCTTTTGTATTCCTAGAGCCTGGCGTAGAAGACATGCTCAATGCGTATTTTACTTGTGTTGCTGAATCTGGGTTGCAGTCATTTCTGTAAAGTCTTATCTCCCCAACCAGACTTCCGGTGCTTGAAGGTCAGTCTTTGTTTTCTACACAGCGCATAACATAACACATAAATACCTGTTATGAAAATAACTATATTTCTCTGAATGGAAACACACACATTTTAAAGTATATTTCACTTTTCAATCTTTAAACATAAAAGTTTTGTCTTCATCTCATAAAAACACTCATGTATTATGGTCAGCACTGAGTTTATTTTCTAGAACTCTGAGTACTGAGGGGGATGATAATTACCTACTTTAGGAAATTCAGATCTGAGGACCCCAAACTATGTTTGTTTTCTAAGAAATATTAGTGGAAGTAAATGTTTCACTACATGTGCGTCAATAGTGCATGAAATTCTTCTCAGTTTTGATCTTATTCTCCATATGTTTATATTTTCTATGCTACCTCTCAAGTTTGGTAAAATAGCTTTAAGTATTTTTTTTCAGCATATATCTGAAAAACTAAATTTTATCATGGCCCTTGGTAACTTTTTGAGAGCTAGCTTGACCTGAATAAGAGGGATGATGGTTTCTTGATGACTCTGCCATCAAGGCATGATGAAGTGTGGGTCTCCAAGAGCCATCAGTCACCTGCTTGAAGGATCAAGAGGGTGATTTCCTGGTTGAGAAGCAGGCCTCATTCTCTTGGCCCATTACTCCCACATCTTCCTTCTATTCTCACTCCATTAGCCTCTTGTGCGTCTGCACGGAGGCTATCGCAGGCTGACCTCTAGCCCCCAATCCCTGATATTTCCATTTAGGTCTAATCTACCATCCCAGTGGAAACATTCAGTGATGTTTACAGTAGTATTTAATCTTTCTTTGCTCCAGTTCTCAGAATTTCCTTTGTAAATCTACTGAAATTATCTTATTACATCTATTGCTATCTTCTCTGGTAGATGCATATACCTTCTCCCCTAATCTAAAACCTAACAGTCTCGAAGTGCACCTTTTTCTGGTTAATCGTGATAAATTCCTTTGTTGTGTCTTTGTTGTCTGGGGCCCTTGTCTAAAGCCACAACAAAACTTCAACACAGCCCCTCACTGACATATCTGGCTTTGGAATCATTCCATGGAAAGATGAGAACTTAAGGAGTAACTTTTGAAGCCTCTGGGGATGATAAAAGTTGATCATATCCAAACAGCACTGTGGTAATATGCATGATTTTCTTCTGTATACGAAATAAGATATAAATTATAGCACAGAGAATCACAGATCATCAAGAGAAAAAACAACTTACAATTCACAAACAACAGAATTTTCCTGGAATTGAGGAGGCAAGAATTATTTTCAATATTTAAAATATACATTATGGAAACCGCCCATTTGCTTGAAAAATGGCATCATAAACTAAACCAAGGTTATGTCTATGGGACTACGGTGTGGATATTGGTTATCTCATGTGCATAGGTATTCTGCTATATATACATGCACGGATTTCTGGTACCTGGTTTCCTTTCTTTGGTGATTAGTTTTTTTCATGTAACAGTACAAGAGTCTTTAACAATACCATTTGAAGACGACTGTTGATTTAATTTTCCACTAAGTTATAAAAGAGCTCAGATAAAAATGGGGTTATGTCACAGAAAAAGAGAAATTGAATGGAATTGAGTCTAAACTTCAGAGTTGCGCAAATACCTGTGGGTTCTTAAAAACTACCTCAATTTCTTTAGTACTCTTAAAAACTGACACATTTTTTTTCATAGCAGACTAATTTATTTATAAACAAAATTTTAAAATTTTTATTTAAATTTGCAAAATTTCTGCCAATTCCATAATAAAATATATATCTTTCAATTTTGCCTTAATTTTTTTTTAAATGACACTTTTTGTTTTCAAGTCCTCAAAACTTGATTTAGAAATGAACTGTCCTTGAGTCTGAATACTTGATCAGTTTTTGAAAAATGCTATAAGAAGTTTCTAGTTTGTCACCCGAATTGCATGTCAGAAAACAAAGAACATTTTGTGCCGCTTAGATACCATTCAATCATAATCTGAGTTTGACTGCAAAACTTTCAGAATTCACTTTTATTTAGAATTTAGAAAATATGACTGTAGGACAGTGTAAGGACAGGGAGACCATTTCTCTTTGACCAGAGCAGGGCAGAATGAGAGAGGAGTCAATGTGTTCTTTCCTCTTTTACTTCTGTTTCCATTCTCCACCCTCCACGTTTAAGCACCCAGCAGCCCTTTGGGTTCAATGGCTCCCCTGGAACCACAAGGGTTGGGATTGTTTAAATACATATTTGGAGATGTTTGTGCCACGTTGCTTATTGCATTATGCAGAGGAGTTTGGGCAACATAAGAATATGGAGCTCCTTTTACACTGTGCAAAAAAAGGCTTTCATTTGTGACTACCTCAGGGACACTTGCAGCCTCAGATCTTTTCTTAAAAACGAAACAAAGCCAACCTTCCATTATTATTAGATATTGGAAAAAATAAGAACATATAGTTTATACCAGGAAACCATCCTGAGAAATCCTGAGACTCATTTTGTGAGATCCTACTCAAGCCTAAAACAACAACAAAAAGAAACAAAAAGAAGCACAGAGCCCTTCAAGGATAGTAATTTGATTAAACTAAAACATTAATAAGAAACTTTTTGGACATAAAATATGCAAATGACCTATAAATAAAAAATTTTACAGTATTAGGTGACACTTATTTACTATTCATTTTGCTCTGGTCAACATCTTCCCAGAAGATGAAATCAAAGAGAGAGACTATGAATATTAATTAACTTGCATTCAAACTAATGTTCCAGTTGACATATACTGAGCCTAACAGGGAAAATGCAAGAAATAAATTGCATGTTGAGTAAGATGAAAACTCTCCATTTGCTGCACTGAGTTTAATAATTATGTCATTTATTATAATTCAGGGGATAGTTTTTAGTATCAAGCTTCACTTGAAATAAGTCTTTGAGCTATTTTAACAGATTTATCTCAACTGTTTCTGATAAGAAAGAAAAGTTCTATGTAAAAGAGCTTAACTAAGCTTAACTTAGTTCTATGTAAAAGTTCTATGTAAAAGAGCAATCTAAAAAAGAAAGTTTTCTATTGTTTTACACAGAATTTCAGTAAATATTACTCCTCAGAAACATAAAATATAATGCATGCTATAGGCTAAGTAGTGAAATCAACATCCCTTAATAAGCATAAAAATCATGACCTTGGTTATTTATTACTTTGAGGTTTGCTACGATCTGAATGTTTGTGTTTTCCCCAAATTCACATGTTGAAACCTGTTTCCCGCTGTGATGGTATTTGGAGTTGGGGCCTTTAGAAGGTGATTAGGTCATGAGAGCAGAGCCCTTATTAAAAGAGACCCCTGAGAGCTCCCTCACCCTGTCCACCACTTGAGGACACAATGAGCAGACGGCCAACTAAGGCTCAGGAAGTGGGCTCTCAACAGACACTGAATCTGTTGGTGCCTTGGACTTCCATCCTCCACAGCTGTGAGAAATAAGTATTTGTTGTTTATAAGCCACCCAATTTGTGGTATTTTTGGTATAGCAGACTGAACAGACTAAGACAAGATATAATTGATTTCTTTTTCATCCCAGGGACTATCCCTTATCCTAAACCCCACTGTCAGACGTGAGGGAAAAATCAACAATCTCACAGTTGGCTAAGAAACCCTTAATTACCATAAAAGCACCACTAGGCCAAATGTCTTCACAGGAGAGTGTCTGATGGACAGGGAATACTCACTTTTAAAAGTTATGATTCAGAACTCAGGAATAATTCCTAGAGAGTAAGGCTTCTGGGTATGCGTTAGCCTACATGTGTGCAAGTAAGAAAAATATATATCCCCCAACGCACAAACACAAATATCTTCATTGTTTAAGGTATCATAGGCAAAATATAAAATGAAGATTTACACAGAAAACTTAAAGTCTATATCATATCCAAAGTTGAATTAATTTCACTAATGGAAAAAAAAAATCCTAATTGATTCTGTCCCTCTTAATCTCAAGCACACACCCTTAGAATTGACTAGAATTGTTTTTATAATAAGGTAAGATGCCTTTCAGAACTAATGTGATGCTCCTTCTAAGATAACAGTGACTAGTGTAGAACGGAATTTGTTTCAGATTTCTCTGTCTAAAGTGTAGGCAGGGTCAAGTTTATATCTGTAGTCTTAAAAACCAAAGTGAAAGTTTACTGCTATTTAAAATGATCTGGTTAGATGATCTTTAAGTGCCTAAACATTAACTAAGAATACATTATAGACCCTGCTCTTTTGAATTTTAAATATATGGATATTTTATTCAAGTGATAGAAATTAAACATTTTTATAATACTATAATACATAGTGTATAAAAGAGTGTCAAAATTTAAAATACTCTACAAATTTAAATATGATAAACTACTTAAAGTGCCTATCTTCTCATCTTCTTAAGAAACAAACACCGCACACAATGCTTTAGAAAACAGAAGTCATGATTTACATTTGGCTGCACTGTAAAAATACAATCCAGGAAAATGGTTTTAAGATAAGAGCAAAGAAGAAGGAATTAAACGACTCATATTGAGCAATTCTGCCCACCCACTGGTATAGTTATTCAGAAGTGTGCATACCTTCATGTTCTTTATTTAACCATTTATTTATGTTCATTAGATATGGGGAAAAAAATAGTTTGCTATGACAATTTTTTCCTCCTTTCTTAAACAATATCTTTAAATAATGTTATCCTCTCTTCTTTTATAAAAGTAGCATTTATGGTTCTAAGTACTCCCTTTAAATACTAATTTAGCTGCATCCCAAAAGATTTGATATGTGTTATATTTTCATTATTGTTTGATCCCGTATTTCCATTTGGATTTTTTTTAATTGACTAAGTTAATTGAATTTCCATGCTTAAGAGGTTTTTATGGTTATGTTTCCGTTAGTGATATTTAAATGACTTAAAACACGATCAATTGTTGAAATGTTCCATATGTGCTCAAAAAAAGGGGTGCCCCTCATGGTTGGGTGTAGCACTCAGGATGCCACCCTGCTCAGTGGTTGTGTTAGTAGGCTACGGCTTCCTGAGTTTGCACTACTGGAGCCCTCAACTCCTCAGAGAGTTAGCTCACTATCTTCCCTCATGGTTACAGCTTCATCTGTACAATTTGTTAATTCTGACAATTTGTCCTTAATGTATTTTATATCCATGTTATTGAGATCATACAAGTTTTAAACTACTATATCTTCCTGGGTTATTGAACCTTTCATCAAAATCTACTTTTTTTTTTTTTTTTTTTTTTTTTTTTGCGGTATGCGGGCCTCTCACTGTTGTGGCTTCTCCCGTTGCGGAGCACAGGCTCTGGACGCACAGGCTCAGCGGCCATGGCTCATGGGCCTAGCCGCTCCGCGGCATGTGGGATCTTCCCGGACTGGGGCACGAACCCGTGTCCCCTGCATCGGCAGGCTGACTCTCAACCACTGTGCCACCAGGCAAGCCCTCGAAATCTACTTTTAATAATGTTTCTTAACTTTTAATAATGCTTTTTTTCCCTAAATCTATTTTATATGCAATTAAAATAGTTTCAACAGCTGTGTTCGGTGACTATTTGTGTGGTACATCATTTTCCATTCTTCCACTTTCAATATTTTTGTTCTCATATGTTTTAGGTATACCTTTTGTAACCTCCATAAAGCTGGATTTTCTTCTCTTAATCCAGTCTAATAATCTGTCTTCTAAACTTTAGTTAGTCCATTTACATTTAATTTCATTAACTGTTATATTTGGTTTTATTTCTACCTTTTTTTTTTTTTTGGTGTGTGCTACTTATTTGTCCCATTTTCCTCTAATTCACTCTCTCCCTCCTTCCTTCCTTCCTTCCTTCCTTCCTTCCTTCCTTCCTTCCTTCCTTCCTTCCTCCCTCCCTCACTTCTTTCTTTCTAACTTGACACCTGTATTGTATTTCAATCCCCTAGATGGTAATTCTATACAATTTAAATGCATTTTTAACTTGAGTTTCATGTTAAAAATGACTGGTATAACTAGATCACTGGGGTAGGAATTGCTTCCCAGTGGGTTATACGGGGCAGCTTCTGAGGAGGCCCCCAGGTCATGGTTCAGATGAAGTCATCTGAACTTGGAGGTGATGAACCTGGCATGGGACCCATGACCTTGCAGGGTGTGGTTGTGAGCCCCTCCTGGGAGAAGAGGACTCTGTGACAACGCCCTGAGGGGCATCTACCATGCTGTGCACTGGACAACTTTGCACTCCTGCCCTTCCCGGGACTTGAGGCCCCCAACTCCATGTGGTCCCCCAGCAGGGGCATGGTGAGGAAGCCTGGGCACTGGACAGCAAGGACTTGAACCTGGCCAAGGCACATGAGACCCAGCCCTGAGCCTATAAACTCATGGTGTTCAGAAAGGCCTTTGAGGAGAAGCAGCCTATTTACCACCAGACAATTCACAAGGGAGAAGAACCCCAAACGTGTCGGGAGTGTGAGGGGCCCTCAGAATTACACACCAGAGGAAAGCCTTCAAGTTCACTAACACACCCCGGCAGCCAGCTGAGGAGTGCACAGGGGTGAGGAACTCTGGCTGAGAGGCCAACACAGAGCTGCCTGATCTTATGGCTTTTCAGGATGAGCTTGAGGTTTGAATTTTTATATGAAATCTCCTAATTGTATAAAATGTTGGCATTGTTATTTTATAGCTTTACTGGGGTATCATTAACATCAAATAAACTGCACATGGATAAATAGCCTACGTTTTGACATACATATACATCCATGAAGCCAACACCACAATTAAGATACTGAACAATTTCTCATCCCCAGAGATTCCTCGGGCCCTTTTTAGTGCCATCCTCATGCTCTGCTTGCCTCTACCCAGTCCCTAGGCAACTACTGATCTATTTTCTATCACTGTAGATTGTTTGTGTTTTCTAGAATTTCACATAACTGGAATCACGCAGCATCTCCTTTTCTTGTTTGGCTTCTCTCACTAGCATAATTATTTTGCGGACCATCCGGGTTGTGTCAACAGTGACTTCCTTTTTATCACTGAGCAGTAAACCATTGTATGGCTCTTCCAGTTTGTCTACACACTCACCTGTTGTTGGACATGTGGGTTATTTCCAGTGTGCACTGTTACAAACAAAGCTGCTATGAACATTCATGTACCAAAAACAAGTTTAATTTTAGTCACTGTCTTTCCTTTCTGGTGAAAAGTACAAAGATCCTAGAATGCTTTAACTTTATGTTTGATGCTTACATGCAATATTGTCCAGAAACCTTATTTATCTTTACATATATTCCCATTAATCAAATATTATCATACTGATTGTTACATTTTGTTTAGGTTTCTCTACATTGTTTCCAATCATTCCTTCTCGCATTTCAGGCTTTCCTTCTGGGATCATTTTCTTTCTTTCTGAAATAATTTAACTTAAAAATATTTGAAAGGTTTAGATGGAAGTTAATTCCCTGAGTTTCTGTTTACCTGAAAATATCTTTTTGGTTGTTGATCTTGTCTTTTAAAAGTTTTTCTTAAATACAATTTTAGTTTAGCATTTGTTTTCTTTCAATATTTTGAAGATATTGTTCCTGTGTCGTCTGCCTTCTGATGTTGCTGTTGGTTTAATAACTATCGATTGTTTCTCCTGTGTAGTAACCAGTCTTCTTCATTCTGATGCTTTTAGAATCTTTCTGTTCTGCAATTTCAGTGATCGATTTAGGTGGGGCTTTCATTTTATTCCTACTCCTTGGGATTCTTTTTTTTTTTTTTTTTTGTGGTATGCGGGCCTCTCACTGTCGTGGCCTCTCCTGTTGCGGAGCACAGGCTCCGGACGCGCAGGCTCAGCGGCCATGGCTCACGGGCCCAGCCACTCCGCGGCATGTGGGATCCTCCTGGACCGGGGTACGAACCCGTGTCCCCTGCATCAGCAGGCGGACTCTCAACCACTGCGCCACCAGGGAAGCCCTCCTTGGGATTCTTGAGTCTTAAAAATTGTGGAAAGCTCTGCTTTATTATCTTTTAAAATATTACCTTTCCACCATTCTCTCTATTATTTTCTTCTGGAAATCTAATTTTACCCACCATATTGTTTAACTTCTCTTTTATATTTTAAATCTGTTATATTTTCTGCCTGCATTTTGAGTAATTTTATCAGGGCAAATTTCAGATCTAAGTTAGAATTGCTGGTTCACCTACTTACCTGCTGTTTAGCCCATCTAGTCAATTTTGTGTCAATTATAGTTTTTAATTCTAGAATTTCTCGTGTTATTGTGTGCATGTATGTACATGTGGGCGTGCATGTTTGTGTGTGTATATTTAATCTTTTAATCTGACTGGATATTTCTGATAGTCTTTTGTTTTTTAATCATATGTGCGCTTTCATTTTTTAAACACATTAAGCATACTTATAGTCTTTCCCAGGCAACTTTAATCTCTGTGTTCTTTCCAGGTTTGAACTCTGCTCGCTCTCATTCACGATGGCATGCTTCCATCTGTGATCTTCTGATTGTTAGGTCATGCTCTGTGAAACTTTGTCTGAGGGAATTATTTTAGGACTCATTTGAGAGCACAGGTCTCCTTGGGAGGATGTGGGTTAGTCTCAGCCCAGTTCCTGGCACTGCCAACTCATGGCCACCCTAAACAACATTCTAGACTCAGGACCTTATATAAGTGCACACAGAAAGAGTAAAATTGAGCCCCAAACTCAGGTAAATATGGGTCTGTGCTTACAAATTCTTAGGAGTAACATTTCTACCTAGAGTGAAAACAAAACAGGCAACTATCCCCAGCACCTTCCTCTCTCCACTTGATCCCAGGAGGAAATCATGTTTTCCAGGAGGTTCTTCATGTAGAATTCTATGGTTTCACTTTCCACCTTGACGAGGCCCTAAACTCACCAGCAGTCTCCAGTGTTTGCCTGGTCTGAGGCTGTAGCACCCGGTGGTGAGTGGCTTTAGCTTACACAGTTTCCTTTCTGGAGTCTAGCCTTCTCTTACTTTTGGGCATATGACCTTTTCCTT
The DNA here is from genome assembly GCF_949987515.2 of Delphinus delphis. Taxonomy (NCBI): domain Eukaryota; kingdom Metazoa; phylum Chordata; class Mammalia; order Artiodactyla; family Delphinidae; genus Delphinus; species Delphinus delphis. The sequence goes on along the minus strand of NC_082696.1, from coordinate 6,558,184 downwards.
ACTATGTTGTCAGCTCAGCTGTTCTTTAAAAATATGTGTTTGGAATTCAATTCACTACTTTTATATAGTGTGCACTGCAAGGATTTTTTAGGGTGTCAGTTCACCATGCTTTCTGAAATAAAGCTTCAGTATAAACTGATTTAGACGAAGCTCTGTATACCAATAAATAGGCGAGGTGAATATTCAACAAGCAAAGGTCGTGATTCTCAGCCCTAGCAACACAGTAGCCCTGTGACCAATTTGAAGCTAAATCCTTAAAGATGCAAGACTGTCTATCCTGCTATGCTGAATCCTCCCAATTAATATGAAGGTACACAGAGGCAGTCAGACTGTCAATGACTGAAGTAGATTTTCAAAGGAGCTCACATTGCTGTAAAGATGATATGGAGATCATAATGTGACATGCACCAGAGGATTTAAATTATTATTAAATGTAATTATATCTACATGGCATGTATACTATCATATATGCATACTACATCCACATATATACACGCAAATACAATTATACTTAAGAAATCTGTCCTACAAAGTATGTATACTTTAATTTCATCCCAATAGCAAACTTGTAAGACTGTATTGTGCCTCGATATCGGCGAGTGACGCACAACTCATTATTTTTCTTCAGGATTTGCATTAATAAAGAGCTGTTCAGTGTCCCTAGTCCCATTTGATGGAGAGTGATCATCACTGCTGCTCACTGCTGTCTCTGTAGCCTTGCAATCATCCAGCAGATTGGAGAGAGAAGACACATCTAATGATCCTAGCTCAAACACTCTACCTGTTGCTGTTGACAGACTTTGTTCCTTAGAGAAGATATTAACTGTCAGCTGGCTGTGACAGTTTGTGAACTAACTTGACATTTGTGTTGGCGCCGTAAGAGTATTTACAGCTCAGAAAATATATATAATCAGATTATGATGGACCCAAGGATTTGCAAAGTAAAAAGTATAATACACAAGTTATAAACATGACCATAATGATAAAATTATTTAAAAAATACTTCAGTGCTTAGGCTCTCGTTCCAGAAATACCTTCTCTATATGAAACACATGGTGTATGTTTGCAAAGACAAAATGGATTGCAGAGAACAGAGGATGGGGATTCCATTTACAGCTGGTCATTCATTCTAAATTTTCTAACAGCCCACTATGTCAGAAAACTGCTAAGAAAGGTAGAAAGAGCAATTTTGAATGATATGGAACGTAAATGTAAAATATCACAGCATTAGGAAAAAGATGAACATTATAGCTTTGTTATTTTCTTTTGTCAGACTCTGAACAGGATCTTCTTTATATTCCATGAACATCACCTTGTGAGGAATTTAAATTGTCATGTTTCAACATAATCACCCAAAGTGGTTAAGTCTCTAGGAAAGTGACACTGGAAGGCAATGATACAGGCAGAATTTTTCGTGAATATTATGAATACTTTTGAATCTTATAACACTTTTTGTAAATATGTAAGTGGATGGGAAGAATCAATTAGTGTTTTGTCTCTAATCTCATTTCCTAGTAAACACTGGAGATGCCATAATGAAAGAACAGATTTGACCAGTACTTACTGCTCTAGTCCCAGGACAGTTTGGAGACTGGCATTCACCACTCATCTGGTTTGGGATTAAGACATCTTCCCAGCGAGAAGGACCCTTTGAGAAAAAAACAGCATATACTTGGTGCACAAATTGTAATTCAAATGTATTCCCTAATACATTTTCTAAAATCTATTTATGCTATAAAACGATAATGAAAGTAATATGTAATGCAAAGATTTTCAAAGTAAGATACATAGACCCTGGGGGTTCTCAGGACCCTTTTGGGGGATCTGGTAAGTCAAAACCATTTTCATCGATGTACTAAGATGATATTTGGCATATTGCTCCAAACATGTATCACATGTACATGTAGTAGTTTCCCCACTGCAGTTATATTTAATTGTTTAAAAATTTAAATAATTTTCTTAAGTTCATTGCAATTTCAGTTGATAACTTTTAAATGAAAACACACATGCAAGTCTCACTCAAAAGGACTATCTGGGGGCAGCAGTGCAGCACGGGGAGGCACACCTGGAGGACCGCTGGGCGCAGTCGGCAGGCTGAGCAGAGGCACCTGTATCTCCTCTCCCTCCTGAGGCCCCGTGAGAATTACAGTTAATAACTAGCAACATGTAAAGCCATAATACTAAGAAAAACAGAAGGCAGAAACTTGGTTGAGAAGAGAGTTCCACACTTTTCTGGAAATCTGCAGTAGGCTGCAGCAGAGGACGGGGCCTCTGTGCCGCGCAGGCCCACAAGGAGCCCAAAGGCTCGAGAAAAAGGAGGCGGGAGAGAAAGCAGAGTGAGACCTGGAGCAGCAAACAGGGAGGAAGTTACAATTTAATAAGCAGAAGATCCTAAAAATCTTCTAGATAGAAAGGTCAGATCCCCAGCTTAGAAACATAGAATGCAATGAAACTTTCTGTGCATATCACAGATATGAATTTTTCATGCGTTAATTTTTCAGGGCCCAAAAAGCAACAAAAACACTTATGTAACAATTCCTATAATTGTCACATAAGTACTACTTTATCTGACAAACCCTTGTGTTGTACAAGGAAATTACAGAAAATTCATTCACAATTTTCTTCTTGATCTCAGACCATAACAAAACATACAGGTAATAAAACTGAATAGAACTCCGTTGGATATGAGAATTCAACATAATAAAATATATGTGCTCGTTTATCCATACTACTCAAACTATTAGTATTGAATGCTATTGCTATAACCATCCTGAAAATAGAAACAAATTTCCCAGTTAATTTCTGCCATTAGAAAGCAGTTTTAACTTTGCTCCTTTCTAGTTTTAGAAAATATAAAATGTTAATTGGTTATTCATTGCATACATTGTTTTAACAGTTGCATGGGTAAGGCATTTATAATTAACGGGCTTTATATAGGAGTAAGAAAGGTGTCAAGACCACAAGATTAACAAGGACTGCAAATCACATGGCAGCCCAAGGGAGCTATGGATTAGAATGCATCAATGCATATTTACAAAAAAAAATGTATTTTATCTCTCAAAGGTATAGAATTGGAGAAAGACATCAGAAAAAAAAAATGTCAGAACAGTGTGAAATACGTCTTAATAAAGAATCGTGTGGCTGCTTTTTAGAAAACTTTCTCCTTCTTGTCCAGTAGTAGTTACAACCAAGAAAAATACATAAATTATTTGAGCATCTATATCAGGAGTCAGCAAACAATGGCCTTGTTGGCCAAATCCAGCCTAGGGTTTGCCTTTGTACGGCCACAACCTAAGAATGGTTTTACATTTTTAAATGGTTGAAAAGCATAAAAAGAAGAGCCTTTTGTGGCACACGAAAAGTAAATGATATTCACATTTCCATGTCCACAATGAAATTTATTGGACACGGCCATGGTTGTTCATTTATGTATTGTCTATGCTGCTTCTGCACAGCAAGGGCAAAATTGAGCTGTGGCTCAATAAGCCTAAAATATTTACTATCCGGCCCTTTATGGAAAAAGCTTGCCAATCCTTGACAGTAAATAAAATGTTCCAGGTTCATATTGAACATACTCAAAAATATTGTAGCAGCATTTTGGCTACCATATAATCTTATTCATTTGTACAAGCAGCTGCATTCTGGGTCTCAAGTGAGAAATTACTTCAATTAAAACCTTAGTACTGTTGACCTGTGAAATCTGAGAAGGCATTGATAGAATCCAGTGATTCAAGTAGCTTGAATCAGTAAGAGAGTGGAAAATTACAACATTTGGGGATTTGTCTTGATTAATGCTACCACCAGCTGAAAATCGTGAAGCAGAATATTATTTAAATACATTTATATGATGCATGTAAATCAGAAGTTCAGAAAAATGACTCAGTGGCATAATAAACAGTGATAAAACTCTATAAAATATGAGTCTTAAAATAATATTTATTCTTAAGAATTCCAGAACAAATCCACAAGTCATTTTGGCTGTGTCTTGTCACGTCCAATCAAGTGGAAAATTGAAGTACTTAACTAATTCTTATCCGAATATCACTCTGACAAGCTTCAGACAGGAAATTTAAGCAAAGGTGTGGTTTTTTTCCTGAATTATCTAAATCAGTTCTATAATCTGTCCTTCATAGGTGGGCATATACACTGCTCCCTAAACAAATTATGCGTTATGTTTTACAAAATGTTTCTGCAAAGTATTGGCACTTACAGGTTTTGAAAAGGGTAATTTTAATAGTATTTTTTCTACACTTTTACCAATTATCTCAGGTTATCATCAACTGTGTTGCATTTAAAATAGCCTCTTGGGGCTTTCCTGGTGGCACAGTGGTTGAGAGTCCGCCTGCCGATGCAGAGGACACGGGTTCATGCCCCGGTCCGAGAGGATCCCATGTGCTGCAGAGCGGCTGGGCCCATGGGCCATGGCTGCTGGGCCTGCGCGTCCGGAGCCTGTGCTCTGCAGCAGGAGAGGCCACAGCAGTGAGAGGTCCGCGTACCGCAAAAAAAAAAAAAAGCCTCTTGAATGATTCCACAAACATCTAAGTTGAATAATTAAATTTAAGGGACTAAAATTATTTTGAAAATTATACTACTGACATAATACAAGGACAGCAAAACTGTCTTTAAGACAACTATACTCAGAGGCTTCCATCCACCCTCCTAACTTTTCCTCTCCGCCTGCAATAAAATGATACAGAGAAGGAGAGTCAAAGTTCACCAACCTGTTGAATCCCAATTCCACCAATTATTAGCTATATGCTCTTGAGCAAGTTTCACGTTGCCTTTCTAAACTTAGCATTCCTCATTTGAAAAGTTAGGGATTAAATAGCTCCTTCACAGGGATTTCATGAAGATTAAGTGAAATAACACCTGTAAGACTGCACAGTGCCTGGCACATGTTGACTTATTTAAAAATGCAACTGTTGAAAGCAGGATTTCTTATTTCTCAAAATAGAACTCCCCAAGTACGATTATGTTTAATTTTGTAGATAGATAAGCAATAAGATGCCAGTTTCAAGGGACCAGACTTAACCCAGTGGGTTTTTCATTTCTTCCTTTTTCTCAGTTTCCACATTACCCAACCATTCCCCAGGGGTCATTCACTTTCCAGAGCATGCTGCTATAACTCTCTCAAAGCATGACTGATATTTCCATCAGTCATATAGTAACCTTGTTCTGCATCTCCCTCCATTTGATTTTAAGATCTGTGCTTCTAATAAAGCTAAGCATGGTGCTATGATTATAGCAGAGGCTCAATAATGCAATCATTTAATAGTAAGCAGGGAAAATAATAGGGAAAAGTCCTTTGAATCAATACATATCTACCAACCAAACAATACATATCTACTAAACAGCTCTTAAACTCTGTATTCTTAGAGTTTACAAAAGAGAGAAGAATCCTTTTTCTTATAGGTTTTATGGACTAGCCACAAAGACTGAGGCTGTAAATTAACTGAGCACACCCATTCAAATGAATAAAATTAAAAAGGAATATTCATACCAAATATCGGTCAGATATAAAACAAATGAATACACATATACTGCTGGTGCAAATATAAAATGACACAGTCAGTCTGGAAATCTATTAGGCATTTAAAAAAAATTAAACATACAACTAACACATCGCTTGGCCATTCCACTCCTAGATAATTGACTAAGATAAATGAAAACGAGTCCACAAAAAGAATTGTATACAAATGCTCACAACAGTTTTATTCATAATAGCCACCAACTGGAGACCACCCAAAATATGAATGGATAAACAAAATGTGGTATATCCATCCAATGGAATACTACTCAATAATCAACAGTATTACGTTACTTATAAATGCAACACCGTGGATGATTCTCAAAATTATGTGAGGGAAGGAAGCCAAATATGAAATAGAATATATGCATGATTCTGATTATATAAAATGCAAACAGATCTATAGTGGCAAAAACAGATCACTGGTAGCTTTCGGGTGGGGGAAGAGGGTGGAATGGGCTACATAAGAGCATGAAGAATCTTTTGGGGGTGTTATGGGCTGAGTTGTGTCCTCTAAAACTGCTATGTTAAAGTCTTAACCCTCTTCAGAATATGACTGTTTTGGAGATAGGGTTTTTGAAGAGGTAATTAAGTTAAAATGAGGTCATTATGGTGGACCCTAATTCAATGTGACTGGTGTCCTTAAAACAGATGTCCTTAACAGATGGGATTGGGACATAGACATGCACAGAGAAAAGATCACGTGAAGGCACTGAAGAAGACAACCATCTACAAGCCAAGGCAAGAGGTCTCAATAGACACCAACCTTGCTGACAATTTAGTCTCAGATTTCTAGCCTCCAGAATTGTGAGTGAATAAAATTCTGTGGCTTAAACAACCCAGTTGGTGGTACTTTATTATGGCACCTCTAGCAAACTAATATAGGGGTTATGGAAGTGTTCTCTATCTTGATTGTGATGGTGGTTTTGTGGGATTATATACTTGTCAGAACTCTTCAAATTGTACCCTTTAAATGGAGGCAGTCTATTTTACACAAACTATTTCTCAGTAAAGTGTATTCGGAAAAAACAAACTGAGAAGTTGCCAAGGAAATTCTCTGAGGGAAGGAGAATCTATATCAAATGGTGCTTGAACAACTGAATTCCGATATCTAAATCCCTTCCTCGCTCCATACAGTTTCTAGAAGAAAACAAATGAGAACATCTTTACAGCCTTGAAACAGACAGAATTGTTTTTATAAGGACACACAAAGCTCTAACCATAAATGAAGAAATTTATAAATTGAATTTCAATGAAAATTTTAAAAAACTTCCACTCATCAAAAGACACTATTCAACATGAATATGCAAGCCACAGACTGGAGAAAATATTTATAATATGTATATTTGTGAAATAATTCATCTTTAGACCATATAAAGAACTATATATAGCACCATACAGACAAGCACTTATTCAAAATAAGCAAAAGACTTTATAAAAGGAGACATAAACATGGCCAATAATCATATAAAAAGATAGTTAATATCATTAATAATCAGGAAAATGCAAATTAAAATAACAAAATACAATTTTACTTGGTTTCGCATCTTAGCCAGTATGATGGCTAAAATTTTAAAAAAGGCTCATAATACTAAACTTCGGCAAAACAACTAATCTATGCTGATAGAAATCAGAAGCTGGTTGTCTTGACTGGAGGTATGGACGGGAAGGAGGCATGAGGACATTTTTTGGAAATGTTCTGTATTTTGATTGGGGTAGTAGTTACATGGGTGTGCATAACTGTCAAAGCTCATAGAACTGAACCCTTAAATTCTGTGCACTTTATTGAGTGTAAATTGTTCCATAATTTAAAACAGGGAACTGAATCTTATTCCACTCCTTATTCAACAATTACTTACTGAGGCCCTGTCTCTCAGTAGTTCTGCAACTTTGGAAGTTCTCTTAACCACTCAGGGAACAGCTAGCCCAGGACAAATGGAGTAATACCACAACGGGTATTGCAAGGATTAAATATAAAAGTTAGGCCAATGCCAGGCACACAGTAGGTTCTCAACAAATGTTAACCATTTCTATATTTACCATTCAGCACTCAGACGTGATAAAGTGGGGGGGACAATTAGGGACCACAGCCAATATGTTTTAAAAAACAATCCATGTAATGAAACAATTAAAAAAAATTTTTTTTTAAAAGCATCTTTACCTCTTCAGTAATTTCGCCTTATAGCCTTCGGACACAATAGTCTATAACTTTTATTATAGGATAATCCAAGCCATTGTCAATCAAAACAAAAGAATAACCAGTTCTGTGGCTTTGAACTGGTTACTAACATTTACCATCGAGTTACAGAATTCTTAAAGTGAAGAACCACGTCCTACTTCTATCTATGTGCTTTGATGTGGGTAGCAAAATGCTGTATGTAAACATGGTGAATACTCAGAAATACATTAACTGAATCAGGCTTTACCTTTCTCATCTGTAAAGCTATAAAACTGAAAGATCTGTGGTTTTCAAAGTTGTGTTTTCTTTTAAAGCAGAACTTTCCTCCAATGAATTGTGTATAGAATCCAAAGTATAAAAGAAATAAAGCAGGCTTATTCTGCTTGGAGAAGAAGGATGGGTCCTCAAAGCTCTTGTCACTGCTTTTTGCTGTCTGCTGGAGGCCTCCTACCGTTCCTTGCCACGTGGGCTTCCTAAACGTGGTTGCTTACTTCACAAGCCAGCAGAATATCTGCTTAGGTCCCTAAGACGCAGTCTTCTAAGATGTAATAAAGGGGAGTCTTATATAACATGATCAGGGAAGTGGTAGATATCTCATCACTTTTGCCATATTCTCTTCATTAGAAGGAAATCACCAGAACCACCTACATTCAAGAGGAAGGGATTTCACAAAAGCATGGACACCAGGAGGTGGGCGATCACTGGGGGTCACCTTCATGTCTGTCCCTGACACACTTTTTTTTTTTTTTTTTTTTTTTTTTTTTGCGGTACACGGCCCTCTCACTGCCGTGGCCTCTCCCGTTGCGGAGCACAGGCTCCGGACGCGCAGGCTCAGCGGCCATGGCTCATGGGCCCAGCCGCTCCGCGGCATGTGGGATCTTCCCAGACCGGGGCACGAACCCGTGTCCCCTGCATCGGCAGGCGGACTCTCAACCACTGTGCCACCAGGGAAGCCCAATTAACCCTTCTTTTGAAACTATTTCATATAGGACAGAAAGAAGCAGAAGAGGGAAGAAATGATTAGGTGAATTCCAGTTAACCAGCAGGAAAATAATGATCACAATAAAAGTAACAGCACTGCCATCTTCTTGCATTAGTAAAGAACTGGGTTATTTACGTAGCACTTTCACATGCACAAACCAACCTTGATTCCCAGTGAAAATCTGTTAATGCTCTCTATACTCTATAGAGCTTTGAAACCTAAGGTGATTATCTGTTCACGTGTTGGGGTGACCACAGAACTGTTTCCTAAGGATCCTGGCCCCCTACACTAGTACTTAACTCTCCTATTTAGCATGCCTTAAGAGTACTGCATTTTTGTGAACGAGTATCCATTTTTTACAAAATTTGTTAATCACAAAAATATGGATCTTTCCTTATTTTGTAACATGAAATATCTGAAGTCGTTGCTCCTGTTGGAAAATCTTGCCCCCATTCTAATAAAAGCTTGATCACTAGGCTGGGTAGGGCTTGGTGAGCCAGTTCCATTCTGCTCCATACGTGGTCATTTGGATGGCTCAACTAGGGACCGAAGCGTTCACCTCCACAATGGCTCAGTTGCATGGCTGACAAGCGGTGCTGGGCTCCTGCCCTCGGTTCTTCTCAATCAGAGTCTTTCCAGGGGTTGTTTGCACCTGTAGGTGTTTCCCAAGAGCAGTAGCAATGTCATCTCGACCATATTCTTTCGGTCAAGGACTCACAGAGCCCTCTTCACTGGAAGACACTATTGTGCAACGCTTTGTCAAATGTTAGTTTGGCATTTCACTGAATGAGATTCTAATCTGCAGTTTCTTATCACTACCAATAAAGAACTGTCCCGTGCTGTTTCACTTGGTCTTCTTTCACTTTACCTTCAGCTTTTTGCCCTGGTTTCTGACTATATAGGCCTACTTAGATTTCCTTTCCTTTATTTAATTTTTTGCCATGCCGCGCAGCATGAGGGATCTTAGTTCCCCAACCAGGGATCGAACCCGTGCCCCCTGCAGTGGAAGTGCGTAGTCTTAACCACCGGACCACTGGGGAAGTCCCTAGATTTCCTTGCATTTTTATTCAAAATACCTAGTGATATATTTTCTAATAAAAGCCTTTAAATATTATGAAGCAGTAATGTGTCACATTGGATATGGTTTATGGAGACAAAAATAACAAACTAGCACTAATTTGGCATGTTCTCTTATAGTCCATTAGGCCCCCTCTTGTGTTTTCATCTGGGCATAAGCAGAAGCAGAAAGTATCTGCACCCACACGTAAACTTATCAATGGCTTCCAATTATTTAATATAATTTCTCTGATCTCAGAAAAGCACTATTCAGCTACTCAAGAATTTGAAACCACTACCATGTGCCATCCTCTATGTCTTGCAACACATTCATTTGATGTAAATTTTAAGTCACTGAGGTCATTAATTCACTCAACAAATTACGCATGCAGTATGTGACAGGTATTTTCCTAGACTGGAGATAAATCATTGAACAAGACTTTTCCAATTAGGAGGATAAAAGTGACTGAAGAACTAATTATTACATGGATTTTTTGAGGGTACACAGGAGGGACCCCTGACCAAGATTTTTGAAGGACTATTGTTTAGGATGAGATCTGAGGAATGATTAGGAATCAGACAGGAAAAGCGAAATTCCACAAGAGAAAGAATTCTGCGCAGGGAAAGCAGGACTAGGGACCAACTCCTAGACTGGTTTTGCAATATACATATACTCTCAACAAGACAGTATCAATAATTAATAAATAGTTATTTACTTCTGTGCCTCCTAAATATCTTAATCTACACTACTATTACTTGATATCAAGATTCCATTAAAATATACATTTAAATGTAATAGTATGCCAAGCACTGATTTCAAAGCAATGGGTATGCCAACATGATAAACAGTATCTTTGTACTTTTGATTGAGATTGACTGGATTTCAAATCCAATAGACATTAGCAGACATGCAACCATAAGGAAGTTAATTAATCAGAACATCAGTTTCTTATGTGTAATGTGGAAACAACAATTGTACCTACATCATAGGATTGATGGTTAAATGAGATCAAGTACTTATACACATAGTTAATATTCAATAAATATTAGCAGGTACTGCTCAATAACTCCAGTATGAGAAAAATGTGATCATGGAAAGAGCACCCCAATAGGCAAAGATTCAGAAGATCTATGTTCTAAATGTAGTTTCACAAGAGTTTAGGCTAATCACTTTAAACATCTTTATGCCTCACTTTCTTATCTGTAAATTGTGAGTAATAAGAGCTCAGAGTCAAACAGGATAATGCATGAGTTAATTAATGTGAAAATCCTTTATAATTACCCCAGGGCATTCAGATATTAGTAAGGGGAAAACTGGGGCTGTGTGTATTCGTAGACAATCTAAATACCTCACTTATTACTGCTCCAAACATAACTCCATTTCTGAGTTGAAGAGACGCTTCATACATAATGATGCAGCTGCTGCTGGGATCAGCAATTAACCAGAGCAAGTGTCTATGCTTGTATTGATTACCCAATGCTGCCGAATTAACCCAACAGCTGTGTAAAAAGAGTATCTCAGCTGGTCTTGGAGATTTTCCCCAAGAACTGGGGCATCTCTATAGCTTATAAAACATAATTTGGCATGATTTGGTATAAAACAAATGTCCTTCCATTACTAAAATGTGTTTCATATCATAAAAGCAAGCATTTCATACTCTAATACTCAATAACATACTTTTTCCCTCCAAGGAAATTATTACAAGAAAGAAACATCACATCTCTAAAAATACCTACAACGTTGTAAGTGAAACAACTCTTGGTCCACTGCACTACAGCTCCGCTGAGTTTTGACAGAGTCAATCACTGTCATTATTTATTGAGAGTCCTTTCGTGTAGGGTGCCATTATGCTAAATGCAGTTAAGTGTCAAACAATGTGGTTATTCCTTCACAATTTCCAGTTACCAAACTATTCCTAAACGACGAGATGCTTTCAATTATATGACTAAGTGTTGACAGCTTTGCTGTAGGCACATCACAGTGATAGTGGGATTTAAACAGCAGTGATTTTTTTGGTCCTATTTCATAGAACTGAAACAATAGAGACAAATAAAGACTTAAAGATACAGTGATTCACTTTTATGCACTCTTAACAGATTTAATTTAGGAGAAGCATATGATTATCCTCATCTGTTCAAACTCTCTTTACTAAGAATAATCTTGCTACTGCATGGAGAGAAATTTGCTGCAGCTCAGATTAGAGGCAGTTTCAGGCAGCATAATATGCTTCTAACTGTTGAGATGGTAGCTCTCATTTCAATTCAAGGCATGTAAATCGATTTAAATAACAACATTTATTATCACGTAAAGCTTCCTAGTTATCTCAGCTGGCTTTACATCTTGATAATTATGACTGGAAATGGACTATGCTTATTAAATGTGATAAGAAGTTTATTAGATTTCTAGTGAATGCCCAGATACCATCATCATCATATAAACATTATTATTTAGTTCTCAAAAATAAAGCTTGGTGAATAACACATCACATTTTGGTGTGTAGTATACTACTCTGAATCCCCAACTGATGCTGAACTCAATCAGCCACCTTTTTTCAAAAAAAGGAAAGGAAGAAATAATATAGGACATGTTTACATGATTAACAGATCACAATTTAATTAATTTTTCAGTTGCTTCAATGTAATGAATTGCCCATGAAGATGTAGCAATATGGGGTTACTGTATTGGCCAGTCCACAAAAGTTATACATTTTGCACTAATGGAAGTAATGCTTGCTTCGAGGACTTAAGTAGGCAAGTGGCGTGATAAGAACTGGACAAAACTATGAAAAAAATCACTTCTTGAGGGTCCTAAAGGGCAATGAACTTGAATGGGCTTCCCTCAGTTAAGCATTAGACACAATTGTAATGAGCAGGCTTCTAGCTGTGCTATAAATCTAATGGCACTACAATGTAATCCTATGACCAGGAATTTTCAGTGACGGCCAGCACACGGGCAGGGGACATTCCTGCCCTTTACTGACCTGGGGTTTTTTGAGTTGAAAAGAGTAAGAATTTCTTAATAAAAAATAAATTTTTAGAAAACCCCCAGACATCCCCAAAGCCAAAAATGACTCTTGGCGAAAAGAAAAGTCAGTTTGTCCTTGGACATGTATGTTGGCAAAGACCTTTTTTTTTAGCAAGGCCCAGTTTCATGTGAACTGAAAACATTTGCTCTAGTACATAAATTTTACTCTGGGCCTTTCATGTCAAGATACTTCTGCCTTTTCCTTTCTTTCTCTCTCCCTTTCTTCCTCCTCCGTCTGCTATAATCCAGGTTCAATCACCTCTAAAAATAACTGTAGCTTATTTATGGACTAATCAGACAGGAGTGAAAAAGTCTTAATTCTAGATTAAAACAAACTAAATTCGTAGTTATCTGAACTTTCTCAGGACTAATTCAAACTGGCCGAACTTCACACCAAAAGTTTTGTGAAGTTTCCCACCTCTTTCTGTAAGAATTCCGCCTCCATTATTATTTTGCAATTTCCTCCCCTTTCGCTCAATATTTAATAAAACCAACTTCTCTAAAAATCTTTTCTTTCTATGTCTATTTCTTTCATCAGGAAAAGTGTGAAAGATTGTTGCTGAAGGACAAATTAGATCTTAGTTAAAAATCATTCTAATTCTTTTTTTTTTTTTTTGCAGTACGCGGGCCTCTCACTGTTGTGGCCTTTCCCATTGTGCAGCACAGGCTCCGGATGCGCAGGCTCAGCGGCCATGGCTCACGGGCCTAGCCGCTCCACGGCATGTGGGATCTTCCCAAACCGGGGCATGAACCCGTGTCCCCTGCATCGGCAGGCGGACTCTCAACCACTGCGGCGACAGCGAAGTCCCAAATCATTCTAATTCTTAATTTTTTTTTTAAACATCTTTATGGGAGTATAATTGCTTTACAATGGTGTGTTAGTTTCTGCTTTATAACAAAGTGAATCAGTTATACATATACATATGTTCCCATATCTCTTCCCACTTGCGTCTCCCTCCCTCCCACCCTCCCTATCCCACCCCTCTAGGTGGTCACAAAGCACCGAGCTGATCTCCCTGTGCTATGCGGCTGCCTCCCACTAGCTATCTGTTTTACGTTTGGTAGTGTATATATGTCCATGCCACTTTCTCACTTTATCACAGCTTACCCTTCCCCCTCCCCATATCCTCAAGTCCATTCTCTAGTAGGTCTGTCTTTATTCCCGTCTTACCCCTAGGTTCTTCATGAACAATTTCTTTTCTTTTCTTTTTTTTTTTTTAAGTTTCTGTATATATGTGTTAGCATTCGGTATTTGTTTTTCTCTTTCTGACTTATTTCACTTTGTATGACAGATTCTAGGTCCATGACCTCACTACAAATAACTCAATTTCGTTTCTTTTTATGGCTGAATAATATTCCATTGTATATATGTGCCACATCTTCTTTATCCATTCATCTATTGATGGACACTTAGGTTGCTTCTATGTCCTGGTTATTGTAAATAGAGCTGCAATGAACATATTGGTACATGACTCTTTTTGAATTATGGTTTTCTCAGGGTATATGCCAAGTAGTGGGATTGCTGGGTCGTATGGTAGTTCTATTTTTAGTTTTTTAAGGAACTTCCATACTGTTCTCCATACTGGCTGTATCAATTTACATTCCCAACAACAGTCAAGAGGGTTCCCTTTTCTCCACACCCTCTCCAGCATTTATTGTTTCTAGATTTTTTGATGATGGCCATTCTGACTGGTGTGAGATGATATCTCATTGTAGTTTTGATTTGCATTTCTCTAATGATTAATCATGTTGAGCATTCTTTCATATGTTTGTTGGCCATCTGTATATCTTCTTTGGAGAAATGTCTATTTAGGTATTCTGCCCATTTTTGGATGTTTTTTTGATATTGAGCAACATGAGCTGCTTGTAAATTTTGGAGATTAATCCTTTGTCAGTTGCTTCATTTGCAAATATTTTCTCCCATTCTGATGGTTGTATTTTCATCTTGTTTATGGTTTCCTTTGCTGTGCAAAAGCTTTTAAGTTTCATTAGGTTCATTTGTTTATTTTTGTTTTTATTTCCATTTCTCTAGGAGGTGGGTCAAAAAGGATCTTGCTGTGATTTATGTCATAGAGTGTTCTGCCTATGTTTTCCTCTAAGAGTTTGATAGTGTCTGGTCTTACATTTAGGTCTTTAATCCATTTTGAGTTCATTTTTGTGTATGGTGTTAGGGAGTGTGCTAATTTCATTCTTTTACATGTAGTTGCCTAGTTTTCCCAGAACCCTCTATTGAAAAGGCTGTCTTTTCTCCATTGTATATTCTTGCCTCCTTTATCAAAGATAAGGTGACCATATGTGTGTGGGTTTATCTCTGGGCTTTCTATCCTGTTCCATTGATCTATATTTCTGTTTTTGTGCCAGTACCATACTGTCTTGATTACTGTAGCTTGGTAGTATACTCTGAAGTCAGGGAACCTGATTCCTCCAGCTCCGTTTATCTTTCTCAAGATTGCTTTGGCTACTCGGGGTCTTCTGTGTTTCCATACAAATTGTGAAACTTTTTGTTCTAGTTCTGTGAAAAATGCCATTCATAATTTGATAGGGATTGCATTGAATCTGTAGATTGCTTTGGGTAGTATAGTCATTTTCACAATGTTGATTCTTCCAATCCAAGAACATGGTATATCTATCCATCTATTTGTATTGTCTTTAATTTCTTTCATCAGTGTCTTATAATTTTCTGCATACAGGACTTTTGTCTCCTTAGGTAGGTTTATTCCTAGAAATTTTTTTTTTTGGGGGGATACACGGGCCTCTCACTGCTGCAGCCTCTCCCACTGCAGAGCACAGGCTCCGGACACGCAGGCTCAGCAGGCATGGCTCACAGGCCCAGCTGCTCTGCGGCATGTGGGATCCTCCTGGACCAGGGCACAAACCCGAATCCCCTGCATCGGCAGGCGGACTCTCAACCACTGTGCCACCAGGGAAGCCCCTATTCCTAGATATTTATTCTTTCTTTTGCAATGGTAAATGGGAGTGTTTTCTTAATTTCACTTTCAGATTTTTCGTCATTAGTGTATCGGAATGCAAGAGATTTTTGTGCATTAATTTTGTATCCTGCTACTTTACCAAATCATTGATTAGCTCTAGTAGTTTTCTGGTACCATCTTTAGGATTCTCTATGTATAGTATCATGTCATCTGCAAACACTGACAACTTTACTTCTTCTTTTCCAATTTGGATTCCTTTTATTTATTTTTCTTCTCTAATTGCTGTGGCTAAAACTTCCAAAACTGTGTTGAATAATAGTGGTGAGAGTGGGCAACCTTGTCTTTTTCCTGATTTTAGTGGAAATGGTTTCACTTTTTCACCATTGAGGACAATGTTGGCTATGGGTTTGTCATATATGACCCTTATTATGTTGAGGAAAGTTCTTCTATGCCTACTTTCTGGAGGGTTTTTATAATAAATAGGTGTTGAATTTTGTCAAAAGCTTTCTCTGCATCTATGGAGATGATTATATGGTTTTTCTCCTTCAGTTTTTTAATATAGTATTTCACATTGATTGATTTGTGTATATTGAAGAATCCTTGCATTTCTGGGATGAATCCCACTTGATCATGCTGAATGATCCTTTTAATGTGCTGTTGGATTCTCTCTGCTAGCATTTGGTTGACGATTTTTGCATGTATGTTCATTAGTGATATTGGCCTATAGTTTTCTTTCTTTGTGATATCTTTGACTGGTTTTGGTATCAGGGTGATGGTGGCCTTGTAGAATGAGTTTGGGAGTGTTCCTCCCTCTGCTATATTTTGGAAGAGTTTGAGAACGATAGGTGTTAACTCTTCACTAAATGTTTGATAGAATTCACCTGTGAAGCCATCTGGTCCTGGGCTTCTGTTTGTTGGAAGATTTTTAATCACAGTTTCAATTTCAGTGCTTGTGTTTTGTCTGTTCATATTTTCTATGTCTTCCTGGTTCAGTCTCGGAAGGTTGTGCATTTCTAAGAATTTGTCCATTTCTTCCAGGTTGTCCATTTTATTGGCATAGAGTTACTTGTAGTAACCTCTCAGGATCCTTTGTATTTCTGCAGTGTCAGTTGTTACTTCTCCTTTTTCATTTCTAATTCTATTGATTTGAGTCTTCTCCCTTTTTTTCTTCATGAGTCTGGCTAATGGTTTACCAATTTTGTTTACCTTCTCAAAGAACCAGGTTTTAGCTTTATTGATCTGTGCTATTATTTCCTTCATTACTTTTTCATTTATTTCTGATCTGATCATTATGATTTCTTTCCTTCTGCTAACTTTGGGCTTTTTTGTTCTTCTTTCTCTAATTGCTTTAGGTGTAAGGTCAGGTTGCTTATTTGAGATTTTTCTGTTTTCTTAAGGTCGGATTTTATTGCTATAAACTTCCCTCTTAGAACTGCTTTTGCTGCATCCCATAGGTTTTGGGTCGTCGTGTTTTCACTGTCATTTGTTTCTAGGTATTTGTTGATTTCCTCTTTGATTTCTTAAGTGATCTCTTGGTTATTTAGTAGTATATTGTTTAGCCTCCATGTGTTGGTATTTTTTACAGATTTTTTTCCTGTAATTGATATCTAGTCTCATAGTGCTGTGGTCAGAAAAGATACTTGACATCATTTCAATTTTTAAAAATTTACCAGGCTTGATTTGTGACCCAAGATATGATCTATCCTGGAGAATGTTCCATGAGCAATTGAGAAGAATGTGTAGTCTGTTGTTTTTGGATGGAGTGTCCTATAAATATCACTTAAGTCCAACTTGTTTAATGTATCAGTTTAAGCTTGTGTTTCCTTATTTATTTTCATTTTGGATGATCTGTCCATTGGTGAAAGTGGGGTGTTAAAAGTCCCCGATTGTGTTACTGTTGACTTCCCCTTTTATGGCTGTTAGTATTTGCCTTATGTATTGAGGTGCTCCTATGTTGGGTGCATATATATTTACAATTGTTATATCTTCTTCTTGGATTGATCCCTGATCATTATGTAGTGTCCTTTTTTTCTCTTGTAATAGTCATTGTTTTAAAGTCTATTTTGTCTGATATGAGAATTGCTACTTCAGCTTTCTTTTGATTTCCATTTGCATGGAATATGTTTTTCATCCCCTCACTTTCAGTCTGTATGTGTCCCTAGGTTTGAAGTAGGTCTCTTGTAGACATCATATATATGGGTCTTGTTTTTGTATCCATTCAGTCAGTCTAGGTCTTTTGGTTGGAGCATTTAATCCATTTACATTTAAGGTAATTATCAATATGTATGTTCCTATTACCATTTTCTGAATTGTTTTGGGTTTGTTATTGTAGGTCTTTTCCTTCTCTTGTGTTTCCTGCCTATAGAAGTTCCTTTAGCATTTGTTGTAAAGCTGGTTTGGTGGTGCTGAATTCTTTTAGCTTTTGTTTGTCTGTAAAGGTTTTAATTTCTCTGTCAAATCTGAATGAGATCCTTGCTGGGTAGAGTAATCTTGGTTGTAGGGTTTTCTCATTCATCACTTTAAATACGTCCTGCCACTCCCTTCTGGCTTGCAGAGTTTCTGCTGAAAGATCAGCTGTTAACGTTATGGGGATTCCCGTGTGTTTTATTTGTTGTTTTTCCCTTGCTGCTTTTAATATTTTATCTTTGTATTTAATTTTTGATAGTTTGATTAATATGTGTCTTGGCATGTTTCTCCTTGGGTTTATCCTGTATGGGACTCCCTGTGCTTCCTGGACTTTATTGACTATTTCCTTTCCCATATTAGGGAAGTTTTCAACTATAATCTCTTCAAATATTTTCTCAGTCTGTTTCTCTTTCTCTTCTTCTTCTGGGACCCGTATAATTCAAATGTTGGTGCATTTAATGTTGTCCCAGAGGTCTCTGAGAGTGTCCTCAATTCTTTTCATTCTTTGTTCTTTATTCTGCTCTGCAGTAGTTATTTCCAGTATTTTATCTTCCAGGTCACTTATCTGTTCTTCTGTCTCAGTTATTCTGCTAGTGGTCCCTTCTAGAGAATTTTTCATTTCTTTTATTTTGGTTTTCATCATTGTTTGTTTGCTCTTTAGTTCTTCTAGGTCCTTGTTAAACGTTTCTTGTATTTTCTCCATTCTATTTCCAATATTTTGGAGCATCTTTACTATCATTATTCTGAATTCTTTTTCAGGTATACTGCCTATTTCCTCTTCATTTGTTAGGTCTGGTGGGTTTCTGCCTTGCTCCTTCATCTGCTGCTGTGTTTCTCTGTCTTCTCATTTTGCTTAACTTAGTGTACTTGGGGTCTCCTTTTCACAGAGTGCAGGTTCGTAGTTCCCATTGTTTTTGCTGTCTGTCCCCAGTGGCTAAGGTTGGTTCAGTGGGTTGAGTAGGCTTCCTGGTGGAGGGGACTAGTGCCCGTGTTCTGGTGGATGAAGCTGGATCTTGTCTTTCTGGTGGGCAGGTCCACGTCTGGTGGTGTGTTTTGGGGTGTCTGTGGCCTTATTATGATTTTAGGCAGCCTCTCTCCTTATGGATGGGATTGTATTTCTGTCTTGCTAGTTGTTTGGCATAGGGTGTCTGGCACTGTAGCTTGCTGATCGTTGAGTGAAGGTGGGTGTTGGTGTTGAGATGGAGATCTGTGGGCGATTTTCACCATTTGATATTACGTGGAGCTGGGAGGTCTCTTGTGGACCAGTGTCCTGAACTTGGCTCTCCCACCTCAGAGGCACCGTCCTGATGCCTGGTGGAGCACCAAGAGCCTGTCATCCACACAGGTCAGAATAAAAGGGAGATAAAAAAGAAAGAAAGAAAGAAAGAAGAGGGTAAAATAAAATAATATAAAGTAAAATAAAATAAAAATTTTAAAATAAAGACTAAAATATAATTATTAAAAAAAATTTATAGAAAGTTAAAAAAAAAAGAAAAAAGAAAGAAAGAAAGAAGGGAGAAAGCAAACCAAATATCAAATCCACCAATGATAACAAGTGCTAAAAACTATAGTAAAAAAAAAGAAAAAAACAAAATGGACAGACAGAACCCTAGGACAAATGGTAAAAGCACAGCTATACAGACAAAATCACACACAGAAGCGTACACATACACACTCACAAAAAGAGAAAAAGGGAAAGAAACATATATATCGTTGCTTCCAACCTCCACCTCCTCAATTTGGGATGATTCGTTGTCTATTGAGGTATTCTACACATGCAGGGTACATCAAGTTGACTGTGGAGATTTAATCCGCTGCTCCTGAGGTTGCTGGGAGAGATTTCCCTTTCTCTTCTTTGTTCGCAAAGCTCCCTGGGTTCAGCTTTGGATCTGGCCCCGCCTCTGCGTGTAGGTTGCCTGAGGGCGTCTGTTCCTGCCCAGACAGGACAGGGTTAAAGGAGCAGCTGATTCGGGGGCTCTGGCTCACTGAGGCCCGGGGAAGGGTGGGGTAGGGATGCGGGGCGAGCCTGCGGCGACAGAGGCTGGTGTGACTTTGCACCAGCCTGAGGCACGCCGTGTGTTCTCCCAGGGAAGTTGTCCTTGGATCACAGGACCCTGGCAGTGGCGGGCTGCACCTGCTTCCGGGAGGGGAGGTGTGGATAGTGACCTGTGCTCGCACACAGGCTTCTTGGTGGCTGCAGTAGCAGCCTTAGCGTCTCATGCCCGTCTCTGGGGTCTGCACTGATAGCCGCAGCTGGTGCCCGTCTCTGGAGCTCGTTTAGGCAGCTCTCTTAATCCCCTCTGCTCGCGCACCCTGAAACAATGGTCTCTTGCCTCTTAGGCAGTTCCAGGCTTTTGCCTGGACTCCCTCCTGGCTAGCTGTGGCACACTAGTCCCTTCAGGCTGTGTTCACACAGCCAACCCCAGTCCTCTCCCTGGGATCTGACCTCTGAAGCCTGAGCCTCAGCTCCGAGCCCCGCCCGCCCCGGCGAGTGAGTTGACAAGCCTCTCGGGCTGCTGAGTGCTAGTCGGCACCTATCCTCTGTGCGGGAATCTCTCCGCTTTGCCCTCTGCACCCCTGTTGCTGTGTTCTCCTCTGCGGCTCCGAAGCTTCCCCGCTCCGCCACCTACAGTCTCCGTCCGCGAAGGGGCTTCCTAGTGTGTGGAAACCTTTCCTCCTTCACAGCTCCCTCCCACTGGTGCAGGTCCTGTCCCTACCCTTTTGTCTCTGTTTATTCTTTTTTCTTTTGCCCTACCCACGTACGTGGGGAGTTTCTTGCCTTTTGGGAAGTCTGAGGTCTTCTGCCAGCATTCAGTAGGTGCTCTGTAGGAGTTGTTCCACATGTAGATGTATTTCTGATGTATTTGTGGGGAGGAAGGTGATATCCAGGTCTTACTCTTCTGCCATCTTGAAGCTCCTCCCTCTAATTCTTTGAAATAATAATAGTTTTAGGGGAACACTTTTATCTCCCTACATTCTTACCTTTGCTTGGTGAACTGGACCTCTCATTTTCTCCTTAACAACCCTCACTCACTCATCCATGCAGTCACACACATGTTCTTTCTGTGATGGGGTAAGTAATTTCATCCAGCGGGAAAATTGGGGGCAGACCATTGTGGCTACAAGTATGCTCTGTGTTCCTCAGATTCATCAGTGACATGGCACATACTGGTACCTGTTGATCTACTTCCATTTCCCTATTGGTTAAAAAGGCAGAGGAGGGAGGGATCCAATTAATTGACATTCTAAAACCTTGAGGACCAGTAATAGCAATTTTTCCTCCCTCGCAGTCCAGACCCATATACAGACTGTTGTTTGGTTTGGGGTGTCATTAAATTAATTCTTCCACTGGCTTAGGTATTAACCCATTACACTTCTCTGAAAAGCAAGCCTAGTCCCGCTAGCTGCAAAAATCACGTATCTCCCTGTTTCCGTTCCCAGCATACCAAAGCTCCACTTCAGGGCAGCCCTCCAGGATTCCTACTGCCCCAAATGGGTTTGACAAATGATAGCTGCCTGGTTGCTCTGTTCATTCTACTGACAGAGTAGAATTAATGCAAATTAAATATATGGACCTGCTCAAGGCCTCTTGTAAACTAGTTGTGAAGAGTAGCTCAGCATTCCTTTGAAATAGCCCCCCACCTCCCTATATACCAATAGCTACTAATTTTTAACAAAAATGAAAAAATCCAGGGTAGTTTATGGTAAGGAAAGGAAATAAGACCTTGCTTTAAAATATCTGTTCTTTTTTTCACAAGACTATATTTGTCTATAATAATTTGAAATCTATCTCAGACATCTGTTGTTTTTTTTGTTAACACCTCAAATTGGCTCCATTCAAAAATACATGGCATCAGCCAACAGATCAAAGGTTCCTGGCTTCAATATTCTCTCATTTTTCACAGTTTTAAATCTCATGATTTCAGTACCTGCACATGATTTGTTCAAATGTATTTCCTAGCTTATAACTACTGATTATGCTTCTTGAAACTAGTCTGCCAGCTAAGACATGCTCATACTTGATTTTGATACATGCCGCATTAAGAAATTTATCCATAGAAGTAACTGTGACATTACTCAGGAATCAAAAGCAAAGGGAAATGCACAGCATGTTTCTTGCCCCAAATTATGCTCTGGTTTAAGGAAATATCTTCTCAAACTAATTCAGATCACAACTGCCAACACTTTACCCAAGCCCAAGAAAAACAGTAATATTTTAATTAGAAATTAGTGTCAAACTTTTCCAAGTTTTATAATGAAGCTATTTTTCTGGACAATTTGGCAAGGTCTAGCCTTCTACCTCAAAATGACTAAGCTTAGGAAAGCTATCTTGGGCATTCATCTTGGTAATGTATTAGAAATAATTATAGGTGCATAAAAACCCATAAACCTATGAAAGGATTTCTGTTGTGCTTGTGTGAATAAGATAGGGCAGTTACAACTGGGAAAGATGGAGTGTAAAGAGTAGTGTTATGCAAGTTTCCAAATTAAGACTTAAGAAAAGAATAGAGCAAGATTTGATTTGATGGATTTATAATCAAACTCTCCTTTATACGCTATCTTCACACAAAATCACAAGCCAGATTGACTCAACCTTTCCTTTGAAATCTTCAGAGGCTGGCAAACTGGGAATTGTGAGCTCTGATAGCTGATGGCCTGGTGACCATGAAGGAAATAGAAAAGTTACGGTAAAATTCCTGAAGCTCAGCATTCAGCCCTTTTTGTAAGGCAGAAAGAGCTGTTCAAGGCGCAGTAACCTCTGGAGGCATCATTCTATTAGAACAAGGTCAAATAGAAGGTAAAAGGGAACGTGCATGCACAGTCTAAGATCTCAAGAAATGGCAATCTGTTGGAAAAGCAAGAACGGCATTCAGGAACAAGTAGGAATACAATTACAATACAGAACAGGCAGATTTTCCAGCTCAAAATTAAATTCTTATTGACCAAGTCTTATCCTCTCAATAGTTGTTGGATCTGTGTCCACCTTTCTAGACCCAAAGTCACGACCTTATTTTGACACCTCAAACTCTCTTTTGGATGACTGCAATAACTTGTTATAACTAGTGTCCTGCTATCCATCTCAGTTCCCTAAATGCTTTCTCCACATACCTGCTGGAGGAATCTCTCCAAACAAAAACGAGAACCTGCTTGGCTTCTGCTTAAAGGCCTCCAGTGCCCCCCCACCCACCCACCCATGCTCAGGACAGTCTGTGCTCCCTGTTTCCTAACATGGCTCTTGAAACCCTTTCTGATCTGAACACTTCCCTCCTCCCCCACCCCTCTCAGCTGAGTTTCTAGCCATCCCCAACATGAACACCCGAAGGTACACTTACAAAGAAACATAGGGTTATTCACTATTTTCAATCTTCCTGGAACTTTTTCTGTTCAGAAAATCCTTTGACTTTCTAGTGTCTTTCAATTAAGAGGTCTTAGGATATGTTTAATAAGAATGATGTTTTTATAGATCCAGGATAATATTTAAGTTCTGTTTATTGGAAAACAAATTCTTGTAAATATTTCTTTATCAACTATTCTTCACCCACTCTCTGTGATTGATTATTACAAGTACATGTATCTTAAAGTCCTTTTGCTTTTCTGCTTGAAATATTTTGGCAACTGCATTCCCCGAGGATGCTTTCCCAGTTATCAAGGCTGATGGAAACAAAAGTTTCGCTGCACCAAATAAAGATGCAGAATAATGGCCACCATCCTACAGGTTTATTAGGATCTAGTGATTCAAGTGTTTCTAAAAGCGAATGCAATAGAAAAATATAGTATATAGAATAAAAGTAGCTGAGTTCAAGAGTCATTACTTTACATATTAAGTTGTGCCCTTGAGCAGGTCATTTAAATTCTACAATGCTCTGATTTCTCTAGGTGTAGTATAAGAATTGATAACAGCTTTATCTACACAAGTTTGTTATGAGGATAAAACAATAACAATAAAAATATGAAAAGTGTTTTTCTGCCTTTAAAACACTGTGCAATGTTAGGTATTATTTTTCATTGCATCAAGCCATACCACTAGACTCTTGTGCAAAATCCACATTATTAGAGTAGCAAGAACAATGCTTTATATTGAGATTTAAAGTATTTAAGGTTTTTACTTCCCAAAATTGAAACATTAAGTTTCTTCGGATTATGAACTAAATGCCTTTCTGTCTAGTAATTGAATACCAAATCTCCTTCATAGGCAACATGTCTTTTTAGGAATTAAAAATCGTCACTATCCACTTATTATTACAATAATTTGATGATGGAAATAAAACACAGTGCCATTACAGTCCTCCACCTTAAGAACTATCTACATTTCAAGTTAAAACAAGGCACACATCCTCTACTAAAAGCACCTGCAACAGAGATCTGTAATCTACATATGAATTGATATCATTTTAAAATTAGAGTTGTTGATATTTCTTCACTTCTTTGAGATTTAATGTTAACAACTAATGGCTATTGAAATTGTTATTTTTCCCAAGATACTATGAGTCTTATTATAATTGAAAATGTAATACAGAATTAAAATAATGGGTGAAATGCATGTAAAATTCCAGTAATAAGAATGATAATAATGATATCCATTTAATTTTTCACAGGGATCAAAGCTATCAAGTGCATTATATGCATATTATCCAAACTATTTGAATGGTTAGGTTAATATTTCTCTTTACAAATTTAGAATATAATATGTATCTAAAGCCAATTCATGGAATCCCTTTAAATTCCACTTACAAGTTTGTTTGTATGTCTAATCATGTACTAGAAAGGCAGCTACATGGTGTTGACATCTGTAAAGTAAGCCTATAGCAGAGGCAGCAGTGTGGGTTCAGGGCGGTACCAAAGATTCAGGTGACTGGTTTCTTTTACCTATGCTGTGGGAGATAATTTGTTCATGTGTAGGAAAACTCCTACAAACTATGGTTGTAGTGGGAAAATATCCATCGAAGTGATCTGAGAGGTATCTAAAGTCCTGCCACTATATTTCAGGTATCATTGTTTAGTGTTATTTGGATATTAAGAATAGAACTTATATGAAGATCCAAAAAGTCATGATAATGAATAAATTCAGGAGCAGAATGTGACAACTGTGTTAGACTGTTGCAGTAGCTATGTAGATGACCTGAGATCTCCCTGGGTTATTTATGTTTTAAAAATGTTTTATATAATGCTATATTCAGTGAAAGTATACATTAATCAATTTCCTGTGCTGTGCTACGAAGTGGAGTATTTTGTACTCTAGTTATAGGTAGCACAGCTTCTCTGCAGTGCATATTTAAAAAAATATATCAAACAGGCTTAATTATGAGGCAGAAGGAGGTTACTCAATAATAATATTTAAAAGCATACCTGGAACAAAATATTCATATCTCTGGACTGTCGGATAGCCTGGAATAACTACCACTAAATGAGACTCCACTAATGTGAAAATAGTCTCCAGAGTCCAATTTTTAAAAAGGGATCTAAATGGACACATTATTCTTTCATCACTCATTGCTATATTAACACAGATTGGTTGATCAGTCTCCTATGCATGTGTGTGAGCACACACACAGTCCTCATGCAGTGGGCCAGTGGGAAGAGGGAAACAGATATCTCAGAGGACAAATCCAGATGGGACATAGGAGAGAGGCCTTAAAAACCTCTGAGGACCCAAAAGTTGCTAAGTGTATGGGATGTGGGAGGGGTAGAGATGGAGGAATTTTAGAGGTAAAGGAGATAAGGATATCCCTATTATAGAACAAATGCAAGCCTACATAAAGCAATTGCAATAATTTTATATTAAATATTATTATTTCATATAAAATGGAGACTGAGAATAAGGTATTGGCCCCAAATACAAAAACAAGTGAGTTGAAATTAAGGGATGATTATATTATAGATCCTCTGATTCCAAGGTATGATTATTAATTATATTCATTTTCATTAACTTACAGCTTTTGGTCTATATATAATTTCAAATAAGCAGTACATATTTGATTTTTCAGTCATTCAAACATTTATCATGCATCTACTATGTGTTAAGCTCTGTGTTAAAGGCTCAGAGATCAAAGATGAGAAAGATTCAGCAGCACATGCAAATATCCCATAATTTAGTGGAGGACATAAAGATACCAAATATTTGACAAAGAAATGTGTAATATACTAAGGGAATTCAGATAATGGAGTCAATCATAATCATCTTGTTTCAAACATGAATAACTGTTAGAAGCAAATGGTATAAGGGACTTCCCTGGCGGTCCAGTGGTTAAGACTTCGTCTTCCAGTGCAGGGGGTGTGGGTTCGATCCCCTTATCTCCCCTGGTTGGGGAGATAAGATCCCACATGTCTCTCGGCCAAAAACCCAAAACACATAAAACAGAAGCAATATTGTAACAAAATTCAATAAAGACTTTAAAAATGGTCCATAGCAAAAAAAAAAAAAAAGCAGTGGTGTGAAATATCTTTACCAATGGAGGGGGGGTATACTATTCTCCATTTATTCTCAACCTAAACTAGTCAAATTCCAATAAAATAAGCACTCGTGTGTTTTACTTTTGTTTTTAATCAGTTGGGTAATTGGAATAAATGGTTGATCACTCAAGGCCAGGCTACATCTTTATTCTACTGCTCTCATCACTGCCTACCCTAGTCTAAGAGTATTTTTGTAACAGAATTTTACCTATGTTTTAAAAGTATTTTGGATCTCAGAACTGAGAGATTTTATTGTAAATAAAAGTGATTGAGTGAAAACAGAATATGAAGTGATGAAGATTTTAAAAATAAAGTCACATAACAGTGCCTATGAGCTAGAATCTCCATTATGCTCCAGCCATCTAATTAGTTCCATTAATAGTGTTTTCTTTTCAAGGCTTTGAAAGTTTCTCCATTGAAGCCCTTATGCTATTTTGAGAATTTTAGTAGTCAAACAACAAACAAGTAGAGAATGAACTCACAATTAATATATGCCCTTTTCTTTTAATAAAAACTATACTCTTTCATTATCTGTCCTACTTTCCAATGGCTCTTTAAGGAGTGTTTCTTTCTAATGCTTACAATGAAGTCACCCCAGTTGGCACTCAACTATTTTAAATTTTTAATGAGTTCATAAGTAGTCTGGACACCTCTCAAAACTCAGAGCCCCTGAGTATGTAAGTGGACTCTTTATGTTATCAGATCTGGCTATTTTGAAATCAGAGGCACCTAGGGATATAAGTCTTTTTAAAAAGCAAATAAACCGATAATTTTTTTCAGAGTATACAAAGCTCCATGACACACACACAAATGTGTTCTGAGGTAGCACCTTTATCACAAATGGAGAGGGAAAAAAGAGGAAAATATGGTTCAGCAAAATGATTAGCTGTTTCCATAGTAGCAATGTCGACACCACAAAACACAATATTTAAAAATGTAATTGTTTCTATTTTTATCAACAGATAAACCCAGCACCAACCAAACTCAAACACTGAGGATTAAGACTAAATCCCTGAGAGAGTAGCATTGACATATATACACTACCAAATGTAAAATGGATAGCTAGTGGGAAGCTGCTGCATAGCCCAGGGAGATCAGCTCAATCTTTGTGATGACCTAGAGGGGTGGGATGGCAGGGGTGGGAGGGAGGCGCAGGAGGGAGGGAATAAGGGGACATGTGTATACACATAGCTGATTCACTTTGTTGTACAGCAGAAACTAACACAACATTGTAAAGCAATTATACTCTAATAAAGATATTAAAAAAAAATCATACCAAGTGACATAAGTCAGACAGAGAAAGGTATATATCATATGATATCACTTATAGGTGGAATTTAAAAATTGATACAAATGAACTAACTTACAAATCAGAAAGACAGTCACAGACTTAGAAAGACTTACGACTACCAAAAGGGAATGGTGTGGGGGGAGGCCTAAATTAAGGGTTTAAATTAGCATACAACACATACATAGAGAAAACAGATAATCAACAAGGATCTACTGTATAACACAGGGAACTGGACTCAACACACTGTAATAACCTCAATGGAAAAAGAATCTGAAAAAGAATATATAGATGTTTCTGTGTAACTGAATCAAGTTGCTGTACATCCAAAAGAAACACAACATTGTAAATCAGCTGTAATTCATCATAACATTAAAATTAAATTACAAAAAGAAAAAAAAAAAGACTAAATCCCTAGACAAAGGTCAGCCTCTCAGGGAGGAGCTGGCCTACCCTGGAGAGAAGTAAGGCTGAGGAGGTGGAAGGCACACTTCAACACATCTAGGTGAATACTAGCAGCTTTAATAACACTCCTGTTTAGCATTTATCTTAATCTTAACTGCATCATTATTTACGTAGTAACTGTAGAAAATCTGTCTCTCCAGCTAGAATGTAAGCTCCTAGAGAGAAGGGACCATTTTTGTCTGAACCTCAGATTTATGGCTGCTGGGCATAAAATACGCACTTAATTCACATTTGTTAAATGAGATGATGAATAATTGAGGATGCCTGAATGAAATGCAAGCCTGAATTAAGATGAAAATATGAAAATGCCAGGAAAGAAACATAACTATAAATAACAAGTAATATTCCATAAAGATTCCCAATTGAATGCTTTACCTGATCAGTCTTATTTCTTTGAGAAACCTCCTTTTCTAAGATTCCAGAGACGCCCAAGTGCTCAAGTCCCCCCGGGGGTGGGCTTGGGAAATACAAATATACCCATAAGGAAGAGACAATTTTTTATTTGTTTGTTTTGATTTGTTTCGTTTTTGTTTTAATATAAGTATTACTTACCTTCTTATTCTTGGCTAGACTTTCTCATTTCATGATACTAGAAAATGGTTCAAATGGAAATGCCCCTGGTTGTTACATAATGACTAAAATTACATTAAGTTGTCAAAATGAATAGCATCATAAATTTTCCTAAATTTTTTTTTTAATACAAGAGATAAGAACTTGAGGATGTGTAACCTTATGATAAGGAAAATGGAGTAAAAGGAGAAATCAAATATATGTTTGAATTTCATGAAAATAGGTTTGGAGCTGCAGGCTGGAGTTTTACTTTGTTTAAATTTAATTCAGAAATGAGTACTTACTCTGTGTTAGGCACTGTGCTTCGTGACTGAATGAAGCACGGTGTCTACCTCAAAGTGCCTACAGACTAACTTCCAGACTCTAATAACTCAGAAAGAGCAAGCAGGTCATAGACTTCCAGCTTCCTTCACCCTGGAGCTCTAATAATTCCTCTTGGTTGAGAGACAGGGATTAGAATACAGAGATGGAAGGAAATAGCGAAACTGGGGGCATGTGGGATACATTCCAGTACTGGTCCACATTCCTTAACCTGTTCCTTAAAATTTACATCAATGGAAACTTTTAGAAAAGCCACAGTATTAACAACATCCTCATAATTCAGAAAGAAGTTGGACAAAGAAAAAACACAGGCACTATGGGTAGGTTGATTCTGAATCCCAATTATAATTTCAAGAAGGTAAATATCCAAGAAGTTTCCGAGGATTCCAGAAGCATCCTGACAACAGAAGGTGTGGGATCCAGGGCTATTCCATGACCTCATTATCTCTCACCAGCTCCTGAATTAATGAGGAGCTAGGAAAAACCTGTTTCATTCAATCCTCAGAAAATTACAAAATAATAATATATGGTTAGTTTTAAAGTTAACTACTGTGTATTTTATCAGTCTGTCACACCTCATCATTAAAAGAATTGTATTTATTAAGAAAAATTAAACCGGCTTAGTAAACTATTTTGTTTATTTGCCTAGAAAATGCCTTTGCACAAAGAGACTGGATTTTGGATTCTGATAATCCATTTGTAAAAGTGGATAAGATTATGCTTACAAATGAGATAAACTAGATGAAATGGACAAACAACAGAAAGACATAAACTACCAGAACGTCTTCAAGGAGACATATAAAACCTGAAGAGACCTATACAAAATAAAGCTATTGAATTAGTAGTCTTAAAACTTCCAAGAAAGAAATCCCAGGGCCAGAGGGATTCACTGGTAAATTCAACCGAATATGCAATCAATATTCAGCAAGAGTACCAAGATGATTCAATGATAAAAGAATAATCTCAACAAATTGACACTAGGACAGCTGGATATCCATATGCAAAAGAATAAAGTTTAACTCCTACTTCACACTATTTATAAAAATTAAGTCAAATGGATCAGAGGCTTACATGCAAGGGCTAAAACTGTAAAACTCTTAGAAGAAAACTTAGGAGTAAATCTTTATGACCTTGGGTTTGGGAATGGTTTCTTCGATATGACACCAAAAGGAGAAGTGAGCAAAGAAAATATAGATACTTTGAATTTCAACTTTTGTGCTTCAAGAACATCACCAGTAAAGTGGAAAGATAACCCACCAAATGGGAGAAAATATTTGCAAATCATATCACTCGTAAGGTGCTATATATCCAGAGTATATAAAGAACTCTTACAACTCAACAAAGTGACCCAATTAAAAACATAGACAAAGGACTTAAATAGACATCTCTCCAAAGAAGATATACAAATGGCCAAAAAGCATATGAAAAGATGCTCAACATCATTATTCATTAGGGAAATGCAAATTAAAACCATGAGATAGCACCTCTCTCCCATGAGGATGGCTAAAATTAAAAACAAACAAACAGTAACGAGTGTTGGCAAAAATGTGGATAAATTGTAACCCTCATACACTGTTGGCAGCAATGCAAATTGGTTTAGCTACTTTGGGAAACATATGTCCACATGAAATCTGGTACACGGTTGTTCATAGCAGCACCGTGTATAATAGCAAAAAGTTAGAAATAACCCAAATATGCATCAACTGAATAAACAATATGCAGTATATCTATACAGTGGAATATTTTACAATAAAAAGGAATGGAGAACTGATACATGAAACAAACACAGGTGAACCTTGAAACATTATGCTAAGTGAAAGAAGGCAATTACAAAAGACCACATATTACATTTCCATTTATATGAAACGTCCAAAACAGGCCAACTCATAGAGACAGAAAGTGAATTAATTGCAGCCAGGGAGGGGAGAAGACTGAAGTGGGGAGGGGAATGTGGAGTGACTGCTAACGGGAATAGGTTTTCTTCTTGAGGTGATGAAAGTGGTCTAAAGTTAGATGGTATTGAGGACTCCACAACTCTGTGACTGAATTGTCACTCTGTGACTCCAAAATGACTGAATTGTACATTTTTTTGAAAAAAATGTTTTTTATGAAAAATTTCAAACATATACAAAATTGGAGTGTATAATACAGTATCTATGACTTACCTTCAACATACATATCAATATTTTGACAATCTTATTGTGTTTTAGTAATATTAAGGGATTATTATTAACCTTGTTAGGTATGTTAGATATGTTAGGTAAGATAGCTATGACTGATTGATTGATTTATAATAATGAAGAATTTAGGCCTAGAGATAAGGGCACATAACACTTTACACACTTTCTATACATTTTACTACGGTGTAATAAAAAATAATAGTGGGGCTTCCCTGGTGGCACAGTGGTTGAGAGTCCGCCTGCCGATGCAGGGGACACGGGCTCATGCCCCGGTCCGGAAAGATCCCACATGCCGCAGAGCGGCTGGGCCCGTGAGCCATGGCCGCTGAGCCTGCGCGTCCTGAGCCTGTGCTCCGCAACGGGAGAGGCCACAGCAGTGAGAGGCCCGCGTACCGCAAAAAAAAAAAAAAATAGTGGATTAGTAAAAAGTAAAGGTAAGAGTTGGCCAGTTGAAATTGATTTCTGGAAATAATTTGTTTATATTTCATTTAAAAATATTTCTCCCTTAATCAGCATTAGGAGGAAGTATTCTGGAGCTTCTACAGATGCTGTTTCACAGTCTAAGGTCCACGTGTGGTTACCTACATCTTCCTAGTGGCGGCAAATAGTAGCCAGAATTGAAATAGTCGACTGTATTACTGGGGAGGTAACTGCTTCTGCTACATTCCGAATGATTGTACCTGTATGTTACCCTTTGAACGAAATATAGAGAAGCCAGGTTTTCTCCTTATCTTTTCATCTTATAGTCCAGTAATTTTTCTTTCCAGTCAATTCTAAATATAGGACATCACAAAAGGTCTACTTACACAACTATATAATTTAAGTATCCAAATGTCTCATTGACGTACACTAGGATATTATGACTCTTTAAGACCTATGATAAATTTGCAGTGATATGGGACAATGTTTGTGATACAGTATGAAGCCTAAAGGGAAGAACGTGACAGGGATTGACATTCCTACCCAGAACAACAGAAATGTGTTCGTCTCTGGTGCTTGAGGTTTGGAAAACGCTGGACTCTAAGTTTTACTATGGAATTTGATGGTCCGCAGTGAACCTGAAATGTAAATGCCACAGTCTCTGTCCTATTCGGCAAGGCGCACCTCTTATTGCTGTCTAGCTATTTACACTTGCTATTATAACCCAAGGTTCTTAATTAAGCAATCATATGACTTCACTTTTAATTACTCTGGGACCTCTTGAAATATCATCCATAATACATATCTTACTAGAAATATCATCTCATTTTGATAAAGACTTCTTTATTTCTTTTGTTATATTTTCTTTCTATATGGTACATTACTCATGTTATGGGTGGGATCATGATCTAACTATAGTTGGTATTTATATGACATTAAAACAAAAGTGCTATCATAATTAAAGATGAACTTATAATAAAAAATAAAGACATATAATTCAATGCTACTTATATCATAACTGTTTAGAAGAAGACAAATGAAAAGAAAAAAGGGAAGCAGTTAGATGGAATTGATGGTTACTAATAAAGCTCATACTCTCCATTCAGCTTACGAAGGCTTTTAAATACTCAAACTAAGAGTTATTATCAAAGTCACTAGACTTACACAGAACACCATCAAGCTAGAATTATTAGAATGTAGAAAGTGTGAATAAGTCTAGGATTAGGGGACCTACTAAGTAAGTGATTGACTTGCTAGAATCCTTTGCAATGCTTACTGAAGAATTTTTTTCATTAAAATGAACAATACAAGGCAAATTTAATGCACTCGGAACTCTCCACAGACATTTATATTTTTCTGCTTTCTTAAAAGTACACAGGTCAGACAAAGGATTCATCTTGATCAGAAATAGAGAACTCAGGTATGTTTGAATCTGCTACTTATACTGCATACTATGTTTTGTTTAATTTCATGGGTAGAAAAAAAAAGGGTCATGTATTTTACATATTATCAGTTTAAATAATAAATTTTATTTTGATTAAGGAACAATCATGGTATGTGATTATTATAAAAATATAGGCTTATAATTAAGTTCCTACCCTTATTGTAAGTCTCTGCCATTCTATTAACATATGCATTATTATTTTGGTTTTATAATACCAGATAGTAAATAAACATACATTTTATAAATATAAAATAAACATACACATTCTATATTTTTGAAAGATACAGTTTTAGGAGCTAAATGGGCACATGCAAATAAAAAATATAGTATTAGCAGTCTGTCTGCTGTTTCATGCTTTATTAACTTCTATTTCTGATATTTTAAAGTGCTATACACATACAAGTTATACAGAAATCTACCTCATAGTTTCTAAAAATCATTGGCTTTTCAAACATTTTTCCTGGTCTTCTTTTTAAAAAATAAACATATGTATGCTGATGAAGTGGAAAATGAGCCTCTGGCGATGCTTTCTAAAGGAACCACAAGATTGATGAAAAGTATGCACCACAGTACATGGGGCTGAACTTATTGTGCACACTGGGGAAGTCCTTGATATTAATGGGTGTCTCATGCTCAGCTCCCAGAGCCAAAACTCCATCGGAGTGGTCTGCGCTGCTAACTGGAGGCATTTCACAATTCGAGCCCAAAGGTTTACAGTCCAGCATTCCAGCTAATTATGCTGCTTCTAATTCCAGCTGGACTTAAACTCTTATCTCTGGATGCCAGGCCTACAGATAGGGCCTATCACAGTAGCTCCAATTCACAGAGAATACTCAACTCCATGACCCCAGTGAGATTAAATCCTTCCAGATAGCCTAAGTAAATGGTTCATAACTTGTTCCTTTCACTCCCACTAATGCCTGTGAACCGAGAAAGAGACTAGCAAAGGTGAAAGTATCTTCAAATTATTAGCTGAACTTCCTCTTCCTTTGCTTCTGTCAGTAAGTCCCGCATCCTGCTCCTACGGAGAACAAGAAACTCAGAGGCAGCAATTCCTGAACTTTCTTCTCAAGTATTTATGAATCAATCTGCAGGTGTCTGTGTATTATTGGTGATACACAGATGCACATTTCTCTTCTCTTTAACAACTTCCTGGTAAGCCCTGTGTGCACCCGCCGCTCTGAGAAAGACACCATAGTTAGAAGGGCACAGGTCAAGTTATATAATTGAGCCTTTTATCTTGGATCAAACAGACTTCACCTCAAAAACAGGTGCATCTGAATGTAAAAGGATCTAGCTATCATTATGGGGGTTGGTTGCACTCTCCTGTACTCTCCTGAACATTTACTTAAAATAATCAAAACGAAGAGCAAACAAATATATTATGGTAAATATTGTTTGAGAAATACTTAAGGAATTAGTTTTAAATCTTCCGTAATTCTTGATAATGTGATTTTGCACCTATATTTCTCACTGGGCCGGATTCCTTTGAGAGTAGAGCCAAGCCATGATTTGTCTTGTTTCTCCTACACTTCACATTTTCAAACATACATGATTCAAAGCACATATGTCATACACTTTTTAATGTATTATATTTTTAATAAAAGCTTATTGCATTTGGGGGGTGTTGAACAATAGTACATTCACGTCCTTCTTAAAAAAAGAGAACTGATGGTAGCATATATTTTTCTGTGCCACTTACAACTTTAGTATAATTGAAATTTGAGTCCATACTTCTGTTTAAATTCAGCCCAGTGTTTCCACTGAATCCCTTCCGGCTATTGGCGGTCATGTATATAACATCATGGTTACGAGGTCTTTTTTTGAAAACCCATTTCTAGTGACCTTGACCTCTCTAGTACATTTAAGATTATTCCAAAGCATATAAAAGTATGGGCTTTGTTCTGCATGACCAGTTTTGTGAAACTTGTAATTTCTCTGTAACTTAATTAAACTGCATATGCAAGAAGTTAAACCCTTTTTACTGAGAGTCAACTTTTGACAGAAACATGTTCTTCTTCAGAGAAATAGTCCTTCAGAACCTAGGAATGGGTAACACCAATGACTCTGGGCATTTTTAATTTTACAAATTCACTTCTAATGTCTTTAATTTTGATTCCTGGCATAAAGCAGACCACAGGATAATGCTTTATTGAAATGTTTAACTGAATATATGTGTTACACACATACATTTTTGAAACACCTCAGACTTAGCAAGTACAATACAAAGATCTGTTTTTTGAGAGTAAGTTGCTGACATGATGCCCTGTCATACCCAAAAACTTTAGTGTGTATTTTCTACAAACAAACATTCTCCTGTCCAATCACAGTCCATTCATCCAATTCAGGAATTAACATTGTCACATTATTATCATTTAATCCTCAGGCCTCATTTAAACTCTCCCAATTATGTCCTTTATACTAAAAGAAGCCAGCTAAAAATCATGCACTGCGTTTCGTTGTCACATCTCTTTAGATATTTTAGTCTGGCACAGTTCCTTAGTTTTTGCATGACTACCACAACTTTGGAATTTTTGAAAGTGACAGGACAGTTATTTTATAGAATATTTGTCATTTGGATCCGTCTGCTATTTCTTCATGATTCCGGTTATGTGTCTTTGGCAGGCATATCACCAGAGTGATGCTGGGTTCTTCCCATTGCACCATCAGGAGGCACATGGTCCAATTTTCCCAACACTGAGGAAGTTCACTTCGATCACTTGTTTAAGGCAGCATCTGCCGAACTTCAATGTAAAGGTGTCCTTTGTAATTAGTATTTTATGGGGAGGTATTTTGAATTTTCTGTTCCTTATTAAACTCTCAACTTATTCAGTACAGGCTCATGGGTTATATTTTATTGCATGGGTTATATTCATTTGGTTACTATCATTAATATGATGCTTCAAATTGACCCAGGTATGGCCAGTTGGAGACCTTACAAGTTGGTTCCTTTACCCTTCCCATGCATCCTCACCGTTCTTTGAAGACCTCCTTGCCTTCAACAATAAGATCTTTCTTATCTGCCCCAGTTCTGGAAGCAGCCCTGGCTATTTTTAGTGGAAAAACATGGGGTTTAGAGGCCAAGATTGAGATGCACGTTTGTTGACCCTTAGGCATCATTTCTTCCAGGGCCTCTCAGAAGACTGCGCTAGGGAATAGAAGTGCAATACACACACATGTACATGCATACATTAACCGCTATTCTAATTCTGTATTTATTTCTACATCTATCTGCTTATATTAAAAATCATGAATTCACACTAATAACCCAAATTCCAATCCAAATTCTACAAGGTTTATTTTTGTTTTCCTTCCCTACTTATAACTCTATTCTCAGATGGAGAGAAGCATTACCCTTAATGTGTCTGCTTATCTGATCAGTTCTTCTCTTTGCTAAAATCTCCCATTCTGCAGCCAGAAGCCCTTTACACCACTTGGGCTCTGACATGCTCTGACAGGCCGCCCCTCTCTGTGGATGCCCTGCTTACTCTGCTCAGGTTCTGCCTTCCCATGCCAGCTTGTCCCCCCTCGTGACTGCACTTCTCAAATTGTTGGGCTCTCAAATCCTGCACTAGGTCAATCACCCCCCACAGGAATGCCCGGTCCACCTCCACTCGGGGTCCTGTACCCTGTCACTGGGGTGTCACACTGTGTAGGGGCACTTGTCATTCTGTTCAGGCTTCAAGCACCCCCTGGGTATCCCATGTCCACTGATGTTCCTCCTCTCCCTGTTTGGGACCTGAACCTCTGCTCTGAGCCATCATGGCTCCCCCCTCCTTCCCCACCACAGAAGCCTACCTTGCATTCCCTCTGGCTTTGAACTGAATTGTTCAGAAAGGAAAGGAAAAGAGGAAGGGAAAAGGAAAAGTTATATATTCAATACAACAATGAAGTGACAATGAAGGATCTAAATTTAAGTACAAATCCAATTATTTTGCTAATTACTAATCCAATTAATTACTCGTGCAAAGACTTCAACTGAAGTGACAATTGTATAAACAGAAATTTGGGGCCTGGATAAATTTGCATATAGGCAAATAATAAAAACTAATGGTAATAAAATAACCAATAATTTCTCCTCCATCCAGCTATGTTTCTTTAGACATTTATTATAAAAACTATCCCACTATTAGTGATCTTAAAGTACAAGGAAAGTAAAGTACTACTTAAAATAGAGGAACTCAGGTAACAAATATTTTCTTGGACTTCTCATGTTGCATTCTGGAGACTGATTTCACAAATTTGGAACAGATATATTTAAAATATATTGTTATGCATTGATTTTCTCTAAAAGATTTATGGCGTCTTCAGGAGGGCATGTTGGAGACGTGTCTGCAGGTCTGCCAAGCCACAGGGACCACTCTTTGCAAGAGACAGAGGGCAGGGCCCGCTGTGGGGGAAGAACACAAGAGGCTGGAAGTAGCAGACCCAGCCGTTCCTCACTGAAACTGTCACCATTTGCCACAGGCATTACAGGGCCCACAAGTTCAAAGACTTGAATAAATATAAATTTAGGAAGCTAAGAAGACAGAATTGCCTCCCTAATCCTCCCTGTTCCTGAAGTACCAGACCTATTCACAGCGCAGCATCCGAGACCCGGGACCCAGCACACCGCACTCCCTCCTGCGTACTCTAATCCCCAAGCAGCACTGACGGCACTGACACTGACACATGAGAGGACCACACAGGATGGGAGCCCAAGCCCCTGAGTAACGGTGGCTTCTCCGGGCATCACTGGGAAAGCAGTGGCAACGTGGCGCACCACCTGGGCACGGACCCAGGGGTAGGCTAGAGACCGTCTTTGCCCCATTTTTTTCTTAATGAAAAGTAATAGGGTTTCAAAGGTAGTCTCAGTTTCTATTTACAAAGACATACAAAAAGATTCACTGAAAAAATCTTCTTGGCAATTTTTGCCTTCCTTTTGGCCCCAGCATTATTTATATTTAGAATCTTGCCTCATGCCAGCAACACCACAGGTAAATCTCAACAGGAAATTTATTTTTTAAGAAAGACTCCTTCTCAAATTAACTATATGTCACTTATTTCTGCTTGCTTTAATTAGATTTCTAGAATAAAGATAGCAATACAAATCAAGATTTGCACCATACCTTGAACATATATAAACACTTTATTTACAGCACTAATATTTTCGACTAAAAATAATGTAGCAGACACTCCCAGCACTGAAAGAACAAACTTACCAAGACTATAAAATCAGAAGGTTCCCAGTCGGTGACTTTTTTAATTATAAAGGAAACAGTAATCACATGAGTGCCAGATGAAGACTTCAAAGCACATATCTTTTCTCAGGATAAATGGCTTGTATGCAATGGGCAGATGATCCATGGGCTAAGAGCAGATTGGTGGGCCATAGATTTAAAGTCATACAAATGATCGGTTTAGCAAAAATAGCATAGCACACATTCGATCCGCCTGCCTTGTGTTTATGACATTATATTCCTTAGAATCAAATCTGTCTTTTATTTATTTTACCATATCTCTGTTGGATGTCACTATGGAGATACATGTTTAAACAGAATCCTCTACCTAGAAAACTACTTATTTACACGTCGCCAGCCCTCTCACTTATAACACCGACAGTCTCTACATAAGCCAGCAGCTCAAATTCTTGGTAGGCTTATTTTTATACTTTTCTGTGTTTTTTGCTTCTGATTAATGAGAAAAGAAGAGAAAAATTCCCTGTATCTTCAACAGATAACAAATTTACCACTAGTTCATTATAGATTATATTTTCTGGCTTGCTAGCTTCTTAATTCATGGCACCAAAGAGCAGAGGAAGATTAGCTTATGTAAGATTAGGGTGACATTTGGACATTTTTCTCATGTAGATAACAGTATAAAACATTTTAAATAGGAGTAACTGAGAGTTATTTTCTCCCTTCATTTGATATGCTGAAACGTATCCAAGGCAATCTTCCGTTCTCCAGTAGCTTCCATATCCAGCCAATTTCTAGATTCAGCAGGGCATCAGCTTCCCTACAAGTACAGTTTCAGTCGATAACAGGTAAACAGGGAGCCGTGCGCAGCCTTGAATATAGTACACACCACAAACTTCAAAAACTCTTAAAGGCAGCACATTGTCTTGACTGAACTAAAACTACACAGTTTTCTACTTTGTCGCTTCACCTTCTTAGTCAATTCAGCAGCGTAAGCCAGCTCACAGCACCTCAGCGTCAGAAGACAGACTGCAACATCTAGCTCATCCCACCTGTATTTGATACCAAAGAATTTCTCTTACAACATCCCTTAGCAGGGAGCTAATCTGTCTCCATTTCCACACTTGGAATGTGGATTTAAGATTTTACTGTAGGTCCATATCCTTTACAGGCATTAATCATTAGAAATGAATCCCTTATATCGAGCCAAAATTAGTCATTTGGTAATTTACACATGTTCATCCTAGATCTGTCCACAGGAGTCACAGAGATTGAATTTAGACATTTTCTACATGGAAACAACATAATGCTCCTCCTTCTACATCAATCAGCCCCTATCGCCAGACCCCCTTCTGCTTTAAGCCAAACCCTGCGGCTACAACGTGCGGGTTGAAGATTTCTCAGGTTTGGACTTAGAAGCCATTTGATCTTGAATAGTGTCATTTAGTCTCAGTTTTTAATGTAGTCTAGAAGAGATAAACCTGGCTATATGACCTTGCAAACAGGTTTTGTCAAAAGAAGAAAATACTACAGGAAGTAAATCAATAAATAAAAAATTTAAAAATAGAAAAGCTTAATATCAAAAATGGAAATTCTACAAAGATTTACAAAGTAGAAAAACCTTTGGTATGACTAAAGACACAAAATTAAACAAAATTAGAATCAGAACTCAAATGAGAAATAATTATAGACAAAGACGAAGAGAGTTTATGGAACAACTATTGTCTAATGTGTCTGAAATCCTAGACAACATGGATAAATTCCTGGAAAAAATATAAAATGCCAAAATTAGTACAATAAAAAATAGATAATTTAAATAAAAATGTGTATGTATTAAATAAAAAGAAATGGGTTTTTAAAACAAGCTCAGAGGGTTTTTATAACAGAACTCCATCAAATTCTCAAGGAATATTTAAATTTATTTATACTCTCCAAAAAGAAAAAGAAAAAGAAAGAAACTGCCGAGTTCATGTATTAATTTCAAAACAAAACAGGAATAATAAAGAAAACAGAAGTATAACTGTATTCTACTATGAAAATATATGTGAAAATCCTCATTTAGAATAATATATTATCATCGAGTAGGCTTTATCTCAAGGATGTAAGGAAGGTTCATCATCTGAAAAATACTCATCAGTGTAATTCAACATATGAATTATATATATAACTGAATCACTTTGCTGTACACCTGAAACTAACACAACATTGTATTGGGTTGACCTAAGAGTTCGTTTGGATTTCTCCATAAGATATTACAGAAAAACTGGGAAGAAATTTTTGGCCAACCCAATAAATCAACTATACTTCAATTAATTTTTTTAATTAGAAAAATTAAAAATGTGATTTGTGTACTCAGCAATGGAAGAGAAAGCTTTACAAAAATTGTTGGAGTGCAAAGAAAGCAATAAGAGAATAAGAAATAGTTGCTGGAAATTAAAAATATGACAGAAATAACCACATTAATAGAAGGATGGTTCAATAGAATGAACAGAAAAGAATGAGTCAAGGGACCAGTGCTTCTCAAACTCTAATGTGCACATGAATGATCAGGAGGTGTTAAAACGCAGAGTCTCAATCAACAGGTCTGGGGTGGAATCTGAGATTCTGAATTTCTGACAAGCTCCCAGGTAACATTTGCTGCTCCATTTCCACTCTTCCAGTGATAAGGATCTAAGAGAGAAAGTCATGAAAATGTCCAGAATTCGGAGGAAAAATT
This sequence comes from Delphinus delphis, assembly GCF_949987515.2. NCBI lineage: Eukaryota > Metazoa > Chordata > Mammalia > Artiodactyla > Delphinidae > Delphinus > Delphinus delphis. Next base: position 6,517,047 of record NC_082696.1, on the reverse strand, counting down.
TGAAGAGATTGGAATAAAAACAAAGATTTTGTTTGTTTGTTTGTTTTTCTTTAATGGAAGCTAAATTAAGAAGTAACACGATTCTTCTATTAAGTAGAGGAAGGGCAAATTTGCTCACTGTCTGACCTGGGACACCCATCTTCTCCTGCCCTCAACAGACTGAATGATGCCCAACTGTATTGGTGAGGGTGATCTTCTTTACTCAGTCCACTGATTCAAATGTTAATATTTTCCAGAAACACCTCACAGACACACCCAGAAATAACGTTTTACCAGCTATCTGGGCATCTCTTAGCCTAGTGAAGTTGATGCACAAAACTAATCATCATAGTAGAAAAATTAAATCGTTACCCAAAGATGTACTCAGCAAAACATTTTTAAAAAATTCAAAAAAGTGGAAAACATAGGCAACAAAATAAACCAAACAATGGAATTAACAGAAGAATCTATAAAAAGTAACAGGTATGAATTAGAACAGGAAATCCAATTACTTCATGAAGAATGTCCTCAAGGAGAAAGCATATTCAGTGACACAAATTCTGTGTTTAATAAAAAAGAATTCTTAATCACAATATGAAGTCAGATGTTTCTTTCATCAATAAGAAAAATGAAAGTCAACTTCTCTGAGAAAAACAGAAAGTGGTAAAATACAGGCATGACTATAAATCAAGTGTGAAACAATCTAAAATATGACAGAATTTTTAGTAATTTATATCTTTCATTGACTTTCATGTTTGGAACATTATTGACTGGTACAATTGAGAATATAATGAGAATATAATTTCTTCATGGATCCAATCATATGACATGGTTGATATGAGGTAATTAAAGTTTACTTGTTTTACATTTTTTAAAAGACCAACTTATCAGCAAAACGTGGAAAACTTCACTATGGTTAGGGAACATGATACCAATCTCATAAATGTTGTCAGTGTAACCATAATGATGTTCATAATGGCTGACTGAATTTAGGGGGAGGGGAAAAAAGAGAAGTAGTAAACAAAGTGGACAAATTAATTCCCTTCTTCTAGAGAATATTTAGGTGATGGATATTGTCTAATTTTGTTGGATAAATAAAGGTTAAAGTATGTTATTCAAAGTAATAATGCACTTTTTTATTTATGGAAGAACTGAAGGTCGGCTATTATCTGGCTTAACATGATGAAAGTTCCAACAAGGCAGAGACCACGGTGGTTTCCCGTCTCTAGAAGCTCCCAATAAATATTGTTGACGGTTGGATAAACAACGGGAATGGGGTGGGCGAAGAGGCATGACATAGAGTCGGTGTGCTAAATTATAATCGTTTGAGATGGGGAGAAAATAGGCATATTTTAAAGTTCGTAAGTCCATGCACAGTTCCTTGATGGTGATAATCTCCAAAGGAAATATATTTTTAAAATGTTTAAAAGTGGCTACATCTGGGGTATAGAACTGAGGCATGAGAGATAGATTTTTTTTCATTTTTTGAAGAAAGTAAGAAAGCGTGTATTATTTCTATAATGAAAGGCATTTTAAACGTTAATACAACTAAGGTTTGAAAGACTCTAAACATTTTCAACTCTATTAAAATCTATTTGAAAAACCATTTTTTAATAATAGGCTTCCCTCATTTACTTCTTCATTTTACTTAGGAGGAGTTCAGCATTCCACCCTAATTTCTTCTGGAACTTTGCACAAATCATGGGAGACCTGCACAAGATAAAATTTGGGCAGCATACATGTTTTAAGAGTTCACAGAAAGGAAAAGCACTCACATTCTCCATATAGCTCCATGCCTGGGATCACCACCTTTTTTCCTTTGTGTATATCTAACTTTCCCCCGAGGATTGAGACACGGGTGTGTCAGATGTGGATCTATAGTGGGCATGGAGAGTCTTTGCTTAAAAATAAAATGTTGCACCACGTAGCGATTATTTTATAAATCAGATACTAAGTATGAGAGGACAGAGGAACTTACAATGTTACAGAGTAAAGCATGGCTGGGTCATCCACTGTATAATGCTGACTAGGAGAGGCACAGGCCTTTGTAAACAGCTGCTGTTACATTTGTAAGGTACCCTCAATCCAATACTCATATTTTCTTTTTTCTTGTTGCTAGAAACCAGCCTTTAGGCACAGTTGTATGTAAAGTTATTGGCAAAAATGCCAAGATGTGGGTGTCTACTAAGGGCAGCAAATCCCTGATCCTAAGGGTACTGTCCAACTTTTCCTAGGTAAACATTTCCCATTGTCTGTTCCCAGTTGTTTTCAAAGAAGACATTGTTCTGTAGTCTTATTCAAAGTTGAAACCCCATAGCATTTAAGTTCCAAATCAGAGACTGGTTTGTCAACCCTTTTCTTAGCCAAACATACATTTAATGAAATGTCAATGTTTCCTACCAACCATGGTAACAATAATAACAAAAGCCAGAATGTAGCAGGAACTCAAATCAGAATATTTAAAATATATAATTACAATGGATTTTAAAGATTGCTAACTATTATGTATGTAATATTAAAAAGGTAATTGAATTGTGGGTGTAAAAGGGGTTAAATTTAAGCCAAAGTAGCCAGGCAGGATAGTTAACGCAGTGACACAGGAAGGGGCATGAAGGGCACTTTTCAGCACTATGGGGACTTTTAAAAACTCAGGCACTGCTATGCATAAAGTAGATAAACCACAAGGACCTACGGTATAGCACAGGGAACTATATTCAGTATCTTATAATAACCTATAATGGAAAAGAATCTGAAAAAAATATAGGTATAACTGAATCACTTTGCTGTACACCTAGACACTAAATCAACTATACTTCAATTAAAACAAACAAACAAACTTAGGCACAGTGACTAGGAAGGCTTCACATTACGATCCAGCATAAGATTAGATATAGTCCACCATCATGGCAGGGACAAAACTCAATAAGTACAGTACTAGGGCAGAAAAGAATTGCAAAGCTATGAAAACACACAAACAGAAGCAAAAGCCAGGCTCAGGAAATAGATACTTTAAAGAGTTCATTGGAAAACATGACCGGCCTTAGCAATAGCATAAGATGAAAGCCTGCATATGCAGAAATTCAGGATTTTCTACAAGATGCAATGAGTGAGGCCACAAGGCAGTCCTGGGTAGAACCATAGGGGCGAGAACGGCACAGGGGACCAGCTATGGCTCCTAAGACTCTGGACAACAAAGGGAGAGCTAGAGACTGCAGAAAATAAGAGCTGATTCCATTAGACTCACCAAAGAGGCTGTTTCCTGTTCGTTTTTACTAACCCTTAGAGAGAAACTAGAAGTTAAAGTTAGAACCCCCCTATTTATTATTTATAGTCTGAAATATTAGCACAGGGGGCTGCCTTGGCTAGGTTTATTCCTCTCTACAGATGCTATCCATCAAATACTTTCCAATATCCAAAAAGCCCTCATATAAAGATTGTTTTTTCCTTTGTTTACTGCCTTCTCAGCTGTTCATGAGTCACACTGTGTTCCTCTGTGCTGCTCTTATAAGTTTAGATTGGACATTACTCAAGATCTGAAGCTTATACAATATCACCACACTGAAATCAAGCATTGTTTCCCTTGTCAAATTCAATTAACATCATATACCAATTATGTACTATGAATCACTTGCCAAATACTGTCTAGAAATTTTAACATAAATCCTTGAATTTTATTTAACAATATGTTGAAATCTGTTCTTAACTTTGTGGTTGGTACTGGTTTGGGTTTAGTAATTTTGCAACTCAATTGTGTGTACTGTGGAATAAAATAATAAATGAAATAATATATTGATGTTTCTAGTAATGTGGTTTCTCACTGTGGGAGAGGATAGGTATGAAATACTGAATGGGCAAAGGTGATGGAGAATTCTATGGTGTTGGATTTGAATTGGCATTATCTGGAAGAACTCATGAATTCACACGTGCATACTACACATATGAAACAATCTAGAAGCAAAGACATCTGTAGTAATGTGCACACCTAACAGCCATATTCTAGGACACTGAAAATCTAAGATGAGCCTGGAACATCTTGCGCTAAAACAAGGACGTGCTCAAAGACTTACGGGTACATATCAAAACTGTGTAGAGGCTGGCTTAGCAGACTGCCGTTGGCTACCTTTCTCTTTAAAGAAGAATATGAAATAGTAACTGTAAAAATAATGATAGGATTATGTCTCTCTCTGTTTTTTCCAACTACAAATGCAACACTGATTTGGACAAGAATATCAATGGATCCTTAAAATAAAACTGTTGGGGCACAAGATATTCACATGACCTCAGAGTAGCACTCCCCGCCACATTTTATTTGCTAATTACAAGGGGAAAGGCTGCCTTCACAAGGGAGGGATCTGATAGACTTCACTTCCCCAAATGATGAAACCCAGCATCGCCAAGTATAGTGAGATGAATGGACATGTGCCTGCTGATGTGATGCAAGGTGAATTACACACCATCTAGGAAATACTCTTGCTATTTACATTTAACATGATAGGATCATGAGGAAAAACTTCAGGAGAAATCCAGATTGTGGGACATTCCAATAGACAACTGTCCCGAAGTCTTAAACATGTCAGGGGTGGTAAAAATCAAAAAATGGCAGAAAGTTATATTACATTGGAGACTCCAGGAATATGACATGGCTTAACATGACAAGATAACCAAGTGTGATCCTTGCCTCAACCTGGAATATGAAAACACAACAGCCATAAAGGGCATTTGGGGGACAAATGTGGTTATATGCTCATGGGCTGCATATTAAATAATATCATTAAATTAATGTTAAATTTCTTGGATATTATAGTAATGGCATGATGTATGAGACGGCGTGACTGTAGATTTTAGACATACATGCTGAGATATTAGAAGAAAAATGGTATGACATCTGCAACTTACAAATAAATCAATAAAAATATACATATACTTACACGTATACACTCATACACATATGTTATTTATCTCATGTTTATGTGTGGATTTGGGTGTGAGATATATGCAGGGGTTAGGTTAAGTATGTGTGAGAAAGAAGTAAATTTGTTAAAATAGAAAGAAATCAAGGGAAATATGGTGCTTGTTGTACTAGTCTTTCAACTTCTCTACAGTTATACAATTTTAAAAAAAATGTTTTTGCTAGAGAGAGAAAAGGAAGAAAAACAACCAGAAATTTCTGTTGATTGAATTAAAGGAATTGCTTTTCAGTATGCAAAGCATCTGGGCAATTGGATTTTTCACATTTTAGCCAGTTGCACTGGTGCCTCATAGTCTCACTTTCATAACCTCAATAGAATTCTACTGCCAACTGTTGAATCCAAAGTTTCTTTCCAATGTGTCTGAAAGCAGAAACTGTGTTCCCAATACAGAGTCAAAATGAGCTTTTAAAGTCATTCACATTAGTAGCCAAGACATTATCAGAGACCTGTGAGTCTAAGCCAATTTTCTGATTTTTAAGCCAAATTGTTTATCTCAATTTAACACCCTCAATACTTCATCTTCCAACATATTGTACTAACAGCATATTTCCATGTTGGAAAATTTGAATAGGTGATGTGAAAACCTGAATGATATTTGCATCCATCAAATTGCACTTAACATTCAAAATCCATTTATAAATTCAACTTTATGCTAAATATTGTGGTGACATTCTTATAGACCAAATTGCTTCATGTGGAAAATGATATCCCAGTCTAATTTTTTTTGAAGGAGATTCACCGTGAAACAGAGAAACTTTATACAGTATTCACATCTATTTACTTACTAGAATGCTTTTCTTAAATGATACCTAATTTTTTCATACCATTTTTGAAGATTCTCACTCATACACTACACATTAAAAAGAGGCAGAACAATTTTCAGCCACAAAGGAATTTAAGTTTACTTTTGCCTTGTTTGGCCCAACACAGTGTCTTCTGGAAGTCCCTGTCATCACTAAAATATAAAGTCTGCTTTGGATCTGTGTCCCTCCCATCTGAATTGTAAGCACCTTGAGGATAGGTATTAGGTCTTTCATTGCACTTAAGATGATATCCTGGGTATATCTATCTCTTGAGAACTGACTAACTGATTTCGTGGTTTAAAATAAATACAATATGTTCCAATAGGCTTAGAATTAATGTAAATCCCACAGAGTTTGAGGATAATAATCTGACATCTTCCTATAAAAGCACAGGATTAAATTATGCCTTGTGTACCTGACCATTTCCATGTACTAAGCCATATGAAATACCATGTCTCTACTGAGCAGAGACTATGTTTAGAAATACCCAATTTGAAAGCATGCTTAAAGGTCATCAAGCATGATTACATTCTGTTCAACATTATAAAAGGCAGTCAAGTGTAAATGATTATCAAGCAAATTATGAATGATTCATTCACGGCAGATTTTTCATTACAAGGTAATGTCTCCTTTCCCGTAAAGTCAACATTATGATCCAGGATGCCATTTATCAGAATTTATGTATTAAACAAGATGAAAAGGGAATCTTCTTAAGCATCTCGCATCAGTTAAATTACTCCCCATCTAAAAATGAACACACTCACTGCGGTCAATGGAGGGAGAGGGTGTGTAGTATGTGTATAACATGATTCAAGACAGCATATGAGTTTTATATACGTGTGTGCGTGTGTGTGTGTGTGCCAGAATATGTGTACAATTTTAATCACTAATTTTTGATTTATGATTAAAAGTCAATTTTAAATGTTTATTTTGCTTAAAGTATTGGACTCTTTAAAATACCTCAGGATTGGTAATGAACACGTTAGTCATTATAAACAATTTAAAGGAGATTTTTGAATATTTTCCAAGCGTTAGTTGAGAGAGACTTTGAGAGGTAGAAACACAGGGACATTTGTAATGAGATTTATCCAAAGCAGGGGACTTGAGTGGTCAGAGCATCATACAAACCCATGGAAACAGCAGCTGGCAGAAGCCTCAGGAGGGAGAAGATGGCTTCTGAAATGAGATAATAGTGGTCTTAGGAAGATACCCTACTTCCCAGCTTTCACTGCGGGTAATCTCGCTAAAATCAAAAATGCTCTGGTACTACATGCATCAACAGCACTAGCTAAGGAGAGTCATTCGAGTGATAATCTGTTTATCTTGGAGTACGAGATACATGCAGTCTCCACAGAATCTTTTTGCCACTGAGATTTAAGAGACACTTTTACTTCCTGTCTCTATGAAAAACGACTTCACAGTTTACAGGGCCACTGCCCACTCCATGTTTTAAAAGATATAAAGAGGAATTTAGAAAAATAAGAACCTCTCCTGAACTGTAGATGAAATTTGTCCTTTAGCAAATTGTCATGACTGACGTTACCCTTGAGTGGGGGTTATAGATACAGAATATTGATTGACTAATCACCAAGTATTTCAATTCACTTGATTTAACAGGCTTTTAATCCATTCTAAGTAGCATAATTTGATTAATAAACTGCAGGCCAAATAAGGATCTGGTAGTCTGTGACTTATTTAATTGAATCCATGGAAAAATTCATGAGCAATCCATTGATCACAGCATGTAAACAATTCCTACTTGGGTGCTTCAAATCTCACTTTCTTAGTGCCAGATGTGTGTTTCAATTATTGATCAATTTCTGCATCATGATTCTGTCAGGAAGTAGCTCGTTAGGAAACAGAAGAGACCATGGAGGTGTATGTAAGAAAAAGCAGGTGGCTTAAGCCCTTGTCTCACAGGTTCTCTCTGTCATATCCTCTTCGATCTGATACAATCCATTCTGTTAACTATTCACGATGTCTGAAGGGCGTGGGGCACGGGCTGTTCACAAGTTCATGTGTATACTTATTCTACATATGGAGACTGAGTATATGCTATGTGCCCAGAAGGACCATAAATCCCTGCAGATCCAGAGATTAAACAAATAGCCCCATGTAAGGTGCTCACAGTCTAGCCAGGCAGAGACTAGGACATACAGAGCCGTGGTGGATTAATATAAGTGAAATTGCAGAGACGTGCACAGGCAGTGAAGGAGCTTTAGAGGGGTGGAGAAAATAGGGGAGCTCTGAGTAGTGTGATACACCTGAAATGTGGGCCAGTGTTGGAAAATAAAACTATATCAGACTGCACAGATCAAAGAATAGCAAATCAAGGGATGCGGATTTTATTCTGCATACATTGGGAAGGCATCAAAAGATTTTAAGGAACCAAGTGGCAGTATCCATTCTGAAGTTCTTAACATAATAGGCTAGAAGGCAGTTTCAGTCCATGAAGTATATTTCATTAAACCACATAGGATAGTTTCTGAGTAATATATAAAAATGTAACTCACTGAGGGAAAGCAGTTATAATTCATGATGACATAAAAACTACTTTAAATCATAAACACAAAGCAGGCAAAGAAAATGTTTCTTAAAGTAGAAAGAGAGAGAAGGTGGGGCTTAAAATACATAATGGAGAATGATTTTAAATCTCTAGGTTGACACATAAATGGTTTTGCATCAGGCTATTCTAGAAAGTCATGTGGCTTCAGGTAAGAGTTATATTCAGGAGGAGCTACCCAGCAGCCTGACACAAGCGTGCCATCTCGTAGGCATCGTCATTTACCTAGGGTTCAGTGTCCTACAGACAGGCACACTACAGCCAAGGCGTATGACTTACAGGAAAAATAAAACTGAACAGAGACCGCGAGAAAGGCCTGTGCACTTCTGAGCCAAGTTTCCCTCAACAGATGGGGGAACTGGGGTGAATCTATGAACTGTGTCCCTAAAGAGATCACCCTGTATCTGCCATGCCCTCCCCAGCCCTGGAACAGCTCCTGAGATTATGTGAGAACTTTCTGATTTCTATCTCAATTTCAGCTTTAACCATTCACACTCACGTGGGTCAGTCTGAACAAGGGCTTCAGAGAGGAATCCCAACACAGACTCCATCGTTTCTGTACCAGGCTGACACACAAGTGCAGGGCTGAAGGGACCAGTTTAAGAGCCATTAACCTCTCTCCATGCAGTGGAAACACACAGTTGCGCGTGAACAGAACAATGCCATTCCTGTGTAAGCATAACAAAAACTCACTTCAATGGAGGGATAATTCCTCACCTAAGGGTAAGGAATCATACTATATTTAACTTTGCTAGAGAAAATGCTACAGAGAATGTTTTCCAGTCTGATGTCAAATGATGGAAATCAAAAGTTCTTTAAAAATAAACATTTTCATTTATACTTCAAATTATAAAAATCTGTATGTGCCCATTAGAAAGTAGCAAACATTTCAGATTGGAGCATACTGCATTTTTTTAATTAAATGCTTCACCTCATTTTCACTATTAATTATGTACAAGTGTATTTACTTTACTTTTGTAAACAGATGGCAGCTGTAAACGGCATTGTGGTTCCCAAGTAAATGCTAAGTAAAGGTAGTACGCTCTGGGGCCCTAACCTTGGAATGGCCAATGATAAATGACAAAAAACAAGAGCATTGACATGTGCCCTTTAAAAGCAAATAAAACCAACCACATCCACAAGGGTATTTAATTTTTATTTTCATTTATGAGGCAATCAGTGCCTTACAGCAAAAACAAACAAAAAACCCTACGATTCTGTTAGCACTTTGCATTAGCATCACGCCCATAGAGATGCCCTGTCCTTTGAACACCAGGATGATGCTCGTCTTGTCATACTGCCAGTCTAGAGCACACACAGGGCTGCTTTTCCAATCAAAGTAATAATTTTATTCCATCCACAGTTCATCGAATGTATTTGTGACCAAGAGTACGTGCCTATGAAATGTGCCTATTTTGGTAACAGAATAAGCAAAGGAAAGTGAACCAAATTAACCAGACAGACACTATGGCAGAAAGTGAGGGAGATTTCCTACTTCAGTAAGTATAATGTCAAAGAATATTTCCTTTACAAAGTTGCCATGTACACTAGTAGAGCCAGACAGAAAGCTCTCTTTGCTCTTAGAATGCATCCTCTGGAAGAAAGGGAAGGCACTCTATCAGTTATAAGAAAATGTGGATGTTCATTACCCCAAAGCATGGCAGGATGTGACCAGCGATCCTGAAATTGGAACAAAGTCTATAGGATTTTAAACCAAGGGGACTGGGGCGATCAGGGGAAGTGCTGTGGATGAGCTTCCAGCCTATGCTGTTCCTTGAAGGTTGGGCAGGGCTGTCAGGCATTTGGCCATTTTTTTTCTCAACTTCTAACTCGCCCTTCTACACGCTGCTCTTGATGCTGGGGATGCAGCTCTGAAAACTACATTTCCCAGACCACTTTGCAGGCTGGCTTTTGTTAGATCCTGTCTGTAGGGGCATATAGGGGAGTTTGGCATGCAGGAGAAGGATGGAGAGAGACCTCCTCGTTCCCATTGTCTTGGCTTGCTGTTTGTGTCAGCAATATCACATGAACAGAAGTATCCCAGGAGTAATTCTTTGTCATAGAGGCAGCTGTTGTTTCCAGCTCTGGCTTCTTTTGGCACTCCTAGAACCAGTTTATTTTGCCCTTCTAAGGAACCCATAGTAACCGTTTCTTCAAGCAAGCGAGGCAGAGAAGCGAGAAGGGCTGCTGCCACTGGCAGGGAGACATCAGAGAGATTTGGGAGCTCACCATCAGCTTTATCTGAATCCACCTATTTGATCTCCTTCAAGTTTCGGAGTCCAGTGTCTTCCCAATCAATGCTCTAATTTTCACATAAAGACTTGAGTCTGTGAACTTAGTTGTAATTCTATAACCTGTTGTAATTCTATATGATTTTAGATTTGATTTTCTGTAAGTCAGCCCTACAGCTTCAAGGGGAAAAAAAAAAACACAAAAAATCTTCTTTTAGTCTTTTACATCAACACAGAAGTTCTCTGGTCTTTTGAACACATCCTGAGCTTGTGATTTTCCTTCTCAAAGCACTCCATCCATTTGATCACACAGTCCTTGTCACCATCATTCTTACCATCATAGGCAAGTATGGCAAGGACGTGATCATCTAAGGCACTAGCTATAAAGCTTCTAAGAAAGCTACAGATGCTTCTTTATGCAATGACAATGAATATTCCTCCAAGGCTCTCTGAAGTGTCCTGTACCATCTAATAGGATGACTGGGGTAAGGGAAATATACACTTCTGCTGGAAATTATTGGCTTTGAATTGAAATCAATTCATGGTCTCCAAAATGTCTTTCCTGTCCACCACTGTGTTTCTAACAGCATCACTAGCCACAGATTTATAGAATGTCCTAGTCACTGTATGGTGCTTACACACGTTGCTTCTGAATAGTGAACTCACGTCACTGCAAACGAAGTATGGCAATGAACTATGTCCATTGACTTTTCTCTTATTATTAAGTCTCCCATCACCCAGAAGCAGCTGGCATGATGTAATGGTGACTGGCCCTAGTGAAGGCTTAGTGTGGTGCTAGTTGGTGATAATGTTCAGAAAGCCTGAGGCACTCTTTGAAGGAGCTCCTGTACGTGCTCTGCAAGAGCCAGAAAACACATGTGCAGAATCAAGAGATGGAAGTGGGAGTGGCTACTTTCACTATTACACCTAGTAACCCACTCATGGAATGTTCGCTTCCATTTTCCCAACATTGGGCTCTGCTGGTTTGGATGTCTTAGTACCCAGGAGGGCCAGGTTTGCACCAGAGAACAAAAAAATAGTTACATTTACTGTAAGTTAAGAATGCTACCTGGCCATTTTGAGTTCCACAAACACTGAACTAACAGGGCAAAAAGAGGGATACTGTTGTGGCTGGAGTATCATCCCAATTACTAAGGAAAATTGGGTTGTTACTACACACTGATGACAGTGAGAAATGGACATGACAGAATGGATTCCTATGGCGCCTCTCAGTATTTCCACGCCCAAGAGTAAAAGTTAATGAAAACTATGGTAACCCAGTAAAGATTTCTGAACTTAGAGCCATCAGGAAGGAAGATTTGGGTCACCCTATAAAATGATTTTTAAAAAATCCTACAGAGATTATGGCTGAGGGAAAAGATAGGTAACGTCGGATGGGTCACAGAAAAGAGATGTTAAAAAGGAATCTAAACTCACTGGTTATAGAAATGAGAACTGTATCAATTAAGTATTCTCTCCCTCTCTCTCTCTCCCTCTCTCTCTCTTTCTCTATCATTATATAGATAGATACACATACACATATATGTGTGTATATTTATATTTCTATAGAGATATATATATAGTATAATATATCCGTGTATGTATGTATATATGTATGTATGTGTAATAATAACTAACTTTTCTTTTCCTCCTTCCTGATTTCACATAGCTAGCTTGTATGTTTGTATCTTTGTGGTTAACTTAATTTATTCTTGAGGATACAAGATACTTTTTGCAATTAAGAATAAACTAAAAAAGGAATTAGCACCTCCCAGAGATAAATAGCGTGATTGTTGGAACTTGTGTCTCCCATTGTTCAGAGGAGGCTCAGAGAGCCCTTGTAGGAAGTAGTTCCTTGCTAGGTATACCTATGAAGTATTCACTGCTGTGGAGAGAGTTCAGATATGTGTAAAGGAGTGTACATGCAAGATGAGTAACTGAAGGCGTGTTCTATAGGGATTATTTAACTAGTGTTTCTCAATTCCAAATCCACCATTTATTCTCCGTTCTCTAATGCTTTGCCTGGCGTTTGACATATGAAATTACTCAGACCCCTTTACCAGCTGGATTCTGCTTAGATTATGCCCAAAGAAGGCACTAGTGGGGGACTGGAAAACAAGAGGACAGGGGAGGGGCTTCCTTCTTCCTGTTTGGTTGGTGTTCAGTGAGCATCGTGCCACCAGTGGCAGCTTCTCGCAGCAGCAGCGGCACTCTCTCCCACACCAGCTGTTCCTCCCAGTGAGTAGCTTCTTCTAAACGGTGAGAACCAGCCTCATCGTGCCCTTTCAGAGATCTGAACCCCAACTCTGAGAGGTCTCACTGAGAGCTTCTCAGTTCCGATAAACTTAATCTCTTGCCTTCGTTCCTCTAACACCCAGAGTGGCAGCATCCTCTTGCAGGTATCATCTCTCATTGCAGCTCATTCCCCACGTTAAAGGCACCCTCTAAAAACCCAGTGGGATTTCTCATTCCCTGACTGGGAAAGGGATACAGCAGCGTTTAAATCAGTGAGGTTGGGAGTTCAACATGGCAGGTTACGTACAAGTAATAAAGAGTCTAAGCTTGGGATGAATACAGTGGATATTATAGACGAAAGGCCAATAAAGCTGCTAAGTTGGATTTGAAGTGCAATTGAAAAGCGGGGTGGTGGTGCAAATCAAAGATAAGCCTAGGGTTTTTTTTTAATCTTTTATTTTTTTAACATCTTCATTGGAGTATAATTGCTTTACAATGGTGTGCTAGTTTCTGCTGTATAACAGAGTGAATCAGCTCTATGTATACATACATCCCCACATCTCCTCCCTCTGTGTCTCCCTCCCACCCTCCCTATCCCACCCCTCCAGGTGGTCACAAAGCATCGAGCTGATCTCCCTGTGCTATGCCGCTGCTTCTCACTAGCTATCTATTTAACCTTAGGTTTTGAGGCTGAGTGAATGAAGTGTGAGGTAGAAATAATGGGTGTGCTTGTGATACTTGTTAAATTTGAGGTGTTTTGAGGACAGCTAGGTGAAGCTTCATCACAAGTAAGTGCAAATCTTACGTTCAAGAAAGTTCCATAGTATTAAAAATAAAAATTTGAGAGTAACCTGCAGATCTGTCTATTTAACTCTAAGGGAGTAGATGAGATCTCTAGACAGGAGAGTCTAGAGACAAGAGAAAGAAAACAAATAACCTTGAGGAACATACACATTTAGGAGACAGAGGAGAACACCAGGTCAGTGAGAGAAATAAACAAGGGTTAGTCAGGGAAGAATGCGATGGAATGAAATCCCTTAATAAAGTGTCATAAAATCAGGGAAGCCACAGGAAGAGGAGGTGAAAGAGGAATGGTCAGTTGTGTCAAACGCCTTCGTAGGAGATCTCAGCCAACGCCAAGTACAATTATTATAGAAAGTGAGTAACTCTCCAAAATGCCACCTCCCAACCTGCCAGCTGTCCTGTGGGAATGTGACACATCATCATCAGTTCTGATTTAATAAGAATGACACCAACATTTAGTATACATAGGAACAGGGAAAACGCTGCCAACATCGTGTAGCACATCCCGAAATACACCCCATAAAGACTGCACATGCTTCCTGCTCTAGACCCAAGAGCTCTATGAATAACTGTATATGAGTCTGTGGACGGTGCTCATCCCCAAAGCAGAAAAATAGCTCCACTTATGACTCTCAAGGAGGCAATCCCTTGAGATCATTTTTTTTTCAATTCTTCATTGGTGTAGTATTTTGTTCTATTTCATCGGCAACATGTAAATATTATAATCATATCTTCTTTTATTAGTGACAATATTTTATTCCTATAAAAGACTTAAGCTAAAAGAACTAAAACACAGTTTCAGTTTCAGGAAATCTTCTAATAGGGATTAGAAGAACGACAGGGAATCAGTTATCCCCAGGGAAAACTGGGGGAAAGACCTAACACCTATTTTGCTGGTCTCTCTCTACTCAAATAATCATGGCTTGCCATTTGCACACAAAAGTAGCAGCCATTGGAGAACACCTATTCCAGTTCTGGCAAAACACAATGGCCAAAGCCAGGAAAGATCAGACAGCAGAACCTGGGATAACTGATGAGACTTTTCAAGCAGAACTCCATGCGTAATCAAAGAGGACACACGGCAGGCACTCGATAAGTATTTGCTGGATGAAGGTGCAAATGACTGCGTGATGGCTGTGAGACACTCTTGCCTAAGTATGTGGCTCCTTTACATCCAGAGGATGAATTACTATATTCAGAATAGAGGTGGAGCACTGTCAGAGCACCTGCTATGCACAGAGCCTAGTAGATATCGCTGACCTGGAATTGCCAGGAAGAGCTGCACCTTTGAGCAGCGACAGAAACAGGGTGCGGTGGATCATGGTATCTGATGTATCACCTCCTCTCATGAAATACAGACACAAACTTAATCAACATGAATATACTTTTGAGCACTTATGTACCATTTAACACTGTGGAAAGCACAATGGGAAAAAGGAGCAGAAACTAGTTTCCGCCATACAGAAACTCATCATCTATGCAGACACAGGCTTTTACCATAGATATATATCATTCTGTTTCTTCAGGGCCAATATATAATTAATGTGAGTTTTATGAATTTTATTTTTAAGCAAAAACAATACCTATCGTTTGTTTTGGTTGTATTCCAGAAGCCCTATATTCCAGGGTGTTGAGTCTCTATGTGGTCTTATCAGTACTAGAGCAAGCTTCCGCACTTACATAAAGACACTCTGGCTTTGCTGTTACTGTCCTCAAGTCAGTTTCTCGGCTGGGTCCTAGTGTAAAAGTTGTTGGGAGAGGCAGCATGCCGTGGCCCTGAGGGACACTGCACATTGCTGCTGAGCGTGCCAAGAATTCTAGGCTCTGAGCACGCTTTACCTCGGCCGCTTAGCAGCAATGTGTTTGCAGTGATGGACCCCGAGGAATGAGGTAACACGCCTCCAAGACAAATAGCAGTCTGCTTACTATAAAAGTGGCAGACTTTCCAAGTTCAGTGCTCCTCAGCTGTGACACAAATCTTCTGAATACACAGCATCCATCATGAGGGAGCCTTCCACGTCGACTCCACAGGACTTGGGGCCATGCGGAACCAACACAAAGATGCTGGTGCTCATACCGCTGGCTGTGGCATGAGTGAGTGCTTTGTGTAAGACCCAGGAGTCTCATGCCTTCTGCCAGCATCCATGAAACTTCAACAGGCTAACTTACTAGCTTGTGTGTTTGGTAAAATCTTAAAGGTGACAGAGGTTTACTGCTGAGAGAGGAAAATATGACGAGATCACAACTCTATCTGCCAAAAATATAGGTTTCAATGTCTCAGTCTTTTTATTCCTATTCTGAAATTGGAAGCAGTATCGAATGCATATCTTTGCATGTGTCCATGCTATCAGGGTTTAGTCATCAGCATCTGGTAATACTTGAATAATTACTCAGTTTTTAAAAACATGGAATAGTGCATAAATGTAATAAAGTTCATTTAAAAGATGTCTTCAAAGATTCTTACTTATCCTTAAACCATGGCTGCCTTAAATAGATTTAATTAGTTTAGATCAATTTTTGAATGCTACTTCACTTAATTTATCATTATTTAGGAAAGGGTCTGATTATATGACAAATGTTACCATGGTTCATTTCGGGATTGTAAAACTACACATTACCCTGAACTGTGACAACATCAGAGTGTGAAGTAGTAGTTCATTGATTTAGCAATTTCATAACACTTGATAATCAATTCCATTAATGATCATCGATAACCTGAAAGGTTCTGGCTGATAAGTAAAAAGTGCACACTGATGGCTCTCGAGTTTTTCCCTTTCAGCATTTGTCACAGACAACTCCAGCCCTGACTGTTCCTTCTTCCTCTAAGTCCGTTATCACTCAGGGTCCATATGCAAAAATATGATGTTTGTCACCATAAGAGAGAAGTTGAGATTCACTGAAGAAGGTGAACAATGGTGACATTATGTTATTTGCATTCTTTTCTAAAATGTCTTAGGGAATGGAACCCATCATCCTGTCTAATAAATATTTTAGCAAGTCTTTCCACTGGAGAATTTAATAAATACACATTTTTTAAAATTTAATTTTTACTTCATATTAGAGTATAGTTGCTTTAAAATATTGTGTTAGTTTCAGCTGTTCAGCAAAGTGATTCAGTTATACATATACATATATCCATTATTTTTCAGATTCTTTACCCATATAGGTTATTGCAGAATATTAAGTAGAGTTCCCTGTGCTGTACAGTAGGTCCTTGTTGTTATCTATTTTATATATAGTAGTGTGTATATGTTAATCCCAAACTTCTCAATTATCCCCCCTTTCCCCTTTGGGAAAACAAACATGATTAAATATACATTTTTAGAAAGAAAAAATACGGATTTTTTCATTATAAAGGCAAAATTGTATTCAGAAAGTTTAAGGGTTATGTTCCAGTTATTAGCACTGTTTAACAGTAAGTTGTTTTATACCAGTATCAAAGTATAAATGTTTTCCAAAAATAAACAAATGGGACCTAATGAAATTTCAAAGCTTTTGCACAGCAAAGGAAACCATAAACAAGACCAAAAGACAACCCTCAGAATGGGAGAAAATATTTTCAAATGAAGCAGCTGACAAAGGATTAATCTCCAAAATTTATAAGCAGCTCAATAACAAAAAAACAAACAACTCAATCCAAAAATGGGCAGAAGACCTAAATAGACATTTCTCCAAAGAAGATATACAGACTTCCAACAAACACATGAAAGAATGCTCAACATCATTAATCATTAGAGAAATGCAAATCAAAACTACAATGAGATATCATCTCACACCAGTCAGAATGGCCATCATCAAAAAATCTAGAAACAATAAATGCTGGAGAGGGTGTGGAGAAAAGGGAACACTCTTGCACTGCTGGTGGGAATGTGAATTGGTTCAGCCACTATGGAGAACAGTATGGAGGTTCCTTAAAAAACTACAAATAGAACTACCATATGACCCAGCAATCCCACTACTGGGCATATACCCTGAGAAAACCAAAATTCAAAAAGAGTCATGTACCAAAATGTTCATTGCAGCTCTATTTACAATAGCCCGGAGATGGAAACAACCTAAGTGCCCATCATCGGATGAATGGATAAAGAAGATGTGGCACATATATACAATGGAATATTACTCAGCCATAAAAAGAAACGAAATTGAGCTATTTGTAATGAGGTTGATAGACCTAGAGTCTGTCATACAGAGTGAAGTAAGTCAGAAAGAAAAAGACAAATACCATATGCTAACACATACATATGGAATTTAAGAAAAAAAAAATGTCATGAAGAACCTAGGGGTAAGGCAGGAATAAAGACGCAGACCTACTAGAGAACGGACTTGAGGATATGGGGAGGGGGAAGGGTGAGCTGTGACAGGGCGAGAGATAGTCATGGACATATACACACTAACAAACGTAGTAAGGTAGATAGTTAGTGGGAAGCAGCCGCATGGCACAGGGATATTGGCTCGGTGCTTTGTGACAGCCTGGAGGGGTGGGATAGGGAGGGTCGGAGGGAGGGAGACGCAAGAGGGAAGACATATGGGAACATATGTATATGTATAACTGATTCACTTTGTTATAAAGCAGAAACTAACACACCATTGTAAAGCAATTATACCCCAATAAAGATGTTAAAAAAAAAAAATCTAGAAACAATAAATGCTGGAGAGGGTGTGGAGAAAAGGGAACACTCATGCACTGCTGGTGGGAATGTGAATTAGTACAGCCACTATGGAGAACAGTATGCAGGTTCCTTAAAAAACTACAAATAGAACTACCATATGACCCAGCAATCCTACTACTGGGCATATACCCTGAGAAAACCATAATTCAAAAAGAGTCATGTACCAAAATGTTCATTGCAGCTCTATTTACAATAGCCTGGAGATGGAAACAACCTAAGTGCCCATCATCAGATGAATGGATAAAGAAGATGTGGCACATATATACAATGGAATATCACTCAGCCATAAAAAGAAATGAAATTGAGCTATTTGTAATGAGGTGGATAGACCTACAGTCTGTCATACAGAGTGAAGTAAGTCAGAAAGAGAAAGACAAATACCATACGCTAACACATATATATGGAATTTAAGGGAAAAAAATGTCATGAAGAACCTAGGGGTAAGACAGGAATAAAGAAACAGACCTACTAGAGAATGGACTTGAGGATATGGGGAGGGGGAAGGGTAAGCTGTGACAAAGTGAGAGAGAGGCATGGACATATATACACTACCAAACGTAAGGTAGATAGCTAGTGGGAAGCAGCCGCATAGCACAGGGAGATCAGCTCGGTGCTTTGTGACCGCCTGGAGGGGTGGGATAGGGAGGGTGGGAGGGAGGGAGATGGAAGAGGGAAGAGATATGGGAACATATGTATAACTGATTCACTTTGTTATAAAGCAGAAACTAACACACCATTGTAAAGCAATTATACTCTAATAAAGATGTAAAAAATAAAAAAAATAAAATCATGACCCCCCCCAAAAAAAAGTATAAATGTTTTCATAGTTAAATCTCTGATAGCTCTGGTTTCAGTTTATCCACAACTTACAGTAAATGGTTATGAAAGATATGCCTCATTTACCCTGACCAAACCAGGTGCAATTACAAAACAAGACCAAGATTAATTGTAATAATTTACTTTTCAAAAGCATAATCTATATCCAACAGATATAATTAATAGAACCAATAATTATATAAATAATAATATAACATATTATATTATCTATTAATTAGATTATGATATATACTAATATAACCAGTTTCTTTAAAATTTTGATATTCCCAAATAATTCATAGCTATGACCCTTTGGGGACATCCTAGCTTCTTGTCTCCTACATTCTGACTCATGAAATATTAAAAAGCAAACAAACCAAGAAAAAAAATTAGGTGATTATAAGAATAACATTTATTTTAGACATCTAACAATGTCTATTGTGCTCTTACTTTTTCCCATGCTAGGCATTGCAGATTCAGTGCACAAAACAGACTCAGTGCCTGTTCTAGTGGTGATTATAATCTATTGTCATAAACAGCATATAGACATAGAATAAAGAATCACCAGTGCCACTTTGATCATATCTTACCAGGTTCTAATGATTCTACTTATCTAGGTAGTCACACAACCATTTATAGTCGAGAACTAGAACTTACTTCTTCCAAGGCTTCTGTGGCATATTGAGATTTTATTCACGTATAAATTCCAATGCATTTTTCATCCTGGTCAGGCTATCTATCAATTATGTCTTTCCTCGAGATTTAGTGTCTATTCTTGGTTCATTTTGAATTAAACTTGAATTTCTCTGGATCAATCAAGAAATATCTTTGTTCTGTGCCCCAATGTCTCTTCTTCCAACAGTCTTCTCTTTTAATCTAATTCATCTCTCTGGTTTCTCCTAGGAAGGATGAGAATTCCCTGATCTAATATTTTCTCCATATTACATTTCAAACCTTTCTATATTTCCTTACTAAACCAAACTTCACATTAATTCAGTTAGATGTAAATTTTTTCTAAAACATACTTTGACATAATATGTTTAATAACTGAAATTGAGGCCAGATGTCATTTGTATCAATGTTGGTGTCTTGATCAATTATAACCTCCCAGTTCCTTTTTCTTTTTTCATTACCCATTTCTAAAATCACTAAAATAGATACTTGTTCAGAGCTCAAAGGATTTCGAGACATACATTGAAATAACTGTCAGATAATATCAGTGCACTTTGCAACAAAATCAATTTTACAATGTTCCTACTCAGTTGCAAAGGTAAGACATGCTGCAACTTTGACTGCCTGCCTAGTGTAGTCAATGCCAATTGACTTCTCTCACAGTCACACCACATAAAGCCTGTTACTCAAAATGTGTCACTCTAGATCTCAATCGTTACTTTTAATGTATGACCCATTTGATTACTGTCTAGCAAAGATGAATTAAAGAGTGAGGAAGATGAGGTGAATACAAATCAACAGATACTTAAAGACCCAAATCTTCCAAAATCTGTAGACATACCAAAATCATATTACTTCTCTTTTTTACTGTGCTACCCTAGAAATAGTGGGAAAAATGATCACCATACAGCATAATTTCACATCCTAGGAATGCCCAGGTAGGGCCATAGAAAGTGCAATGGTGAAAGAACTGAGAGTAGTAAAGAGGGAAAGAAACATTAAAATAAAATACGTATTGTTAATTGAAAGTCATAGAGAAACCAATTGCATTCAAAACTCTATCTGGAAATTATAACAACTTTTATAACTGCTTTGAGTAAACCATTTCATTTTAAAAATAGTTCACTAAATAAAAAGGCAAATTAAGATAAGGGTTTCAACCTCATGGCTCTATATGGATTCCCTTGTTCTTGATTAAGTATCTCTACTCGCTTACTTATAAACAATTAAAATACAGTTTGTAAACCTCAATGTGCCACAAGAAGATCCGTCTCTATTTCTGTCACCATTTTACTGTGATTTCTCCCTCACTTGCTGTGCTCCAATTATGGCAGAATGCTTTCAGTTCCTTGAACGCTCTATATTCTTTCTCATCTCTTCACACTGTTTCCTCTGCATGTCATACCATTTCTCTACCCCAGGCCAACATCTCCTGTCAAGAAATCTAACCCTAGTGAAACGTCTCATCGTTAGTGAGATGTCCAACTACCAAAACTCCTTCGAGCTCTCCTGCTCTGAACTCCTCCAGGACTCTCTTTCTTCCATCACTCAGCTTTACTGCAGCAGTTACTGAATATCTTCTGTGCTAAAGTATGAATCTCATCAGAAGAAGAGTCACAGCCCTATAGTTCACAACAGCATTCCCAGCACCTTCACAATGCCCAACACACAATAGAAAAAGAAAAAATATATATATCATATATGTTGAATTAGTATATGAAAATATGAAGTGAATGGTAGTAAGTCATCATAGTATACCACTGAAATGGTTCTTTTACTTGTTTTGCATATGTTTGTGCTTTCAAAAGACCATATAGCCCAGAGATACACTATACTTGACTACAGATAATGCACCGAGGTTATGGATTTTCATGGTATAAGAATAACACCTAGATCATAGTGCTTGGCAAAAAGTGAGAGAGCTGGGGAGCAAGGACAGTCATAGAGAGTATCTGTAAGCCACAGCACCAGAAAAATATATCATCTCACACCTTACTGTAGGCAAGACAGCAAATCACACATTGCTTTTTCAGTTGTGCATTTATGCTAGATGTATCATAATGAGAAATGGTATCTTGAGATAACTTTGAAAAGACAATTCGAGTCCCTTTCAAATGGGCCCCAATTAACTTAAAAGGTAAATAGATTCTTTAAAATGCATACTCAACTAATGTTTAACTTTTCCAGAACCATCTAAAGGGTCACATTATATAGTGGCTGATCAAAAGTTTTTATAAAACTAATGAATGTTAAACCAGAAGCTACATAAAGTCTCAAAAGCAGTAATGCTTGATCATATATTATCAGAATTCTCTAGTTAACTTTATATTAATTGCCTCATCATTATTAATTCATCTAAGGTTTGTTAAATATGCTTTAATTTTATTTATAATTGATCATATCTTGTTGGAATCTGTAAACGTTTTGGGAAGTGTTAGAGAAAGTACAATGACAGTTACTTTTAACAAAATAAAGATTCAAATCCAGATGGATGCTTGAAACTGGTAATAAAATATGTTTGCTATAGTATTGTAAACTTATTTTTATATAGCTAACACAGATAATACAGAACTGAGGTAGTCAGAAGAATGGAGAAATATAAATTAAATAAGTGCTTATTTTTTTTTTTCCCTAGAGCTGTGTATTCTGTAGTTATCACTTAGGGAAAATGGTAAATAAAACAAGGATGCTGATGAAGAATAAACTTGAAATGTTTCTTGATGTACCAAGCAGAATGTATATATCCCATTTCATTAGAGGGCAGGGCATTCTAATGCCATTTTATAAAATAAACTCAAAGATGCTAATTGTATTTTCAAATATCTAATAGTTTAATATTAAAATTTTCCTGGTGTGATTACTGGTTCAGAGTACTTAATAAAATCATTTCTAATTTTGTTATAAATGTTATTTAAAATTATATATAATGTTCCTGATCTTAGAGGAAATGCTTAAAGCTTTTCACCATTGAGTATCATGTTAGCTGTGGGTTTGTCATATAATGCCTTTATTACATTGTGGTATGTTCCATCTTTGCCTGCTTTCTGGAGATTTTTTTATCATAAATGCATGTTGAATTTTATCAAACGTTTTTCTGCATCTATTGAGATGATCATATGATTTTTATTCTTAAATTTGTTAATGTGGTATATCACTTTGATTGATTTGCAGATATTGAAAAATCCTTGTATCTCTGGGATAAATTCCTCTTGATCATGATGTATGATACTTTTAATGTATTGTTGGATTTGGTTTGCTAGTATTTTGTTGAGGATTTTTGCATCTATGTCCATCAGTGGTATTGGCCTGTAATTTCTTGCCACTTTTATTCAACATAGTGTTGGAAGTCCTAGTCACAGCAATCAGCGAAAAAAAAGAAATAAAAGGAATCTAAAATGGAAAGGAAGAAGTTAAACTGTCACTGTTTGCGAATGACATGATACTATACACAGAAATCCTAAAGGTGCCACTAGAAAGCTACTAGAGCTCCTCAATGAATCTGGTAAAGTTGCAGGATACAAAATTTAATATACAGAATTCTGCTGCATTTCTATACACTAACAACAAACTGTCAGAAAGAGAATTTAAGGAAACAGTCCCATTTACCATTGTATGAAAAATAATAAAATACCTAGGAATAAAACTACCAAAGAAGGCAAAAGACCTGTACTCTGAAAACTATAAGACACTGTTGAAAGAAACTGAAGACAACACAAATAGATGGAAAGATATACCATGTTCTTGAACTGGGAGAATCAGTATTGTTAAAATGTCCATACTACCCAAGGCAATCTACAGATGTATATGGAAACACAAAAGACTCCAAATAGCCAAAGCAATCTTGAGAAAAGAGAACAGAGCTGGAGGAATCATGCTCCCTGACTTCAGACTATACTACAAAGTTACAGTAATCAAAAAAGTATGGTACTGGCACAAAAACAGACATAAAGATTAACACAACAGGATAGAGAGCCCAGAAATAAACCTATGCACCTAAGGTCAATTAACCTATAACAAAGGAGGCAAGAATACACAATGGAGTAAAGACAGTCTCTTCAATAAGTAGTGTTGGGAAAACTGGACAGCTACATGTAAAAGAATGAAATTAGAACATTCTCTAACACCATATACAAAAATAAACTCAAAATGGATTAAAGACCTAAATGTAAGACCAGATGCTATAAAACTCCGAGAGGAAAACATAGGCTGAACACACTATGAAGTAAATATTTCAGCAATATTTTTTTGGATCCATCTCCTAAAGTGAAGGAAATAAAAGCAAATATGAACAAATGGGACCTAATTAAATTTAAAAGCTTTTGCACAGCAAAGGAAACCACTGACAAAACAAAAATCCTACTAAATGGAAGAAAATATTTGCAAATGATATGATCAATAAGGGATTAATCTCCAAAGTATATAAACAGCTCATACAACTCAACATCAAACAAACAAACAAATTAAAAAATGGGCAGAAGAACTGAATAGATATTTTTCCAAAGAGAAAATGCAGATGGCCAACAGGCACGTGAAAAGATACTCAATATTGCTACTAACCAACGAAGTGCAAATCAAAATCACAATGAGATATCACCTCACACCTGTCAGATGACTATCATTAAAAAGAACACAAATAACAAATGCTGGAGAGGATATGCAGAAAAGGGAACCCTCGTGTGCTGTTGGTGGGAACATAAATTGGTGTGGCCACTATGGAGAACAGTATGGAGATTTCTCAAAAAGCTAAATATAGAACAGAATATGACCCAGCAATTCCACTTCTGGACTCCTATATATCCCAAAAAACACAACAATACACTAATTAAAAAAGATACATTTACCCCAATGCTCATAGCAGCACTTTATACAATATCCAAGATATGGAAGCAACCTAAATGTCTATCAACAGATGAATGTATAAAGAAGATGTGATACACACACACACACAGACACACACACACACACACACACACACAATGGAATACTACTCAACCACAAAAAAGAATGAGATTTTGCCATTTGCAGCAACACGGAGAGACTTGGAGGGCATTATGCTAAGTGAAATAAGTCTGATAGAGAAAGACAAATACCGTTATGATATCACCTCTATGTGGATTCTGAAAAATACAACAAGCTAGTCAATATAACAAAAAAGAAGCAAACTCACAGATACAGAGAACAAACCAGTGGTTTCCAGTGGGGGAGGAGAGGGGTAATAGAGTAGTGGGGGGTAGGAGGCACAAACTATTGGGTGTAAGATAGGCTCAAGGATGTATTGTACAACATGGGGCATATAGCCAATATTCTGTGAAAAACTGTAAATGGAACATAACCTTTAAAAATTGTATAAAAATTAAAATAAATAAAAGGAATAGAAATGAAAAAAATAAATCCCCTTTCATGAAATTTAATATTTATAAAATATGTATATGTTTTAAAGAGAACACTAAAGCAAATGAATGAATTAGGCTGCAGCCTTGTTTTTGTCCCCAATATTAAAATATCATCGAGTGAGTTTCAAGGCCTTGGGCTGAGATTTGCTTTGCCAGGCTGGGCAAAATTTTCCACTGATCAAGGGAAGTGGCAGACACCCACCCGTGTAACAATCAATCTCTTCCTTGGCAACAGCTTCCTAAAGTGTCTTTCTTCTCTGAGTTTGGCATCAGCAAGTCCAGTTTCATTATAATGTTTGGGGGTTTTCACAGATTTATAACACTCAGAAAAAAAATTTTACATATCTATATCTATCTATATATATATATATATATAATTTTACATTTATATATATATAAAATGAACTCCTGCTCTAATTATAAAGTAAATATATAAATGCAAAACTACTTTTGTAACACTTGGGAATGGAGCTTTCCCCTGTATATTATTTACATTTAAGATAAAACAGCTAGATTATAAAGTTTAAAAAAACACAAGAGGAAATAATATTGACTAATTAAAGGAAGGAAAAAATGACTCCCAAAGTTTCAGAGGTTTCAAAATTGAGAAGAGAACTAAACCTGCCTCCCAATTACTTTGGGAAATATAATTTAAAATATCATGAGTCTCTAAAACAAGTCTCCATCTTGTCAAGCTGTCCCTGCCCACGCAAGAGTCCCTGGGACCCCAGAACCAGGCTCACGCTTCTCTAGCCTCTCCTCACTTCTCTTCTGCCCTGTTGCCCCACAAATATGATCCCTCTCACCTCAGAAACTCTTTTGTCTTTATAGTGTTCTCTAAATATAAATATCTTTTTTGGGGGGGGTTAAACCAACTAATTTAGTCTACCACTCAACACAAATTTTCAATCTTTAGAGGTCAAAAATGTCTGTGAAAATCTGATGATATCAAAATTCTTCACAGGAAAAAAAATGTACATACATACATCCATACACACACAAAATTTTCACATCAGTTAAAAGGGTTGAAGCCTAGGTCCACTCTTGATAGTAAAAGAGTGTGCATTTGTATGATCAGAATGTCGGTTACAGCCAGAGTCCATTTTGACAGGTTACAGTGTCTGTTCTGATTGGGCAATGCCCATGACAAACCAGGTGATAAATATTATACATGGAATCTCTGCCTAGGAACATAGATCCTGACCTGGATAGCACTGCTCCATCTATTATGACTATACCACCATTCAAGGAAGCCACAGGACACATACTGAATAGAATTCAAACTTTGGAACCAGTAAGATCCAACTTGGAATCCTGGATTTACCACTTTCTTGCTGTGTGATAAAAGGACATTTATTTATTTTTCTGAACTTAAATTTTCTCAGCTGTAAAATGGAGATAATAATACCTTTGTCATAGGGTTGTATAAAGGATTATATGAAAAGCATCTATAACTGTCTAATACAGAGTAGATTCCCACCAAGTAGACAATGATGATGATGATGATGATGGCAAATGGTTATGCTGAAATGGGCAGCCTTCTAAAAAGCCAAAAAAGCTCTCTTTTGCTCTTGGGTGACTGAGTTCATAATATCTTTCCTGAAAATTATATTTCATTCACAATCATTTCTATTTGAAGATCCATCCCTTCCCTGAAACCACAGCTTCTAGGCATTCACTAACTATGAGGCAGCTGCCACAACCATGGCACACTCTGTCTTCAAGACATGGGACGTTTAGATAAACTTTTACAGGTTCAGCTCAGTGATCATTCATTAAGACCATATGAGGTACTAGGCACTATATACATGAGCATACTTTATGAGCAACACATTATCAGACTGTAAACCAGAGCCAGAGGAGCAGCGGCCTTGAATGAGAAAGAAAATGTGTTTACAAAGCAAATAACACCTAAAATACCAGCCAGAATATATGGGAGTGCATTAATGGCCAAGTGAATTTTAATTGTATAAATGTTCCTTCTTTCGTATTGTTTCACAGCAAACATTTCTAGGTTTCTGTTAAAATATGACATGCAATGAAAAGCAACATTTATTATCTTAGTTTATATTAGTAACTCAATTTCCCTTAGGATTGCTATGGATGTGGAAGGGGTTTGGTACCGAATTAACAAAGCTATTTGGGTAGCAGTTGAAATAAGATCAAGAATGAAATAATGTGTCTATAAATCTTTCCCTGTGTCTGTAAGTTCTGCAATCCCTTGAGCTATTTTCTTGGTACCTGGAGGAGAAAATGATTATTTTAATTTTTTTTTTTTTTTTTTTTTTTTTTTGCGGTACGCGGGCCTCTCACTGCTGTGGCCTCTCCCGTTGTGGAGCACAGGCTCCGGACGCGCAGGCTCAGCGGCCATGGCTCACGGGCCCAGCCGCTCCGCGGCATGTGGGATCTTCCCGGACCGGGGCATGAGTTCGTATCCCCTGCGTCGGCAGGGGGACTCTCAACCACTGCGCCACCAGGGAAGCCCGATTATTTTAATTTTAAAAAGCCAGTAGGTGAAAATATATGCTGTTACTTAGAAATAAGACTCAATTTTTCCAAAGGTATTTAATATATTTTGGATATGAAAATTTCAGGAGATTTTTTTTGCACTGCTAATCTTCTAATAAAGACCTAAAGAAAAAGGCTAATCCAAAAATATCTATTAATTCATCCATACACTCTACAAATATTTGGGGAGAACCTATTATATGCAGGGCCCTGTATGGGGTGGGGCTGGCAAGGATGCTTAAGCCATGGTCTATGCCTTCAATGACATCATAGACCAGTTGGAGAGTGTAGAATGGACACCAACATCTCTGATGGTTGTAATAAGTTAACTGATTACAAAAGGCTCACAGATAACTTGATATGACAGCTCACAGGATAAAACACTACATATGGCTAGGTTTATTTATTGAAGAACTAGATTTGAGCTAAGCCTTGAAGAGGGGGAGGAGTGGACATATAGAGAAGGAGAAGAGAGCATCTTATGTAGTGGGATCCAAATGATTCTGAGAGTGACTGATTTTGCTGAGAGATGGTTGAAGGGAAACTGAGAAGTAAGACTGAAAAGGCAGGCTGGTGTCAGATTACAGAGCTCATGTGCCGGGTCATGAAGACTTGCTTGATTCAGAACATGGGCAGAGCCAGTCCAAGGGTCTGAACACAGGTGCCCCTGAGGGCAGAGACCACCATTCACACACCTCACATCCTCAGCGTCTATATAGTGCCCGACATATGGTAGATGCTAAATAAGAATTTGATAAATTAATTTACCAGAATTTTCACCTCAAAATTTAAATGAGGTGGATACAGGAGGCAACAAGACATCCTATAAAATGCCCTACATTTAGAGCCTCTTCCGAATAATTCTAGTAAGACCTTGGATGAATACATCATTTTGTCTGAGACACAATAGTTCTGTCTGAAAGATGGATATAATAACTATCTTATCTAACATGGGGTATTTGTGAGGCTCCAACGTAATGATCACTGAGGAAATATATTGTAGAAATAACGAGAATTTTAGCAGCACTGAAGAGATAAGTATGGCAACTGCTAATAGTTACTCAAATGTGCTGATCAATTGTATGTGTCAACTTGACTGGGTCAAGCGGTATCCAGATTAAACATTATTTCTGTGTGTGTCTGTGAGGGTGTTTCTAGATGAGATTAGCATTTGAATCTGGGACCTCAGTGAAGTAGATTACTCCCCTCCCCAATGTGGGTTGGCATCATCCAATCCCTTGAGGACCTGATAGCACAGAAAGGTGGAGGAAGGAGGAATTCACCTCCTTTGCTTCCTACCTGCCTGCTGAGCTGGGTCTTCTCCTGTTCTTGTGCTGGGATTTACACCATCAGCTCCCCTGTTCTCAAGCATTTGGACTCAAATTAGAATTACATCACTAGCTTTCCTGGGTCTCTAGCTTACAGATGGCAGATCCTGGAACTTTTCAGTCTCCATAATCACAGAAGCCAATTCCTCATAGTTTATCTCTTCATACACACACACACACACACACACACACACACACACACACACACACACACATATATCTCCTGTTGGTTCTGTTTCTCTGGAGAACCTTGATGAATACACCAAACAAGAGGCGGTGGCGACCTGAAGTGGAAATGGGAAAGGAAGGACTGATATGAGAGGTGGTTCTAAGCTGCAGACAACAGGACTGGATGTGCCAGGACACATCTACCTCTGACATCAAACCTCTGACAAGTGCCATGGACTAAAATAAAGCAGAGCAGTGGGACAGTGTGTTACAGGAGGGTGGTCAGGGAAATTGTGTCAAAGCAGATGACATTTGAGTTGAGACAAATGAATGAAAATATTCCAGGCAGGAAGAACAGGAAGTGCAAAGGCCCTGATGCAGGAGCCCAGTACCAGTGTTCAGAAAACAATCTGGAATCTCATTTGGCTGGAGCACTCTGAGAAAGTTGCGGGTAACAGAACATGTGCTTAGAGAGATAGCGGCGGGTCACACTAGCAGAGTGTCGCGGGCCATGGTAAGGACTTTGAATTCTATCCTGAATGTGATGGGGAGGCATGAGACAGTTTAGACATATCTGACATAAGTTTTAGAAGGTTCACTCTGGCTACTTGTGGGAAGAACAAGCTGAGGACATTTTAGAGGTTGAAGAATGGAAGTAAAAATATAAGTTAGGAGGCTACTGCATCGAGACTCTGTGAGGGATGATGGTGTTATTGACTAGAGGGCAGAGGTGAGGATATGGGAAGTGGTCAGATTCAGGAGCTCATTTGAGGGGGAGTTGACAGGGTGTGCTGATGGATTAGATGAGGCTATGTAAGACAGACAGGAGGAGACACGGCTCCAAGATGTTTGTCCTTAGCTATTGAGTGAGGAGCAGTGCTGTGCCCTGAGGTAACAGCCTCTTTGGGGCAAGGGCAGGTTGGCAGGAATACTTAAATGCATGTGATGTTTGAGACGACTCCTGCCCATCTTATTATCTATCCAGAGGGCAGCTGAATACATAAAGTCAGTGTAAGGGAGATAGGGCTGGGAATATCGATTTTGTAGCCTACAGGGGTATATAAAACCATGGTCCTGGATGACATTACTTAAAAACAGGCAACAATAGAGAGAAAAGCTCTAAGACTGAACCCTGATGCTCAGTTCTGAGGTTGGAAAGATGAGAAGGGGTGAACAGGAGCAGCTGAAGAGCAGCAGCCCTTGAGGAGGTGGGGAATCTGGTGTCCCAGAAGTGAGGAAAGAAAAGGGCCATTGTACATCGGAACATAAGGATGGTAGGAGGCCTTGAGGAGTGCGGCAGGAATGAAAGTCTGACTAGAATGGGAGGTAAAGAAGGAAAGTCTAGATTTATGTGTGGAGTTTTAGTTCCCCAGGGAGGAGAAAAATTGGGTAGTAGATAGTGTGAAGAATGATAGAGTTATTTATTAAATAACATATAACTTGGGAGATATTATAGCCAATCCGTGTGCTGATGAAAATGATTCAGTGTATGTTATACTATTAAATAGATACAAACGTCTGTAAGGTAGGTATTACCATATTTTTACACAGTTTACATTTGCAAGGGAGGGAGACTTGCCCAAGACAGCATCCAAATTGGAAGCGCTGGAAGAAATTCCCGCTCCATTGAACTCGAAAAGGGAAATTTATCCACGTATGGATACATACACACAATGTCCATAACACTGTGTCCACCTCATGTCTAAATAAGGCAAGATTAGATTCACAGTAACAAAGGGAGCATTTACCAGAATTTGGATTAAAGGCCAAATCTCCAAATCCCTTATTAGTTCAATGACATAGTTTTTTTTTTGTTTGTTTGTCTGTTTGTTTGATTGTTTTGCAATTTACATATCGGAAAGAGCTTCACGTATTGGCTGGATACATGCACAGAACTCTTCAGAATCAAAGGGGTGGCCAGGAGAAGTTTCAGAAGAGAGTGCGTAGAGTGACTGGACCCAGACACCTAAAGGACATGGAATTTATTTAACCAGAATGTCTGAATGGAAACAAATGAAGGCAGAAGGAAGTTGAAAAATCTTGGCTGATCTAGTTCAAGGCTTTGAAGCAAAGAGTGAGGATTTGGACTTGCTTCTCTTTAGAGTGAAAGCAACTCTGAGATCAAAGCCAAAGGTGAAAAGAACGGTTGACAGCAGCATTGAGAATTGACTGAAAAATGTTTTTGATGGAGGCAGGGAGTGACAAAAAGAAAGAGTAGATGTCAGCTCATTCTCCTGGCAAGTAATTACAATAATAACCCTATGCCAGTACTGCTAAAAACCAAAGACTAGAGCCCATTATTACAACAGAGCTATTTTCACCTAAAAAATTCTGTTTTAATAAAAAACGTTCATACTGAAACTGTAACAACTCAATTATTGCTATAACACAATAAAAACTATGCATGTGTTATTATGACAAAAACCTACTGCTGTAATTGGATAAATAACTCATATGCATCCTACTTTACTTATGGCATGTCAGTAGCATCATATTTTGCATAGGGAAGTTCTACTTACTTCATAAAGTATGCTATTTTTTTTAGAAATAACAAAAATGTGTTGATAAAAGGTGCCAAATAATTTTAACTTTATTTTAAATTGGTTGTCATAACTGAAATCTTTTAAAAAGTCAATCCAGGATCTGAGAAATAACATTGAATTAGATCCTAGATATTAAGGGAGTTGGAAGGGGCACACTTCATCTCAAATATATCTCTCTACTCTCTATATTTATATATAGATAGATAGATAGATATACACCATTATATAAAATATATTTTAATATATTAAAATATATAATAATCTATTTATATAAATTATATATGTGAATATATATATGCCCACAGACTAACAGAGACAACAGGAAAAACAAAAAAGCCTTTTTAATAATTTATTGAGGGTCAAAATGTTAAAAAAAAAAAAAATCAGAGTTGGAATCTTTTCTTAACAGAGTCTGCTAGAGTCCTGAGAACTGTCTCTTCTTACCCTGACTCCTGTCCCATGCCAGTGGAGGCGTATGTAACCCAGTGTTGCATCTGGAGATGAGAGGATGTCACAACAGGGCCGGCTGGAAAAGATGAAAGGCTGAAGCCAAGAGGTGGCAGTGGAAGCGGGAGGTCAGGCCCCTTCCCTGACATCACGCATCATTTTGATCACAAAGGAAAGGAATTCCTTGGGACACCAAAATAATATATTTGGAGATCAAAATAAAACTCATATGAGGATCAACGAAGACCAACTATGAAGTGGGAGGTAATGTATTCACATTCTACAAAATCACTTAAAATCCAACCATTATTTCAAAGCCCACATCAGATGGATCTCCTTCATGAGGCCTTGTCCAATCTCCCAATAGCTGTCTACTCTCAGCCCCAAATCCCCACAATACTTTCTACATACATTTAGGAAAGAAACATATTCTACTTTGTTATAATTTGATTTTTTCTTGTCTGATTTCCTCAACTAATCTTTAAGTTGTATGTGGCAAAGACTGAAATGTGACCCAACATAGTTGATAAGTAAATGAAATAAAATTGGCTTAGCAAATAGAGTCAGGGTCCTTAGTGAGTTACTGTCACTGAGAGACACTGCTATCTTCCAGGTGATGAAAACATAATCAAACTATTTCAAATACATATTAATAAATCGTTGCACATTACATAATATATAAATTATATAACTAAAAAAAATATCTATAATTACATGCAGGACCATGAACATGCAGTCTATTTTCCCCTTAACAAAATCCACTTGTAAGGATGTTACAATTTGGTGTATATTAGCTCTTCAGACATAACCTAGTTATTTAGTGATAAACTTTTTAAAGTATTCAATTCTTTTTTATTGAAATACAGTGATTTACAATGCTGTATTAGTTTCAGGTATATAGCAAAGTGATTCAGTTATAAATATATATATTATATATACATTTTATTTTTCTTATTATTTTCCATTATATAGGTTGTTACATGATATTGAATATAGTTCCCTGTGCTATACAGTAGGTCCTTATTGTTTATCTATTTTGTACCTAGTAGTGTATATCTGTTAGTCCCAAACTCCTAATTTATCCCTTTTCCCTTTGGTAATCATAGGCTTGTTTTCTACTCAATTCTTTTGAATCAACCTGTATAAGCCATGGGTTGCTGAATTCTGCCTTGTGTAAATGTCACCTCGTTTAATTACTGGGTGAAAGTAATACACTACTAAGCAATATGTTTTGTTTTTTGAGCCACCAGTTATGAGTTTAAATTTGGACCCTGGAATTTATCAGCTATGCAATTTAGGGTAAGTTAATTAACTTTCCTAGGCTTAAGTCTTTTCCTTTGTAAAATGAGGACTATATCTCATAGGACTGTTGAGAAGATGACATGTGATGACATTTGTGAAGTGCTGATTAAAGGGTTGCCTCTGTCATCATCATCGTCATCCTCCTCTTCATCATGATCAGCTGAATTCCTGGTTTTAGCTTTAACTATAGGAAACCAGAGTGAAAAAACTCAAGTCATTTACACACTTGTTACTTTAGGGAATTAATTCAAAGTCACAGACAAGGGGTTGAACAGATTATTTACATCTCTTTGCCTGACTATGAAACATGGTGGAGGCCACTTCATGTAAAAACACAGATAACGTCAAAAGAAAGGAATTAAATCAACATTTATTAAAATGTCTACTGTGTATATAAATATATTAAAATTAAAAAATAATGAAATATAATGTTACTAACCAAGTGGGTGGAGGAGTGGTGCAGGGAAGAGGAGAGAGTGAATATGGATAGAAAAGGATTTCTCTATCAAGTGCTTCATTTTTTTGTGAGATTTTAAATGTAATACACAAGCTTTTCCAAAAACAAAAAAATACAGTAAATGGCTATCAGAAGACAATAATTTTTTTAAAAGCCTTTAGTTTCAAGTGAGTTATTTTTGAAACTAAATGATTCTATTTCCAATTAATTTGGAAATCATACTGAGATATCATAAGAATATTACTGTGTTGCACAGGCTTTGAATCAAATAAAACTGGGCTGGAACCCTGACTTGCCATTTATCAGATCAGTGACCTTGGGAAAGTTACTCAAACTTTCTCAGGGTCAGTGTCCTTATTTATGAAATAAAGACAATATTAGTATCCGTCTCATGGAATAGTTGTGGAGATTACATAAAGCAGGTGAAATGCATAACTATACCTGATACTTTCAGTTCCCTACTTGAAGGATTAACTGCTAAGGAAACTGCACTGTAAGCAACTAGAGAGCCAGAGAGAGAAACAAATGTTTGGTGACACTGGGCCATCAGCAGTGCAGGGCTGCTATCCCAGTGAAAAGGGACACAAAGACAGATACGGCCCAGCTCACTACCTGTAGGATTTGGGACTGCAGCACTGGGAAGAAACAGTAAACAAAGCCTAGAAGTCTAATAAGTTGGACAGACAGAGATCAAAGTTTAGGAAGGCTGAGAATTTGCAGGGCAGAATGCTGGAGAGAAGAGAGCTGCACAGAGAGAGATCTTGAGATATGCAGAGGCTATCTTGAACCTATGGGCGAATATTCGTATGTGCACATGTGGGGTTCACAATTCCGAAAACTCACAGAGTTGGAATAGTTTGCGTTCCCAGCAGACAGAGTGGAGAGACCTCATAACACAGGGGGCATCTGGGAGAGTTATTAGAAGACAACAGCTATCACAGTGAGGCTAAATTAATCCTAGAATTATGGCTACTCTGGGCCCCAGCAGCAAGGCTTAAAAGCAGACCTCAAAAGGATCAGATTGATCCCAAGTAACTGTTTGTCTGTATAAATTACAGCATTCTTTAAGGGAATATTATAAAATCCAGCACCTAACAACATAACATTGCAATGCCCGGAATCTAATTAAAAAACTACCAGCTGTGCAAAAAGTAGAATATAAATCAATCAATTGAAGAATATCCAGAAATGACAAACATGATGAAATTAACAGGCAAGAATGTTTAGCTACTATTACAAACATGCTCCATATGTTCAAGGAAGCAGAGGAAAACATGACCTTGATGAGGAGAGAAATGAATGTTGAAAAGTCCCAAGTGAAATATATGGAGAAGTAAAATATATCTTAAATAAAATCACACTGATGGGATTAACAACATAGACTCTACAGGAAAAAAAAGGCAGTGACTAAAGGACAGAGCAATCAGAACTATCCATGGTTGAGCTCATAGAGAAAAAAATGGACAGAACATCGTGATCTGCAGGACAACATCAAATGATCCAACACGGAAAAAACTGGAATTGCACATTCAGGCAAGGAGATAATGAGGGCAGTTAAAGCAAAAGCTGGGAAGTTTTAGAAATTTGGAGGTGACTAAACGGTGACTCAGGGAAAAGGAAAGTGAGGGCTGAGAATAGGGGAAGAGACAATTGATGCCATTAGTCCTTCCTTGGTACAGAGATGGGCCATAACCTCCTCAAAATTAGGTTAAAGTATTTAAGCGCAATTTGACACAATACTAAAAAAATGTACTTTTATTCATATGTATATTGTATCTTTTTCTGTCACTTTTTTGGGAGGGTGGGGGCAGCAACCATAATTAAACCCACAGTGGCTTCAGCACCATCAGTGGTGTGTCCTTGGCATTCATGTGAATATCCCTTAATTATGTAGTTCATCACTGTCTTAAGTCCTTTATGGAATGAAGTTGGGTATAAATAGCTAGTTCTCAACAGTAAAGTATCTACGAAACTGTAAGGCATTCATTCGATCATAAGAAGCCTGTGGTGAAAACACACAGAATTGTAAATCCACTAAGAAGTGAAGTGACACAAAGAGTCAGATATAGGCACAGCTAACAACTATGAACAAAGGTGAGGAGTACCTACTGCAGGATAAGGAGAGCAGCATTTCAGTACAGTGGAACCACACAGGTAGTGTTTCTACACAGCATTCACATCTCCATACGTCAATCATGTTGATCAGTTTGCCTTAAAGCAGCATTTGGAACATCAAGTTGTTTTCCCATTTTAACTATGGATTCATGCTTAGAGAAGATTAGGTGCAACTGAGAAGAAATGCATATCTGCCTCAGAGGACATTGATTAAGGTGTAAAAACATTCCCAGATCCATACATAGGAATAACATGAAATATTCCCAGGTAGCAATTGTAATTAAGAGGTCCACTCCAAAGAAGGGGTGGTGTCTGTAGGCCACTGTGAGTTGTTTCAAACATTATGAATCCTCCAGGATTCTGAAGAGACACAACTTAATCAAGATACCCAAATACAGGCATGTGCATTGTACTGCTGACAACAAGTCAACGTCACCAAATACTTCATTTACTAAAAGGGCCTTTGCAAAATTTTTTGGGGGGAAGCATTGGGTATGTGAATGATTTTAAGTCACTGAGTAATTCTTTAAAAAAGTTCAACAGGATTAGATATTTGAATATAAGCCTTGCCCTTAATAATATGATTTTGAACATTCAATTTGGGATTTCACTGTGATTCAGTTCTTGCACTGAAAAATTCATCACCTTCCTTCTAGCTTCCT
This sequence comes from Delphinus delphis, assembly GCF_949987515.2. Taxonomy (NCBI): domain Eukaryota; kingdom Metazoa; phylum Chordata; class Mammalia; order Artiodactyla; family Delphinidae; genus Delphinus; species Delphinus delphis. The sequence goes on along the minus strand of NC_082696.1, from coordinate 6,480,381 downwards.
GGTTAAAATCATGATTTCTAAGACTAAGAAGCACAATTTCCTTTCTAACCTTGTGTTTTTCATGATAATTTAGGGAAAAAAAAAAGAAATTGAGAAACATATCATGACAGGTAATCATTTGCAAACACACAACTCTTTCAATGCCTGCCATGTTCAGCTTCATTTTATAGCATCTGTCTTGGCAATATAAATTTTGCTTGGCTGCAGAGAAGTGTGGTGCTGTACAGTGAAGAAAAAACAATCGTGACAACTGAAAACTAAAGCACAGTGTGTGTGTGTGTGTGTGTGTGTGTAGTTCAGAATAGAGAAGCTCTTTATGGTGTTATTTTGGTTGTCACCTTGTCTTTCTTCGCAGCAGAGAAATGCCACAGGAGGGAAGAGTCAACTGTCACATCTAAGAGGGTTGCTAAACAATCTCAAACCTGTCCCAAAGGGTCACCCTCACCAGTTGCACAAAAACAAAGCAATTTGGTTCAGAACATGCAGATGGATTGTGTCAGTAATATTTGCTATTATAAAAGCTGTGGTTTTCTAAACAAAAACCTATATTACTTTAATTAAAGTAGTAGCACAGGCATAATGTAAGATTACATACAATATTATGACTGTTTAGAATCAAACTAGTTTATTCATACTTCTGAAAACTCTTTTATGTCACTTTTCAAAACAATCACTTGAAATATGTGTAAAAAATATTAAATTTTGGTCTTCCCTGGTGGCGCAGTGGTTGAGAGTCTGCCTGCCGATGCAGGGGACACGGGTTCGTGCCCTGGTCCGGGAAGATCCCACATGCTGCGGAGCGGCTGGGCCCGTGAGCCATGGCCGCTGAGCCTGCGCGTCCGGAGCCTGTGCTCCGCGACGGGAGAGGCCACAACAGTGAGGAGCCCGCGTACCGCAAAAAAAAAAAAAATAAATTTTGTGTTTTCTTTAAACTAGAGCATGTACAAAATCCAAACTTTTAAAAGTATACATCTGTACCTTCAAAATGAAATCAAATTTACTTAATGTTTTATTTTTCAGTGCGTTTTGGTAGATCAATTTAAGTACATTTGGAATCCTTCAAATGTGCAATTTTCAGTTAAGTATATTTAAAGAAATACCCTAGTGTATTCACCTGTCTTACCATTCAGTTAACATTCAAATTAACCATTTGAATTGCAACACGTTTTGTGTTACTGATTATTTATTTTAAGATGACATAAAATGAAATAAGTAAGACATTTGATTTGGAGGCAATATGTAGAAATTGCCTATGGCAATCAATATCGGTAATAAAAAAGCAACCAGATGATTTAAAAATAAACATATGACATTACTCTATGTTGGATTTTGTATAAATAATGTAGGGATATAAGGGGAGCAAAAGAGGATCATGTGTGGGGGGTTGATAGACACTATAACAGGCATAAAGAATTTACTGCTGATCACCCCATTAGATGGAAGTGTACTCTTTCATTAGAGAGTCTTAAAGGAGCGTAACTCTAACCAGGATTATTTGTGTGTTATCTGGTTTGAAAACAGCACACATTTGGAAGAGATGATTACCAAACCCTTTCCATAAATACACTCTGTAACGCATCATTGTAGAGCTGTCGGTTTGACTATTTTGACTGACTTAAAGTCAGTATAACCAAGAGTACACAAACACATGACCTCATATATCAATACACATTTTACTGTATAAGATACTTACATGATTTTAATTCACAATGCTCTGATATAAAATTCCAATAAATACAAAAACTAAGAAAGCAAGAAAAAGTAGAGTAGCCAATAAGGAAATGCGCATGGAAAAGATGAAATGCATAAGAAGAGTTTGCTTGGTTGTTAAAAGCACAAATCCAGGTGCTAATCCTGGTATCTTTGGCACAGGAAGTGCCTTGGATAAGAGCACGAATGCCGCAAGTAATCATAATAAATAATTCTAGTATGACCAAAAATACTAGAATTGAACATAATATTTAATTATGAACCAAGGCAATATAAATCTAATTAATTTAGCAAGCAACGCTTTTGGAGTTGCTTTTCTCAGTTTCCAATTTTGAGAATGAGTAGGGCAAGGTGCTTTGCTGTGCACCTAATATACAGGCAATGGTTCTAGGAGATGTTTTTTACTGACTTCTACATGTAAGTTACTGAACACTGTGGCTGAGGCTGCTAGCTTGCTGTTTTACCAACACACACTTTCTCCTTCTTCCTTAGTGAGTAATAAAATATTTGAGGTGGTAAAATACCCCCCACATCACTGTAGTTCCCAGTTTCCCTTGCGGCTAGAAGGCGACATTGACATATTTCTGTCCAGTGACAGGTAAGCAGGTAAGAGTTTCATGTCTATGAAACTCAAACACAAAGGATAAAGACAGCTGATGCCAACTCTTATCTGCCATTCCCTTTTCCTCTATTTCTTGTTTGAAATATGAATTTGATGGATGACACTCTAGAAAACGACTCAGACCAGGAGGTGACCTTGAGAAAAAAAAACAGGAACTAAGGGCAATGGGGCAGAAAGAAGGAGAGAAACTGTATCCTTGATGTCAGTAGTTATGTATATCGGCCTTGGACTACCTACCGCCAAACTTCTACTAGAGAGAAAAATACACTTTATCGTGTTTAAGTCACTGTAATTTTTGATCTCTGTTTCTAGCAGCTGAATGCAATTCCTGATACAAGCAGCCATGTGAAGCAGACATCAAGGGCAAACAGGATATATTTGAAGAAAATAAGAAAGCAAGTAATCAAATGCAGTAAAGCATTATGCGTGTTATTCAAGAAGTAGCACAGGGTATAATGAGCCTGTCCAGGAGAAAACTGTTCGTTCTATTTGCATAGGTTTGTTTCTCAGAGTGGGTGAAGCTTGGATTGAGTCTTGAAACATGAGAAAGGATTCGATTCAACAAAGTAGGAGTGAAGAGAGGGGCTGTAGCCTAACCAGGCAAAGAGAGCTCATGGGAAAAAGCACATGGAGGCATGAGTAACTTTAGATGACTCCAATCAAACTGGCATTAGTCACTAGGCTCAAAAATATATAATTTAGTACAAAATGGATGGTGTATTTGATTGAATAAGACATTACAAAAATTATCTGGCTCATTTAAAGAAATCTACTTATGCTTCTCTATATGGTTTGCCTAAAAGTGGTTTAAGCTTAAGGGGGAAAAGGAAGGAGCCGGTTACAATCTCCTTCTCAAATCACAATCTCTTTCTCAGATTGCAGATGTTTAATATCCTATCTTGACCATTTTACCATCCACATGTTGAATGAGGTTAGCAAAGTGCACTGAGAGAGAACCTTAAAAGCAACCTTTAGAAAAGTACAAATCTCTGATAAATTAATATTCTCTCATCATGACAAGAACAGCATAAAATATGGAAGATGGATTTTCATATTCATGATTTACATTTTTCAAAAGATTGGAGAGATATCAAATGTAATAAGATAACAAGAAAGCACTTGAATTCTTATAATATTCTTGTGAGAAAGAAAAAAAGCAGAAATTATTCACCAAAATTGCGGACAGGACCAATGGCAGAAAGATGCTCTCAGAGGTCATCTGATCTAACCATGTCGTGCTCCAAGCCTTCAGGGAACTGGCATATTGATCCTGGCTTTACGACAATGTCTCTGAGAAGGGGCTCACAGACAGGAGGATGTGGTGTTGCAGGCACACCCCCAAGGTCACAGTGAACATGCGCCCAAGGAATTCCACCACTGCAGAAGTGCACACCAGCTTACACAGTTGATGTCACACACGCTTGGTGTGAAATCTGATTTTGCTAAAATTGGGAAAGCTAATGGCCCACGTGTGCTGCCGACCCTCAACTTAAGCTCTGCCCAGGCGGAGTTTCCCTGTCGCTGAAGCCTGACCTAGAACACAGGGACAGTAGCCATCCTCATGGGCACCATGCTGCAACCACTCTTACAGATCTCATTTCACTGACTCGTTTATGATGGTAATAGTAATAGTAAACACTTGTTGGCACATGCTATGTGACAGATATTTTTTCTAAATACAATCAATTTAGTTATTCATTTACTCCTGGCATTAAACTTACTAGCTTGACTTTCCAGATGAGAAACTGAGGCATGTTTAAGTAACTAACGCAAGGACACATACTTAACAAGGGACTAAACCAAGATGTAAACGCAGACAGTCTGGTTTTAGACTCCAGGATTCCAATACTATTACCTAAGAAATAATTTAGACCACAAATAGGCTCTCTTTTTCTTAGAATTTATAAGCAAGTGTGTTCTTATGGTTCAGGTTCAGTCAGGAGTTTCTTTCACCCCATGGTATATTTATCTTGTCTCCAACTCCCCTAAATGAGGACAGTCATGTACAATGACATCTGATAGAAATGTATCCCTTTAAACCTAATTTTAAATAACCTTTATTAGAAAAATATTTGATTCAAATTCCATAATTTGAATCTATTTTTATATTTATACACTCTTTCTCTAGTTTGGTTAATGAATCCTTGTGGAGTGTGTAACTGTGGTCTCTTTCCTATTCTAACCCTCCACATTTCCACTCCCAGTGGCTGACATGCCGCTGTCCCGGCCTGTATGCAACCACTTCCTTTGCTTCCGTCAAGTGTCATTTTAAATGGTGTCTCCTCAGAATGCCCTTCACTGGGCTCCCTGTCCAAACCACCCCATCATTCACTTTCTTATCAACTCATCCTGGTTATTCCCTCTATAACATCTATCTCAGTTTCTAAATACTATATTTATTTTGTGTCTCCCTCATTCAATCCCTGACTATAAATTCCTTGATGACGGGGACAATGTTTACTTTACTTTGCTCACACTTTGCTCACTTGATGCCCCAAACACTGTCTAGCGCACGGTAGTTAATCAATGCTTTGAGGAATAGATCAATATTCTTATGGTTTCTCACAAGAAACAGCAGCCGGGCAAGGACTGACCTGAAGAATAAGAGTTGTTGGGGAAATACACATTTAGGTTGCTCTCCGAGTCCTAGCTGCATATATTTCACTGCTGTCAGGGCAGCCCTAGCTGACTACCCACGGCCAAGCGGAACCCACTCCCTTATTCTCTGAATCTGCTCCTCCCTGCCTTAATGAATGGCATCCTCACACACTCAGATACCCAAACCAGAAACCCAGTCACCCTGGACTGCTACCTCACCATCAGTCCCCACGCTCAGTCACCAAGCCTTGCCAATTCTACCGTGACTGCACATTGTCATAATCACTGACTTGCCCAATCTTTGGTCTTTCCACATCCCTTCATGAAACTTTGGCTTCAGCCGTGCTGAACCACTTCCACTTTCCCATCCTGCAAATCTCAGGTGTCCAGGTTCTGCTGAAAGCTATTCTGCTGTTTGTTTCTTGTGGCCTTTTATACCTATTCAGTATAAATAATCTCAGCTCATTCTTCAAAATTCACTGCAGAGATTTTTCTTAAACCTCCACTCACACCACCCAGGCTGACTTAGGTGCCTTTTCTTTCTAGTTTCATGAATTACATTCATGCCTCTTTTATCACACTAATGACTAGACCATCCTAGTTGTCTCTAGCTTGTTTTGAGTTTCATGTGAACAAAGCCAGTGTCTTTCAACTCATACCACCTGGGGCTGGCACAGTGACTGATGCATAGCTATACTCAAGGTTAGTTCAAATAAAGAATGGTACAGTTCACCTGGTAAGAATCACTTTATTAGATCAAGTGAAAGTCTCAGGTGTATTATAAATGGAATTGTAAGAGGAGATGAAGGTTGAAAGAAATGGGTCTTTGCAAACAGATCAACTGAATCAACCCCGGAAGTCAATGAATTGCGTACCATCATGTAATAGTGATAGATTTAGAAAATAGCTTTTGTTGAAAAAAAAGTGTTAATTGTGTACACAAATAAATAAGAGTAAAACTTAGTTTCCTTCCCCAGGAGATTATAATGTCATTGGGGAAACATATCAAATGGCTATAAAACAAGGCAGAATTAAATAAATGTTTAAAGGCACAACAAGGTATGCATTATAAAAATGTAGAGGATAGGGCTATCATTCTCCATTTGAACATTCCAAGGATAATACCAACACAATGACCCAATATAGAACTCATCATTTTTGCCCAAAACAGTCTACCTCCTATACCCTCTATCTCATTCTATCTTTACTCATAAATTCTTTATTCACATTGCAATATTGGTCTTTTTCCCATTTACCTGTGACAAATCTAATCCGAATAACAATGTCCCTGATACGACTTGCATTTTTAAATAATTAATTTTTCTATGTTTTCATCTATTTTTTCCTTCGGTCTGTGTGTGGTCTTCCATTGTATGGCTGTACCATGGTTTGTTTATCCCCTCACTACTTGAAGGACATTTGGGCTGTTTTCTGTTGCTGGCTATTATGAATAAAGCTGCTTTAAGCTGAACGTATAAATTTGGTGTGAACGTAAGTTTGCATTTCCCTTGGGTCAACGTTCAGGAGTGAGGATGCTGGGTCATCTGGTAAGTGTATGTCTACATGACTCTGCCGCCTTGCATTCCCAGCAGCAGTTCCAGTTGCCCCACATACTTGTCAGTCGTTTGATTTTTTTGTTATTGCTGTTCTAATAGCTGTGTAGTGGTACCTCATGGTAGTTTTAATTTGCACTTCCCTACTAACTGATAATGTTGAGTATCTTATCATGAACTCACTTGCTACCTTTGTATCTTTGGTGAGGTGTCTATTTAAACATTTTATTCATTTTTAAATGGTTCAATTTTTTCCCTTACTTTTGTATTCAGAGTTCTTCATATATTCTGGATAAAATTCCTTTATCAGATGTGATTTGTGAATATTTTCTCCCAGTCTGCAATCTATTTTTCAGGCCTTTAGTATCTCTTGAGGATGAGTAGTTATTAATTTTAATGGAGTCTAATTTACCTTTTTTTAAAAATGGGTTGTGCTTTTGGTGTCATCTTTGCCTAACCTAAGGTCTCAAAAATATTCTCTTACGTTTAATATTCTCTTAGAAGTTTTATAGTTTTAAGTGTTCATTTAAGCCCATAATCCACTTTGAGAGTTAATACTTCCATATAGCACAAGGTATGGATCAAAGTAGTAGTAGCAGTAGTTGTTTTCTTGTTGTTGTTCTTCTTCTTTTTTTGCATATAGCTAACCAATTGTTTCAGCACCTTTTGTTAAACCACTATGTAAAATAATTTTATATCAAAGTATATCAGTAGCCTCAAAAATTTAATTAAAAGGTAATTTATATGCATTATAAAAATTAGAAGATGAATATAAACAAAAAGTAGAAGACAAAAGTTGTAAAAAGCAGTGGGAATTGATTTTGCTGTATATATTCCCACTATGTTTCTTAACATAAAGGTAAGCAACTAGAGATTCAGAGATTGAATAGCACTCCTTGGGTCACTCAAGTCAGTGGCAGTGCTAAGAAGTGATTCCAGACAGTCTGACTTCACATCACATTGCTAGTTCAATGAACAATAATTAATTAGTAGAAAACCTCACTCAGAAAGATTATACAGATGAAAATGATAAAAAGGAAAAGTAAAATGGGTTGAACAAAAATCTACTTGGTCACCTGAACTAGAGCTCTAACCATTCACCTTCACCACTAACATTTATCAATTACCAGCTTATGCTAGTGGGAAGCAGCCACATAGCACAGGGAGATCAGCTAGGTGCTTTGTGACCGCCTGGAGGGGTGGGATAGGGAGGGTGGGAGGGAGGGAGACGCAAGAGGGAAGAGATATGGGAACATATGTATATGTATAACTGATTCACTTTGTTATAAAGCAGAAAGTAACACACCATTGTAAAGCAATTATGCCCCAATAAAGATGTTAAAAAAAAAATACCAGCTTATGTTAATGTTACATCCTGAATTTCTTTTAGGTCTCTCCTTTCTATTAACTGATCTTTCCATTAACTGTTTTATTTGAGGTTCTCCATCACCTAACATATTCCAAGAGTGTCTTAATTGCCCTTCAGTCTTGACATTCCTAAATAGAGTTGCCAGCTAAAAAAAAGGAAGTTCAACTGAATTTGAAATCAGATAAACAACAAATAATGTTTTGGTGTAAGTACAATACAAATATTGCATGGGACATACTTACATTAAAAATATTACTTATTATTTACCTGAAATACCAACCTAACTGAGTGTCCTGTGTTATTACTTGCTAAATCTGGTAACCCTGCTCCTAACACTGTCTGCTAGGGAAACCAGAGTGGCAATGAATGAATGAATGAACAAATAAATAAATGAACGAGTAAGCAAATGAACATACCCTGATTCTGGGTAAATGGTAATCATGAAAGGTGCATGGAAAATAATGCATTTGGGTTGAGTCCTTGAAGGATGAATAGAATTTAATTTGATGAAGGGAGCAACCAAAGGCAAAACCAAATTATCCCCTGAAAAATTTTAAAACTCTTATTTTATAGCTCAGTGATGGTCAGACTAATATTTTTACGTGTTTACTTTTAGTACATTTGCTGCTGAAATAAATATATTTTCCTAGGATTTCATGTTATTGGAGCCAAACCATTTCTATTTACATCAGCAAAGCCATTTAAACACATTTGCCCTATTTGACCACTGGCACCTCAAAAACAGCATCTAGGACAGCTTGAAGTGCTTTCTGCCCCCCATAAAAGTTGTATTAGCCCAGACTCCAAGGGCTAAGGTGACTCCATTATACTGTGATCTTGGATTTTTGCTCTGACTTGGCCATATTTCCGTTATCCACGGCATCCAGCTTTGTAGATAAACATACCTGATGGGCAATAAACACTTCACCGGCTTTGGTGAAGAAACACATTTGCTCCTTTTTTTCAGTAAGACTTAAGGCTACAATTGAGTGAAAGTATGAGGATAAACATGAAAGGGCTAATACATGATGGGATAAGTTAGCATAGTACCAACTCATCAATTTTAGTTTTCAGAACTTAATCAAGTATTCAGGCTTTTCCCTATAACTCCCATTGGTCATTTGTTTTTAATCACTAATTAGAAGAGAGATCAGATTAAATTTCCAATGGGGAAAAGTCTCTGCAGCCTTCCTGTAGTGGAGGTATTCACTTCTATACAGTTTATTAATGAAAGTGAACTCTTCTTCTGACCATGGGCAATACAACCTTTAAAATACCTTTTATATATGTAAACATAAAGCTCTGCATTTTGCTGCTCTAAGCATTTAGCTATCTGATAATGACCTAGAGGCCAATAGTTCTTGCCAGTGTTCAAATAGATAAAGACAATTCTTCATTCAGAATAAGAATATATGGAATAACACAATAGGGATTTCCCCACATAGTGATTTAGTTGTCTGGGAAATTATTTTTTCTACAAATGAGGACCACCTCATTATTTTGTGCTGAGTCTCATGTGCCTTAGACCGTGCCAGGGCCACTGTGCCTGGGAATATTTACACATAGGGATAACTTGTCTCTCTTGGTATATAGCATACACATAGACATTTGGCCATCACATACTGAGGATAGTAGACTATAGAGATAGCCAAACTGGGCCATGATACAGAGATAGTCAAACTGGGCCATGAGCTATTTAGTTACTCAGTCTTGGAATCTTTCTACCTTTGAACTTGTTACATGTCATGAATGAGCCTGCTGTTATACGAAGCTAAAAACATCTGAACTGACATGTAAGACCTTGGTTTATATTCCTATGTACTTAGTTTTTGTAACCTCCAGGTTTTTTCATATGTGTTCTATATTTTCTATTGAGACAACCCTATCCCCTCCTCTGTGTATATCATGACACAAAACTGAAAATAAATGTTTAGTCAGTATTCTATTTATTCTTTTCTAAAAGGATACAGGATCAGACAACTTCTGTGTTGGCTATTTCCAATTCCTTTCTTTAGTTGATTTTATATTGATGTTGCCCCCTCAAGTGAACAAACACAAGGCACTCCCACAGCATCCAGCACAGAGAAGGAAGTGGCAATGATGTAAGAGATGTAAGACAAATGTGATTACCACCTTAAAACAGATCCAGCAATAATAAGCTCCCTTCAACACTCCAGATGCCCAACTCAATATGATTTCATGGCATCTTACAGATTTAGAAAACATAGTTATTTTTTTCTGATAAAAAAGGAAGCACTTTTCAAGAATACATTAACTTCCCATTTTAAGGTGTAGTTAGTATATGAAGGTAAGGACAGGGTGCTTTTAACCCCAATTTTGAGTCATTCATTCATTCATTCATTCATTTATGGCTGTGTTGGGTCTTTGTTGCTGCACGCAGGCTTTCTCTAATTGCAGCCAGCGGGGGCTACTCTTCGTTGCGGTGCACGAGCTTCTCATTGTGGTGGCTTCTCTTGTTGTGGAGCACGGACTCTAGGTGCGCAGGCTTCAGTAGTTGTGGCTCATGGGCTTAGTTGCTCCGCCGCATGTGGGATCTTCCCAGACCCGGGGTCAGACCTGTGTCCCCTGCACTGGCAGGCGGATTCTTAACCACTGCACCACCAGGGAAATCCCTTAAGTCATACTTTTAAGAATGAAATTAGGGATCACCAGAGAGATAATTTGGGATGATCTCATTCATGGCCATGATAACCTGATACCTAGGGAGGCATTACTAGGTTATAATTCTAACTAAGAAATTTTTAATCAAGGTAATTGTATTATACATGTCTGAAGAAATACTTTATTAATAATAAAATGGGATGATAGTCGTGAGTAGTATAAGAGAGAATTCCAAGGAGACAAAGTGAAGCAATATGTCTCTGGCACAACCCAAAGAAGAGGCTGCACAGCTGCAAGTGAGTGCTGGCCTGGAGGATCATCTAATGTCAAAGGACAGTCAGGTGCATCACGGTGTCATAGTTCTGATAATACCACCCCTTAATGTGATCCAACTAACTACGTTTGTGGATTCTGCATCTATAAAATAACTATCAGATAATAATTGAGCTGCCGAAAAACCAATGATTAGAAGCCAGGGAGTTTTGAGATCCTTGTAATAGCAGCCTTGCTATTAAGCCTCACTTAATCCTTACAAGGATCCTATGAAGTTAATACAAAAAAAAAAAAAAAAACCAAAAAACAAAACACACACACAAATAAATAAAAGCCAAGGTGATATATGCCAGAGTGCAAAAACATAATCAGTTACCATATATTTGAAATGCAGGAAGAGGTCTAAAATAAAGGAGCAACAGCTAGCCAAACACGCAAAAGGAAACTGTAATTCGGAATATACTCTTGAGTCAGCCATGCCTCTTCTCTTCCCTACAAAAAGCCAAAGGGCCATGGGTAATAGAGATCTAATACAGACCAGCAGTCAGGAACTTAGGAAGTTCTGAGATACAAGTCAGATTTTCATCAATGATGGGTATGAATTGAGAGGCAAAGACAATATGTAATAAAGCCTCCTTTTATACTTCCTGCCAAGGCAGAAGTTGACATCAGTTTTTAGAGGACGTCAGGTCCAAGTGAGTTGGCACGTGAGCATGCTCACGTAAGCAGCCAGGGTGCGGGCCCTTTCAGGACAGAAAATCCTGCTTATTTATTTGTAAGTAAGACACAGAGATCTATGCACAAGCAGCATGCCTGCATCCAGTGCTGTGCACTAATGTGCAGACGGCAAAGGCAGCCAAGAGAGGGAGGGAGGGTCTACAGGGAATAAGGCTGATGGGCGAGCAGGAATTCTAGAGGAGCACCGAGAACACTGGGGTGTACTGCTCTGAACACATAAGCCCACTGTGAATGAATGCTTCGTGGTGGAAAGTGTTACGCATTATAAATACATCCATGGGTTTTATCATAGGCATCTTAATCCCCAAAGTATAGCATTTGGATAGATTCTACCTCCTAAAATGTAGATTCCTTGAATCAGTGAAATACAATGGGAATTCAGTGAACTAGCTTCTTGCAACATTTCCAATACCGAACAAACCCACTGTAATGGCAGTGTCCTTTAAAGAAAATAAACATGTCAGTAAGTTCAGAAATAGAGGATATTTTAAAAATTACCTGATGGACGATGACAGTGAAAAGGACCCATCGCAGCTATAACTCAAGTATGGGTAAATCTGTAATGTACAAATTTATCCTTAGGAGAAACTGTCAAAATGTTTTTAATGTGAATTTAAAATATTTGAGTTTGGGGGCTCTTCTGTTTCTGCTATTTTTCACTCCTGATTTATATGCTGTCCCAAGAGTTTGAGAGCGTAAATTAGTTCCTGAGGGCAAAATCTCCATGGCTCCCCACACCAAGGCCTTGTTATTATAGGCCTGCTCTAGAGCACGGAGCCCCCTAGCAGTATCCGTTTCAGGTGAAAAGAACATCAAGCTGTTATTCTGAAAAAAGACACACTCCAGAAGAAATGCAGCCCAGCAGGGATTTTGCAAAAGATCTGCACCGGGGAAAAATAAATCCAGCACAATCATATTTGGGTCCTGCCTTTACAAAGGCTCATTAACATGTCATTCAAATGATGTAAAGAAAGACTGAACTGAGTTAGAGCTTTGCCTGCCAGCCTTTGTCAAGGTAAAATGCCCTGTTGTCTAGATACCAGGAATGGAGGAAATGTTCAAGCAGCTCTGGTTTGCTCATGCTTGATACAGACTGGAAATAGTGAACTATTTACCTATTTTAAGGAAACTGTCCAGTTTCGTTTATTCTTTTTTCCCACATCAGATGGAGTAAGTCAAACAATTACAGAGCTTTAATTCATGGTGGTTGAATCTATAAAAACACTCAAATGTCACCTGAGACTGAGGACTATATAATATAATCGAGTTTCTAATAAAAGTAAAAGAAACTGGCAAAGCTTATAGAAGCCACTAGTGAAGATCTGTGTGAAGCAAACGAGAGAGCAGAGGAGATTCTAAGGTTAGAATAGAGAGAGAAAGGAAGAAAAGCAGAGATGGCTGGAATATTGGAGAGCACTGGGGCTTAGAAGATTCAGTAGGTGACCTGAACCTTCTACTGTCTCTTCACTAATCTTCAGGAAACACACGCCGTTCACACTCAGAGCTGAATCTGAGGGTATTTTGGCAGCACAGGTGGGCAACCCGGTTGGCCCAGAGTTTGTCTCAAGCTTGGTTGCCATCAGACAAACAGGTGCCCAGCACTTCATTCCTCTTTTCCCAAGGGCAACTTCTTCTAAAATGAAATTTCATGCTCAAACTTCAGAAACATATGATTTAAACATATGCCAGTCTCTTTCTCCATATTTGCAGCTTCTCAATCCTCCACCTCCCAGGCCCTTTCTTAGAATAGCTTCTTGTGGAAGCTATAAGGTTCAGGCGAAAAGTGATTTTCCCCTCCTTTTATCTAGTCCATAGAAGCCTTTCACAAGAAAACTGAGCAGCCACAAGAAAAGAGAATTAACGACATTTTAGAACGTGATATTTTAATGCCTGAGACTATTTTCAGAATGACAGAGGAATTTTCCTTTTGGAAACACACAGTCTTACAAAAAAAAAAAAAAAAAAAATTCACCATGGACCATAACCAATGGACACAGGCTTCTGTCTTATCCCACTTTAAGAAAAGAGAGAGAGAGAATGAAAAAAGTTATGAAGATAAAAGTATCTTCAAATGACATAATGTGTTTAATTTGAAAGCAATTTTTTCCTCACATAGAGCAAGAATCTATTTCTATAAGATGAAAAGTGTATGAGACATAATAAACACTGCCTATGCTTAGATACATGATAATTAATTTACATTGATTAGTTTACTAAGATAAAAAGTTCTGGGCTTCCCTGGTGGCGCAGTGGTTGAGAGTCCGCCTGCCGATGCAGGGGACGCGGGTTCGTGCCCCGGTCCGGGAGGATCCCACATGCCGCGGAGCGGCTGGGCCCGTGAGCCATGGCCGCTGACCCTGCGCGTCCTGAGCCTGTGCTCTGCAACGGGAGAGGCCACAACAGTGAGAGGCCCGTGTACCGCTAAAAAAAAAAAAAAAAAAGTTCTTCTGTGGAACATTATTAAGCAGAAAAAATCAGATAATTGTAATGCTTTAGGTATCCCTAGGTTTAATACGCTGGGGATCCATTACAACTAAGGGATTTTGTATAATGAGGGTTTCTCAGGAGCTCCTAGGGACAAGAGCACTTTTTCCCAAGGTATAATTAGTGGCTGCTAGATGGTAGGACTGGAGAGGTTCTGAGAAAAGCTCTTCCTTGACTGACCTGCACCAAGTGACTCATGCCAGGGAACTACATATTATCCTTCCAAAAGCAAACACCACTCAGGGAGCTTTTTGTGGTCTTGTTGTGACTGACTCACAGAGTTAGCCAATCTCCCAGGATGTGTGTCACCTCAGTTCTCCAAATTCTCCCTAATTCTCCTTCAGTTTGCCTCGTGCTTCTAGACTCAGCTGAATCACAGTGTTCTCCATAACACCCTTCTTGACTAGTCTACAATAATCTCCCTAACAAGGCAGCATCATAATTTAGCTTTTAATTTTTCCCCCATCACTCCTAGACTAGTCAGCCCCATCACCTTAACCAAGCTCATTGAAATTAGGTGAAAACTGATGTAAATGATCAAATAATCAGGCGCAGCAGTTTATAGTTCTTTCACATACATATTGGAGAATATGTATACATATAAATACACAATATGTATTTCTTGGTAATAATTGGAGAATATGTATACATATAAAATACACAATATGTATTTCTTGGTAATAAGTGACCCTTTTGGGAGGAATGAAGACTCAGTACTTAAGGGAATATGAGGTGAAGACACTGAAAGAATAAGCAGGTAATGCTGAGGACAGTCATGACTCTACATTATTGTCCAGGACAGTGTAGTTTTATACTGCAATTTGCAACTTATTCATGGATTATGAAATCTATAAATGAATAGGAATCAACACTTTAAAAATGAAATAGAGCTTTTAGAATGCTAACACGATTGCAGATGTCCAAGACTGGAAAATAGTGTAAAGCACATTCTAAATTTATTTGACCATGAAACCCTTTAGAGAGGGCACACTGAGGAGCTGGTACTCTTCCCATCAGAGTCTGGAAAATGCTGGTTATAGGCCAACGCCTCTGAAGACACATCTGTCTCCTCTGTGTATTCTGATTTCTACCTACCCTGCACTGTGACTCATTCAACATAACAGGGATACCCTAAGTAAGCAACAAAAAAAGCTGAGAAGAACTGGGAGGAAAAAAAGTAAGAAAATGCTTGAAAATTTTGTTTCACTTTTATAAGGAATAAAAAATTAATTTCAATTCAGCCCCCAAATCTTGCAATATAGGTTTCTGAGAGGACTGCTTTTTAAGTGGTACCTTACAAAAAATGTTAATATATTAAGAAAATACTTAAAGTCCTTAACTCTAGTGACACTAGAACTAGAGTAAAAGGACTGAAATAAGATGGAGTATGTTTTTAGGAGAGGGCACTGGACAAGTCCTATTTGTTGTCCTGAACACCTGTTATTTTTGTTGAACTGCTTTGTCTATCTCCTCACTGTTATTAACTTTTGATGCGTCTAAAAAATTGTTATATAAAACAGAAGAGAAAAACAATTGGTTATTTATGCATCAGAACTGACCAAAGTAGTAAAAACTAATTGAAGTAACCTGTTTTATTTTCCTTATAAACTCATAGCCTCTTTCTTAATAGGGCACAATGATTTTTATTTTTTTATATATTTATGGAAACTTGACATATAGACATTTTTTCTTCCTTTGGCAAATACTCTTTCATGATTACGTAAGAGTACAGCCTATTTCACACAGTAAGATATTAAAATGAAGGATGCTAATTCTAGATTTCAGATGATGAAGTCTTCTTCAAAATCCTTTATGGACTTTTCAGTAAATCATTAACAAAATGACTTAGTTGTTTGCACAGAAAAATTACTTTCCGTCAGGGAGATGAATAAAACGTAGCATTTATCTCCTGGCACAGGCTTACTATTCTTTAACACTGTCTTCTTCATCTACACAGTTCTTAGTCATCAAACGTCTGATATTTTGGCATCACTACTTTAATTACAAAAAAACAATCAAGTGAAAATTAATTTAAATAGTCAAGTAAGTCAGCGGAAAATCAATCCTGATTCTGCTCATACAGATCTGTTCCATGAAAATTCCTATCTACTCTCATCAGAGAATTTGGGATTGTATTTGAATTTTCTTTTTAAGAAGCTCTGTTTGCCTGCCGGGAGTATAGACAGAACTAATACTGAATTTCAACTTGAAAGGCACCAGGTAGAATCTCATAAGTTTCATGGATGAAATCTTCTAACGTTCAAGGTAAAGTCTATCAAGCAGAAAAGAACAGAACTGAACGATCTCAAAGGACTGAAACACTGACTGCAATCTCAATTATTGGGAAAACTTCCCTTCATCCATCCTAAGAAGCCATTTTCAAAGCTCATCACACGAGCCACATTCTGTAAATCTTCAGACCTGGCTAAGTCCTCAGCAACAAAAGAAAAAAGAACCAAAGGAAATACAAATTCAATTAAAGAAGGAACTAAAACCAAAAGGTGTTAAGTGACAATAAAACAGTTTTCAATAGTATGTATAGAAGAATGTATGAAGTCTACAGTATGTAAGGGGCTGAAGGAAACCAGGACCCTTCATTGATTCTTTGATTTGATTTATCTACGATAAATAAAAGTGGGGAGAGGACTGGCCAGGAAGAGTAAGATGAGTCACAAATATGCTCCTTCCCCTAGATCTTTTTCCTTCGTTAAGCTCAATATTTTGAATATTTACATCCTTATATTGATTGGCAAATATAGTAAAACAGAACTATTTGATGGAATTACATCCAATCATCCAAAAGTAAGATTACTCAAGATAGGCGGAGAATTTTCCCTCCCTTTCTCCACAGGTGGTACAGAGCTGGACGTCAGGAATGTGTGCTTTGTAAAGTCTCCAGACCATGTGGCCCTATTTGGAAACTTGCTTGCCTAATCATTCCATCCCTTTCATGCTCGGGTTGTCTCTAGTACTTCCTGGTTGTGAATAACATTTTGTGAAAATCTCTATGCATTAATCTTTGATGCCATTTCGAATTATTTCTTCATGGTAGAACTGAAAAGGATTAAATTATTGAGTTAGCAATCAGGAATCATTTTAAACCTCACGATACATTTTAATCTGGCTGATTTAAAACATCTACTACCAACTCATTTGGGGGCTGTATTTTTGCTTCCCCATCCTAGGTCCCCTTTCTGCTCTCCTTTTAATTCTATTATCTCTTGACTTTTTCTCCCAAACCTCTGTCCCACACACATTTGCAAACAATGCACCATCTCCAAGAGCGCCTCCGTGAATCCCGAAAAAATCGTGGAGCTTCAGACTTTATGCTAGTTGTTGGTTTTGTTTGGTTTTTACGGAGTACCCTTATACCTTGCTCCTCTCTCTCCTAATTTAACTCTCCTACTTCCTCCTACAGGAATGATCTACTTCCTCATCAAGGTTAGTAATGCATTCTGGTCATGCCTCATATGTGGCAAGTAGATCTCATGCTCTCTAGAAGTGCTTTACCAAACAGCTGTTCCTGCTAGAAGGTGGACTCTAAGGGCACAGAGAAAAACACGATTGATCTCTGTATCATAAGAATATACCAAATGGCTTGGCACATAAGAGGTACTCCATAAATGCTTAGGAAATTTAATTAGTACAGAGGAAATTCAAAAGACATCCCAAAGGCCTAGATTATGCTCTTTCAGGATAATTTGTAATTTGATAATGTAAAAATGCACTATTACACAGAAAGTAGATTAAATTAATTTCAAAATGTTCTACAACAGTTTTACCAGATATTTCTGAGACCATAATGCAAAACTGGTTAGATGTCTTGAATCAAGAAACAATCAAAAAGTTACGGCTTTTCATTCCCTCAAATTGTAGCCTTATTCAATTTCTTACTTTTGCTATCATGTATATTGTGGACTTGAGGTTTTAGTGGTCTCTGTATTTTATCAAAAGCTTGCATTTTATAAGGAGAATTTGTATTAATTTCTTAATGTAATATGTGATTTAATATTAAACTCTTCCATGATATTTTTCCTTGCGATTCCCTGCTAGAAGTCTATTGATTTTGATCATCTATTAGAAGCCAACTCATGGACCAGAATATAATTGTCAGAATGTAACAGATTTTTCTAATAATTTCTATTTAGTTGATTAAACCTAGGTAATATAATACAAGGTTCTGCTAAATAACTAAAATTTTAAAAAGGAATACCATTAGGAAGGTTTTTTCTGGATTACAGATGTGATCTATCATATAGTTTAAAATAATAAACTCAGAGGGAGGGGATATGGGGATCTATGTATACATAGAGCTGATTCACTTTGTTATACAGCAGAAACTAACACAACATTGTAAAGCAATTATACTCCAATAAAGATGATAAAAATTAATTAATTTAAATCAGTTTTCTGTCTCAATGGTTGGTCTCTACTTTCTCCTCAGGAAATAGTACATGCTGCACCTCTGTTTCCCATCACAGTGATTCTGAATATTGAAAATATGCTGCTCTTACCTTTCTAACCTCATTAAAACAGGATTCTTATCTTGTGCAAGTGTAAAAGGCCAAAGTTTTAAGTGAGCAAAGTCATTGTGATTGCATAAAAGCAGAAAAGAACACAAATACCTGTTCTACTTATCACAATTATTTAACTATAAATGAATCATGAAGCGTTTACTGCTTGCTCACTTTCGGCACTGTTCTGGGTCTACAAGAAGAAAAGAACATCTACATTTCAGAAGCTTACCACCTACTTGAGCAAGAGAAGTGTCCCACTGAAAAGCAATGTATGAAACTTGAGGTTATATGTCTGGATAAAATTTGAACTTGCTTCGAGCCTGCCCTCTCATGCATATTAATTCATGTGGATATTATATACAATCCAAAATTATGGTTAATGTGTATTATTTGATGTAGAGAAGGAACTAAAATATTCTGCAACCATTTTACACATGGTGACATTTTAAATCTTATGGACCATCTAGGAGAATTTTTTAAAATGTCTTCTTTAGGCACCTCTTCTTGCAAACATTCCCCTTAGAATTTGGTTGCCCATCCCCTCTTTTCTGACTTGACTTCCTTGACTTGCACATGACCATCTCTCTTCTGCCCCCTTCTTGTGCGACTCAGTTCCTAAAAACACGATTCCTGGTCCCTGTTACCTGTTGCTGGGACTACTATAGTCTTCCCACTAGTCCCACATTAGCAGTCTCCTCTGTCTCCTCCTCTCTGCAGTCCATATTCCAGTCCCAAGCTAGTGTGTTCCTGCGAGAGCACAGTGGCTTCACACCATTCCTTTGTTCATGAATGGTCATTAGCTCTCCTCTAATAACCAGATTAAGGTCAGTTTCCATGCTGGCATTCAGGGCCATCCACAGTAACTCTAACTCTAACCCTAACCCTAGCCCTAACCCTAGACCACCTACCTGTGCATTTGTACCTCCTATTACTCTCCCATACTCATCCTTAGAGGCTCTGCATTTAAAAACATCAGATGATTTGCTATCTCAATGCCTTTGCCTTGCACATCTCTAGCCATTAAATTCTACTTATCTTCTGAGTCCATCTTAAATACTCCCTTTTATTTAGTAATCACCTATGAGCATTACATCCATGCTCATATGTGAGCACTCCTTTTCTAAAATACAATAGTACTTAATGCTTACCTTATGGAAGTGGCCATAGTTTTCTTTACGTTACCCTTATTTATGCACTGCTCCCAATCACTAGATTTTCAAATACCATGAAGACAGGTACTTGGTACTACTTACATTCTTATTCTCTAGTGCACTCAGCAGAGTAATTTGCACATAGTAGGAATAAGATTAATATTTACTGGATTGACATTTTAATCAAGCTTATATATTCTCTCTAAAAATATAATCTAGGAAATGTATTTAATCTAGGAAACTAACTGTTAATCATTAGTGACAAAATAGAATCTTAAGGATGGCTTAATGGCAATATAAATAGGTCACTTTATGGGGTAAATGGATGTTGTAGGGATAAGGAAGGTTCTAGACTTAATATTCAGGTTCCAGTGAGAGAGATGAATGGTTTCCTAAGACCCATGAATATCTGCATGTCTTGTTTTCCCCATGACATTATTTTGCAACTGAATATATCAATATGAGGTCGTACATTCCACAAAATGTAGTGAGGACACCTTCAGGATTTGGATCTTCCAGAGGAATCACATTGCACTCATTTGGCATCATCTCTGCCAGTGACTAGAATTCCTGCTGTCTGCAGTTTTGCTGTGATTATTTATACTTTTATGGGCTTACTAACAAGAATCACAAGGCATAATAGAATGATCAGTTAGATTTTCCCAAAGTAACTTGTTATTTAGAAGAAAAATGTCTCCAGGAAAGTATCTTTATTTATCCTGGAACAATTCACCATAAGAGATATCCCCAAATGCCCCTAAAAGTTCCCAAATTGGGACAATTGTTATTTGTTTATCCAGTTTACTGAGAACTATTTGAAGCATCTGACCATGCTGGAACTTAAGGAACTATCCCTTAAGATGGTACTTTCTGTCGAGCAGAGGTAACAAAAGGACCAAGCTAAGGAAGAGCTCTCCCAAGAATGAGTGTCAGAATCCCTCCAGTAGAGAGGACAGGGTGGCTCTTGACCCACCCAATTCAACTTTGAAGGAGGATACATTACTCCAGCATTAGCTCTTTTCCCAGGTTCCAAGGAGGAGACTGTATGAGAGAAGTCTGGCTAGGTTCAAGTACCTCACTACTAAAGCTCACAGGTTTATCCACGGAGTCTGCCACGTCTGACCATGTGAGCACACAAGGTCTCCTTACAGAATGGGTGAGAGCACAATCCTCTGCAGAGTGTGATGGGGACACTGGACCAGGACGCTTGGTATACAACAGCAAATAGGCCCTGGGGAGGCAGTGTGCACCATCTACGAATGCTTGCCTAACACAGGCAGAATATTATCCTCTCAAAGGCAATCAACAAGCTTTGATTAAGTAGAGATAAAATTGTATTTAAACCATAATGGAAAAGAATATAAATATGTATTCATATAATATTATATGTATATATAAAGAATGTATATGTTTGTATAACTGAGTTGCTTTGCTGTACAGAAGAATACAACATTGTAAATCAACTATACTTCAATTTAAAAAATTCACTAAATCAACCATTATAACTGAAACATAATTTGTAATATATTATCTCCATGAGACACTTCTTCCTTGTATGCAAACATAAAACTTGTTAACATACAAAACAAACAAATACACAAATGATTCTCCCTAAATCTTAGCAACTTACATTAAAGAAAGTTCCTCATATGACTACAGTTCCTCGGGAATATTATTATTCATTTATGTTCCATCATTTCATAGAGTGAATACCGACTTAAAATTTCTCAAAGTGCCAGGCCTGTCTGTACTTTGAAGACAATTATGTCAATGTCTCTAACTTCCTGTGTATGTCATACTCTTTTCCATATGGAAGAGGCTATCAATTTTATGTCTGCGTGAAGGAGAGGAATCACAGGACATTTCACCTGTTAAATCACATCTATTTTAAGGAAAGAAATATGATAAATACATTTTCTCTATAAAGAATGCTGTCTACCATTATTTCTCATTAATCAAATGTGATGTGTAACTTGTTAAAAAGCCCTATAGCATTTTCCTAACAATTATAGCTCCTAATCTGTATAACATACTGCTTCATTTTAAGCCAAAGGGACATTCTGGAAATCCATAAATACTACAGGGTATAAAGAGGGAAAAAATATAACTTGTACTATAACTTTTAGCCAGAGAAAACAGAAACAGAGGAAAGAGAAAAACAGGTAATGCTTTCCACATCTGAGTGATAAAACGTCTGCACAGAATTCCTACTGACTATATGGGAACAGTCAGGAAATCATTCTTTTAAAAATGAGTTTTAAGCAGAACAGTAATGTAGAAAAGCATCATAACACATTGCACCGCCTGGAGCAGCCCCACAGCGTGGCATGATGCCTTTAGAAAGCAGAGTTCGGTCCAATAGTGCTGTCTAGGGGAGAATGTGAGTGAAAGAGAGGGAGTGCTGTGCACATTTGTATCCACTCTACAACAGTCTACCATTGCCCCTGGTGCCCGGCATCTGCTCTGCACCCACAAATTTGGAATGAGGCTTCACGTGCCTGCCCTATGCAGCTACAAGCTTTGCATCCCAATTAAACCAACCCCACTGGCCTGGAAGAATAGCCCTGCTCAGTGACTGACAAACATTTAAGAATGTACGCATGTGAAACTAAGATGAAAATGAAAGAGACATTATTTATGTGAAAGGGCATTTAAAGATGAATAAGTTATGTGAGGTTGAGAAAGTATGCCCATTTAGAAATGGATGAGATTGTTGCTGAAGTATGGAAGACTAGTTGTGGAAATGCTAGGGCAAATCAAGTAGACATGTAACAGTTGTTATTTTACAATGGTCATAGAAAACTTGCTAATTAGTATTTATCAAAAGAAGTTTTCGAGTGGACAATCTTTTTTTTTTTTTTTTGCGGTATGGGGGCCTCTCACTGTTGTGGCCTCTCCTGTTGCGGAGCCCAGGCTCCGGACGTGCAGGCTCAGCGGCCATGGCTCACGGGCCCAGCCGCTCCACGGCATGTGGGATCTTCCCGGACCGGGGCACGAACCCGTGTCCCCTGCATCAGCAGGCGGACTCCCAAACACTGCGCCACCAGGGAAGCCCTGTACTTTTTATATGTAGAGTGTGAATGCTATGCATGGGAACGCCCTAATTATTTGGTACTCTGGAATTTTGTTATACAACAAAAGAAATCTTAAAAAGTGACATCATTTGGAATTCAGAAATTGTATTTACACTGAAATGTTTATTACAGTGAAATACAGCAGAAAGGCTTGTAAGTTATAGAACAACATTAGAAGCTTATGTGTCGTCTGAAGTTTTCCACCAAGTTTATGAAGACGGTGGAGGGATATTTCTACCACAAAAAAGTAACATTAATTTTTACAAATAATATTAGAAACTAAGTATTTTCTATGCAATATACTCCTATGCTGGGAATTCCAGATCTTTATGTCAAAGGTCCTGGAAAATCTATTGAGGGTATCATGTCAAAACTCAAAGTTGTCAAGTATTACTAATGATACCTCTACTGTGTCCTTATACAGAAATGGTGTTAGTTTGAATCTAGAGCCCAGAAATAGACCTAAACATACATGGGTATTTGATTTTGATGAACAAAGTCAACCAAGGGGAAAGGAATGAGTGCATATCCATATAGGTATGCATACCTAACACCGTAGTAAAATTAACATGAGCTGGATCCTAAATATAAATGGAAAAGCCACAACTATAAAACGTCTACGAGAAAACATAGGAGAATATTTTATGACTTGAGATTATGCAAAGGTTTCTTTGACAGACTCTAGCAATAACTATAAAAGAGTAATAAATTTAAAATGTCTCTTCAGCAAAAGATGATATACAGAAAATGAATTAACAACCTACAGACTGTCAGAAAATAGTCATAAAACATATATCTAACAAAGTACTGGCATCTAATATATATACGAAAGATTCTGGAAAGATATACCAAACAATCCAATTAAAAAATGAGCGGAAGAGTTCTCAGAGCTCCTGGTATGAGCTTCTTCCCTTGGGTGAATTCTTGGCTTTTCTCCCAGCATGGCCCCCGAACACCAGTCTTCACTTCCACCCCAAGCAAAGAACCCGAAGAAACCGAGAAGGACTCCTGCCTGCAGGCCAGAGGAAACGTCTGCTTCTCCGAACTTGCCGAAGGAAGAAAAAGAACAGCAAGAAGCAATTGAACACATTGATGACGTACAAAATGAAATAGACAGACTTAACGAACAAGCCAGTGAGGAGATTTTGAAAGTAGAACAGAAATATAACAAACTCCGCCAACCATTTTTTCAGAAGAGGTCGGAATTGTTCACCAAAACCCCACATTTTTGGGTAACAACATTTGTTAACCATCCACAAGTGTCTGCACTGCTTGAGGAGGAGGACGAAGAGGCGCTGCATTATATGACAAGAGTCGAAGTGACAGAATTTGAAGATATTAAATCAGGTTACAGAATAGATGTTTATTTTGATGAAAACCCTTACTCTGAAAATAAAGTTCTCTCCAAAGAATTTCATCTGAATGAGAGTGGTGATCCATCTTCAAAGTCCACTGAAATCAAATGGAAATCCGGAAAGGATGTGACAAAACGTTCAAGTCAAACTCAGAATAAAGCCAGCAGGAAGAGACAGCATGAGGACCCAGAAAGCTTCTTCACCTGCTTTACTGGTCATTCTGATGCAGGTGCAGATGAGTTAGGAGAGGTCATCAAAGATGATATTTGGCCAAATCCATAACAGTACTACTTGGTTCTGGACACGGATGATGAGGAAAGGGAAGGAGAAGAAGATGATGATGATGATGATGAAGAGGAAGAAGGATTGGAAGATATTGATGAAGAAGGGGATGAGGCTGAAGGTGAAGAAGATGAAGATGATGATGAGGGGGAGGGAGGAGAGGAAGATGAAGGAGAAGATGACTAATGGAACACTGATGGATTCCCACCTTCCTCTGTTAATTTTCTCCAGTCCCTGGGAGCAAGTTGCAGTCTTTTTTTTTTTTTTTCCTCCTCCTCCTCTTGTGCTCAGTTGCCCTGTTTTTGAGGTCTCTTTTCTCCTTTATACCATGGCTCACAACTTATTTTGGGGGGAAATACCTTGAGCAGAATTCAGTGGGAAAAGAATCTCTACCCCTTTCTGTTCCAAATTCATTTTTATCCCTTCCTGTCTCAACAAAAACTTTATGGAATCAACACCACCATGCTCTGTGGGAAAAAAGAAAAACCTTCTGCTCCCTTAGCTCTGCTGGAAGCTGGAGGGTGCTAGGTCCCTGTGTAGTAGTGCATAGAATTCTAGTTTTTCTCCTCCTTTCTCTGTATACTGGGCTCAGAGATTACACTGTGTCTCTATGTGAATATGGACAGTTAGCATTTACCAACATGCATCTGTCTACTTTCTCTTGTTTAAAAAAAGAAAAAAAAAAACTTAAAAAAATGGGATTATAGAAGGTCAGCAAAGGGTGGGTTTGAGATGTTTGGGTGGGTTAAGTGGGCATTTCGACAACATGGCTTCTCCTTTGGCATGTTTAATTGTGATGTTTAACGGACATCCTTGCAGTTTAAGATGACACTTTTAAAATAAAAGTCTCCTAATGAAAAAAAAAAAAAAATGAGCGGAAGACCGAAATAGACATTTCACCAAGGAAGACATACAGATGGACAAGAGGCACATGAAAAGACACTCAACATCACTAATTATTAGAGAAATGCAAATCAAAGCTACAATGAGGTTTCACCTCATGCCGGTCAGAATGGCCATTATCAAAACATCTAGAAACAATAAATGCTGGAAAGGGTGTGGTGAAAAGGGAACCCTCCTGCACTGTTGGTGGGAATGTAAATTGATACAGCTACTATGGAAAGCAGTATGGAGGTTCCTTAAAAACCTAAAAATAGAACTACCATATGACCCAGCAATCCCACTACTGGGCATATACCCTGAGAAAATCATAATTCAAAAAGAGACATGTACCACAAATGTTAATTGCAGCACTATTTACAATAGCCAGGACATGGAAGCAACCTAAGTGTCCATTGACAGATAAATGGATAAAGAAGATGTGGCACATATATACAATGGAATATTACTCAGCCATAAAAAGAAATGAAATTGAGTTATTTATAGTGAGGTGGATGGACCTAGAGTCTGTCATACAGAGTGAAGTAAGTCAGAAAGAGAAAAACAAATACTGTATGCTAATGCATATACATGGAATCTAAAAAAAAAAAAAAAATGGTACTGATGAACCTAGTTGCAGGGCAGGAATACAGATGTAGACATAGAGAATGGACTTGAGGACATGGGGTGGGAGGGGGAAGCTGGGGCGAAGTGAGAGTAGCATTGACATATATACTATACCGAATGTAAAATAGTTAGCTAGTGGGAAACAGCAGCATAGCAAAGGGAGATCAGCTTGGTGCCTTGCGATGACTTAGAGGGGTGGGATAGGGGGGATGGGAGGGAGGCTCAAGAGGGAGGGGATATGGGGACATAGGTCTGCATATGGCTGATTCACTTTGGTGTACAACAGAAACTAACACAGTGTTGTGAAGCAATTATATTCCAATAAAGATCTATTAAAAAATATATATATATACTTAAAAAAAGCAAATGATACACAAGTATTGAACTCTACATAGTGGTGTTCATTATGTAGCAATGTATTTAGAGATGACATGTAATCATGTCTCTAATTTACTTTAAAATGCCTCAAAACCAAGACAGATTGGTAAGTGACTAGAGATAGATAGATGGATATTTAGGTAACAAAGAAAGTACAATAAAATATTAATTGCAGAATCTAGGTCCTGTGTATATGAATGTTCACTGTACAATTCTTTCAACTTTTCTGTATATTTGAAAATTTTCAAAATATAATTTTGAAAAAAAATCCACACGTCCAGGAACCGCTGATCTACAGTACCAGGACTCAGTCATTATTCTCTGATAAATGACTTTCCCCCAGAAAGGAAATGCTTGTTCTCTTCCCTCTGGATCCCTCCACTGCACAGCTTCTCACACTCTCGTCCATTTCATCTCCAACCTTACTTCCTTGTTTCACAAGGAAAAGAAGCAGGCTTATTTTTCTGAAAGCAGATTAGGCTAAGGGGCACATTACACTTTACGGCAGCGATGCTAGTAATTTTCACTTCAAAGGACTGTTATTTGGATCCTGTTTGTTCAGTTTCCCAGTTTATCTCATAGCCTTGCCATTCTATTCAATTTGACTGAAATTAATACTGCTTTAGTTGGTCCTGCTTCACCATACCAAAATAAGACAGAATGGAACTAACAACAGACATTTTTATTCTACACAAAAATGTCTGATCACTTTAACATTATTATTTTAGGTACACTTAACCCTTAAAACCAAGTATCAGGTTTAGACTTGCAGATTTGATTCATGAAAGCCCTCAAATAGAGCTCAGACTGGACATGCAGGGACTGACCCTGATTTTCACTCTCCTTGGATCATTTTAATATTTTTTTAAATAAAAGAAAACAAATGACCAGCTTTACATCACTGTTATTTGCATCAGTGAATATCTACAACTGTTTCTCTTCTTAGAAATCCATTAAAATGCGCCATTTCTGATGTCGATCTTGCCCTCTGTAATGTACTCCTACTGGAACAGGAACAACGTCAACATCAACAATGTAAGCCATTTCTAACTTAACTAGTCTAGAGTTCGTAAGAAATAGTCAGCTTTCACTGGAACCAGACGCAGAACAAATCTGTGTGTGGAAAAGTAGGTGTTAAAGTCTGCTTTGTCTTCAAAAGATTGGTTTTATATGATTTTAGTATGTAGTTTTGGTATGATTTAGTCTCGTATGATTTTAGCTAATAAAAATGTATGCTTCTTTCTGGAGCTGCACACATTTAGAAACTAGCTGGTTCGTTTCATTTGATATATACTTCACTGTGAATGACTGAGTAAATGAGGTCTTAAGACTTAGGGACTCAAATCTTTGCATATATGCAGAAGACTGAGTACTGTTAAATGCTGCTCAGGATGGCAAAGACTGAGGTTTAGTTGCATTGACAGCAAGTAAAATCTAGATCTTCAGAGAACTAAAGTCTATGTTTCAATAGGTTTAACAACTTCAGTTGAAAGCACATTTTAAAAATTGATACTCATAAGAAGCTCAGCAAAAAAGAAGCTATTTATAAATCAAGCCTCTGAAACAAGAATACAGAAACCCCCAAAATGTCTTATATAATTATTCATTTTTTTAAAAAGGTGATTATGACAACATGCAGACACGAATAAGAAAAATACACTGAAGGGAAAAAATGCAATAACCCCAAAGAAACCTAAATATATTTTACGGAAAAGACTGTGCATAAAGACGAACAAGAGAAGTAATTAGCTTGTCTATCTGGGAGAAGAAAAAGGTTATTGTAGCTTTCTATGCATGGGAAGCTAGACCAAGTGTGAAGGGAGAACCTCACAGTGTGAATAGCTAAATATAACCTAGAAATCCCATCTCCTGGTACACTGCAGAGTTCCTTAAAAAAGGCTTCCGAATGTAAAGAGAGAGAGAGAGGGAAAAAAAAAAGAGGTTTAAGGATTATGAAACAGGGGAAGAAAGCCAAGTGGGACACCATGATGACTGAGGTGATGATTCTCTCCATAACAAGGAAGTGTGGCTGAGAGCCTAAGTGAGTTCCTTCTTAGTGTTTACAGAGGGAGATTAATTGTTCCCTAATCTGAACTCTACAATGTGCAGGTTGGAAATGCTTCTTCATGGAGTGTTCAATACCAAGGCCTCCCAACTAGACCAATGACTATGCTAAATGTCTAGCCATCTTTTAGGGCAAAAAGGCAATCATCCAATTGGGGAGTTATTGACCAAATGTACAACCCTCTCAATACAACTAGCCACTGTGTGAAAGAATGGGTTGGTACACATATTATTCTTAGGTATTAAAATGTTCTATAGGAAGACCAGGGTATTACAGTACAGTGCATCACTTTCAATAGTTTTGCCAAATATTTGGTGAAGAATAATCAACTGGGGCAACACATGGTTTTTCAAAGAAAGGCAAAACCCTCCAACAAGAAGTGTATTTCCTCATGAGTTAATAGTGCTCTTCAACCATTTAATAAAATATTTATTGAGTACCTTGCATTGTTGTCAGTGTCAAGGTACAAGGGAAACAGCTGTAAATAGGAGACACACTCTGCTCTAGTAGGAGGAAACAGATCATCTCAACAAATTAACAAGACAATTTCAGCTAATCATAAATGATACCAAACTATAAAATATAAATAAGTGTCAAGAAGTAATTGAAGGAGATACTTTAAAACAGGTGACCAAAAACACTTCTCTGAGAAAGTGATATTGAAGTTGGTCACAGAGTGATGAAGTGGTGCTGCCCATTCCAAGGTCTGAGGGAAGGCATTTCAGGCAGGGTAGCTCATGCAGAGACCCCCGAGGAGGGAATGAGCTTCTGAGTTGGAAGAACAGAAGGAAGGACAGTTGCGGTTGGAACACAGCAAGCAAAGGAATGCTTGGTTATAAGATTTATTCATTCACATCTATTTCTAGCACTTACCAAGGGCCATAGTGTGTTCCAGATACCGAAGGTACGGAAGTGAACAACACTGACCAAATCCTTTCCCACATGAAGCTGAGCTTCCAGTGGAGTCTCTGGTGGGATCAGAGAAGAGGACAAGGCTAGATCATAGGGGTTGGGGCTTCTGTGCCACAATACGAGTTTGAATATTTTGCCAAGTGACTGTGACAAACCCTTTTCTACCCCATGCCATATCCCCTTAGCACACATGATTCTACCACAGCTCTCAGGGACAAATGAAGGCAAGCTGTGAAAGTGAAAGGGTCTACTTGACAACATTAAAAAAGCTCATGTCTGGGGCCAAAAGGTCCACTTTGCGGGAAGCCAGGCCCTGGGATTAATTAAAAGTGTTGCTGATTACATAGGAACCTCTACTCTGGAGGAGTTGGTAACCCGTCTTTAGCAGAATTGCTCATACTACAGATAAGAATTTGCTTTTCTTGACATCAATGCCTCTGCCAGCTCCACTATTCAAGCACTCTCAGAATGCCTGCTTTACCAAAACGAGATCACATATGCCATTGCATGGAATCGAAGAACTCTTTTAATGGTGAAGGAAATGGAACAGTGGGAAGTAGGATGAAAGATTTCATTGATTCAATTCTATGCTGTATCACATGAAAGCAGCCAACCGAATAGGATGTTGGAAGGGTCTATCTAATACTTAGTTAAGGGACAGGTTGGGTATTCCTAAGATACTGTATATTCATTGAACCAGTGACTGATACATGATGTTGTGTCACCAAAAACTAGAATAAAAAGGTCTGGGCAACAAGAGGTCAAAATGAAATTGTCCCCTCTCACCATGATTCCTAGTGACTGACTTAACAGAATTTATGCTTCTCATCCACTCGAGTCTTGGCACTGCTTATGAGAGGTCCTGGTTCCTGAGCTAGGATAGAGTAAGGACTCAACTGATCCTGAAGTTATGATAACTACCTGGTCATTTAGAGCTCTGCCTGCAGCAGGAAAAGAAATGAGTCACTATACTGGGAGAAATGATCAGCCCTGAGAATCATGAGAACCTAGGATTGCTACTACATAATGGCGTCATGACAGAGTATATCTGGAACCTGGGGATTCATTGGGCATCTGTGGATGATTATATATGGTAGTAACAGTAAATACTCAACTGAAGGCTACCATAGTCTGTCAAGGGCTTGGACACTCAGGAATGGAGGCCTGAGTCATGCACCAAGTGAGAAAGCTTCCAGCTAAAGTGTTGGCTGAGGTTGAAGGAAATCTAGAATGGGGATGTTGAAGATTATTGATGAATATGAATTATGGCCTTAGTCCAGGTACAACAGTGGGGACTTCCACGCCTCCTATCTTAAATCTATTTTTAGGGATTGCAACAGGCTACTCCCTTGAAAACAATCAGTGACAAAGTGAACTTAATGTGGAGCCCAGGAGAACTGAGCAGTATAAGGGGTGGACTTCAGTAGATGCTCTTTTGTGCCCCATGCCATATCCCCATGGTCCAATTTATTTCAGTTTAGCTTGGTACACAGCTTTTGGCACACTCCCAGTATCCTATCTCAAGAGCCCCAGGGAATCTCAGAGCTTCCATGCTTCAGGGCTTTCTCTGAAGCCACAGCCTGGCTGGAAGCATAGCCCCAAGAAGCCAAAAGCAATCTTTAACCAACAGAGTGTAGGGATTGGTAGATAAATGCTCCAGCTTCCCATCTTTTGGAGGGACAATTCTGCAGGCATTTTCCATGGTTTCTCAGATTCCTGTTGAGATTGTGCCCCAACTGTCCAGTGCACTACAAGCTCAACTACCCACTCTGTACTGGCTTTCCTTCCTTCCATGTCTCACTTTCCCAGCTCCTCACTGTGATTCCCAGCATCACCTCCTGAATGAACCATTGGGACAGTACATTTCAGGCTCTGTTTTTAGAAAAATCAAACAAAGATAGTGTCTTAGGGGCTAGCATGCATACTGTTGACTTAAATATATATATATATATATATACACACACACACACACACACACACACACACACACACACACACACACACACACAATGTGAGAGCTGTGAGTTAAGTTTTATTTGGGGCAAAATAAGGACTGCAGCCCAGGAGACAGTGTTTCAGATAACTCTGAGAAACTGCTCCTAGGAGGCGAGGGGAGGGGCCACGTTACATAGAAGTTTTGCAACAAAGGACAAGTAATCGGAACTTCAAAAGATTACTGTTAATTAAAGAAAACCAGACATCTCAAGTTAAGGAATTTAGCACTTTTCTATCTATGGTAAGATGCAAGAGTCTTGGCTCACTGAAATCATTCCTTTGAATATGCACCTCAGCCATCTAGGGCCCGTATCTTGAAACATCCTGAGTTTCCTCAGGGCTCATCGCAGGGAGTGGCTGCAGTCTGATGGCTGCTAGATGGCAGGCATCCTTTTCAGTCCTGAGTTTCCTGGGCTCACATTGGAGGGGCTGCAATCATTGATGACTGTGACATCCTTTGTTTATTGATATGGCAGGAAATATTTCATTTCTCAATACATTAAACTGTATCAAGAATGAGGAACCAAGCTGATGAGGTGGCCTACAGTGACATGTTAGGAGATTAAAGAAAATGTATGGCTAAGTTCTAGCATTGTTAAATGCAAGGTGCAGAATTTTGAGGATTAAAAGACGAAAATAAAAACTGCATATGTAAAACGAAGAGTCCAAAAGATCTGCTGTGAGGAAGGTAAGGGAATCTGAAAGTTCCCACAGAATATTCTCTGAAGAAACAGTCCCCCATCAATGAGCAACTTCAATCAAAGCAGCCATCAAAACTATAGGAAACAGTCAGAAGTGCTTTGGATATACAACTAAAAAAATTAACCTACTCCTACATGATACATTGGAGTGTTGACATTTGCAAAGCTTTTGTCAGCTGTCACGCAAATGGACACTGGAGCTGGAACTAGAGCCTGGAGTTGACTCTTGGCCCAACAGGTACTTTCTGTGTGACCCTGGATGACCACTCTGTGCCTGGGTCTCTTTCATCTGTAAAAAACAGACTATTGAAAGAGCACCTTCATCGGAGTAAATGCTATTTCAATTTTGGCTATTGTTTTTATTATTGCTTGGCAAATACCAAGGAATATCGAATGGAACTAGTGACTGATTAGAAATTGAAACTGCAGGAAAATTAGAGATCTGGCAAGTTGACAGGTACTGTATGAACTGAGAGAAAAAAATAATTTTCAGAAAATAATCAGCATCTTGAACAAAGTGAACTTTGACTTATTTCCCAATTCTGAAATAGAAAGCTAAGAGGGCATTTTATTTTTCCAAAACAAGTAAAATTAGGATAACTAAGATTAAGCATTTCATATAATAGTGAGAAATGTATGAAATCCATTTCTCCAAAGAGGTGGCAGGGACTTAACCAGCGTTTGTAAAATTCTGGGAAAGTAAGTCATGGAATACACTAAAGGGATGAGATCTACCAAGACTGAGCTTGGTAAAGGGTCTTAATGAGGCAAGTCACCAACAATGGTCCTTGTTGATTCTGCTCGTTGTCTTATTTAATTTTTCACGATCGTGCCATGAATAACTTCCTGAGATACAGAATGTATTTAAAGAAAGAGCATTAATAATAGTTTTTCATCTCAGATAGAAGGATCATTAAATAAAAAATGCATACTTTCACCAATTCAACAGACATTTGTTGAGATGTAATCAAAAATGAAAGGATGTCTTTGAAGACAAAATTGCTCAAAGGTTAGGGGTAATCTGCTCTTGCTATTAGTAAAATTCAAGGGCCATTATAGGGAGAAGTAAAATTATAATATCAATCAGAAAATAAAATTTCTGATATTTTCAAAGGAACCAACAGAATAAAGAATAAAGTTGCATATCCTTTTCTTTCTCCAAAATCTTTATTCAACAGAAATTATAATAATAGGCTTCAAAGTAGAATCTAGGAGACACATTGTTACATTACTCTTGTTTCATTTATCAGTATCGTGATGCTATCAAGAAAGAAAATTGAAATAACCAGTGACGTTTACCAAACAGTATGCTCGTTCCTGTCATCTCTATCAAATAATATCAAGGAATGATATAACTGCATCAGCTTTAATGGTCATATCTGTGAAGCTAAAGACAGTGTATAAACGGTTGACTTGTGGACAAAGAGAAAACATGAAATATCAAAATAGCTTTCTGGCTGGGTGTGATGCTCCAACTGGCAAGTTTCCTCATGGACTGGCCTTCTTCAATCAGCACCATATCCTACAGGTATTATCCTTGCTTCTTGTAATGCTTATGTCACCTTTATAGTTGAAAGCACATGAAAAGATCTCATCCATGTGTCCCTCAAGAACCTGGAAGCACTGACCAGTCTGAGCATCCAGATTCTAGTTGTTTTGTCAGAGCTGCCAGTGAGAAGACGGTTCCCTTGGGGGTTGAAAGAAATCTTTGAAATTTCACCTTCATGGCCTTCCAATTCGGTAATGCATTTTCTTGTGGCTGCACTGAAAACTCTTGCTGTTCCTGCTAGTGTTGGAACACTAACTCCTGCAGAGGCAGGGGGGCGGCTGTGGCTCACTGCCGGGACAAGGACATACGCACATCTTTATAAGACAAATTTCTTCCTCTCCCTATTTCTTCAAGTATGCTGACTTCAAAAATGGCTGCAAAAACTATTGACCCTTTCTATCAGCAAGTAACAATGCTTTATCATAGGTACAAGCTTAGAAAATGACTAGGTACAATTAAAGTTGAGTATTCCTACAAAATCCAAGACAGTGTATTGCTTTTTTTTTTTAAAGTTTTTTCTGCCTAGTGTTCCATCACTAATAATAGAAGAACTAAATTTGGAGTTCACATTGGCTACTTGAAAATTTACTTGTAATCTTGCATTATGTATAGAACTTGCCCATGGTTTAAAAATAAAAGGGGAATAGGACATTTGCAAGGTAAACTCATCCATTTCATCCATTATTCTAATCTGTTTTACAAAAAAGATCAAAGCACAATTTGGAGAACAAAATAAGTGACAGAAAAATTGCAGAAGTATGTCAATAACAGTGATGTTTCAGAGATCCAGGAGACTAGCAACTAATACGAACATTATCCTTCATCTCTCTAGATATTACATTATCACTATTCATGTTATTATAGATGATATGTATTTCTATTTTCTTGGAAGGTTCTTTTCTGGCCACCCAGATTCCTCAGTTCTATACCTCACTATACTAGTGAGAAGGTACACGAGGGTAAAGAACAGCTAAGTATTAGAAAGATAGGGGTCCTTAAAAAAAGGATGGAGGCAAAAAACAATTTGCCATATTTCCCTGTTTTGGTTTGTTTTTTTGGTGGGATTTCCTTGTTGCTGTTGATGATTTATTTTTGTTGTTTTGACTTGTTCCCTGCAGAGTTTGGGGTTATCTCAAAATCTTGTACAAAGAAGACAAGCACTGTCTTTTCTTCAAAGAACTTGCCTTTGAAACTAAGAGTGAGACCCCCAGGAAATGCCTCTGGACTTGAACAATGAGGAAGAGGCTGAAGGAGAAGGGTGGCTTACTTACCTCTCCATGGCTCTCAAAATACTTAAAATAATGTATTTTCTGCAATTATGTGTCTCTGATGAATTTAAGGAGCCACTTTAACGGGTGGTTTGTTTGACAAGAAGACATTTCAGACGGTCAAAAGTAAGGTTTTATGAATTTTAGATTTTGATATTCATTAATATCCCCTCCCAAAGATTTCCTCATTCCCAAATTAATAATAAATGTGCCTACTTGCACCCAAAGAATTATAATAAACGAATGAATGAGTGAATGAATGGATGAGTAAAATTAAATGTTAAAAAACTTCCTTTCCATTTTGTTGACCTGATAATTCAGAATTTGGTAAAACCTCATCTGCTCAGATTCTGTAGTGTCTAAACTTAAATTTATAGATGAGAAAGAACACTGGCTTCAGAGTCAAAAAGCTAGGACAAAGGCCCAGTTTTGCCTAGTTTTTGTTTTGTTTTTCTTTAGCTAAAGGACTTTAGGTAAATCATTTAACATTTCTGTGCATCTATTTCTTCATCTGTTCCGTGAAACAGACCAGTTGATTTCTTAGTTCTCATTTTGTGTCAACATTCTATAATTATAGACCATTAGGAAAGTCACCATTAAGTTTCATTTTACCAACTAGCTCAAGTTACTGTGATTCTATATGGCGATATCAAAAATATTTTAAGGTTTTTTTATAAAGAGCACATATTAATATTTTTTAAATTATCAACTTTTTACATAAGAAACCACGAGACTCCCCAAATATTCAGGCACAAACTGTAAATGTACAAACAATCTCTGATTTTCTTCTGTTTCATCATATCATAGATATGGTATAGCCGATGGGCATGGCCTCACTAGATGAAAGATACACAGTGATATTCTGGAGTAGGTGTGGTTTAATATTTTTAATTTTAGATCTCTTCTCTAGACTAAAATTGTTCAGAGACATGAGGCCTTAACACATATGCCAGTTTCAATGACTCAGTTGTTATATCTGTATTTTCTTCCAGAAAAGTAGAAGTTCTGTGAAATTTCTACTAACTATTCCTTTTGATTTTCCATTTTCTATTAGGTAAAAGGTTCCAGCTGCTTCACCATTTTCACATTTTCGGTACCTAAGAGGACATGGGGGAAAATAGCAACAAAATAGGTGGGGATGGCATTCTGATACTAGAGTGCAGTTAAATGTGAGGGGGAAAAAAACAACTATCCAACAGGATGTCCTCCAGAAGGAAAATGATTTTATCGCATGACTGCCTACCTCATTACAAAGTGAAATTCACCACTCTCCATTTCTGCGTGAGCCTTCATCTGCTGTACAGGAAAGCAATTCCATAGGTTTCCTATAACAGCTGTTACCATGAATCTATCAAATATTTAGTTTCCACTTTTTACCTCTCTTTCTCTCTGTCTCTATGTCCTTCTGAGGCAATTGCAAAAGAGAGATGAAAGATTCTGTTTCCTAACTCTTTCATTAGTTACTTATTTACACCTGCTATGGGGAAGAAGATTGTGGGAAATGTGAGAGCAATTCACACACCAGTATTTTAAGATCCTGCCCGTAAATGGTGCTGCTACAGAAACACATCTTCCCATAGGTACTAATTAAAAAGCAATAAGTTCACTTGAGTAGCAGTTTTCTTCTATTTCTTTTCCTCTGTACTAGACGTGCTCCTTTTCACTTTAATTGGAACATTATCCCCGCTCAAAAACAAAACAAACAAAATACACTAAAGGAAGACTGGGAATAATGTTAGCTAACAATTTGGAAAGACATTTTCCCCCATTAAACCTGCTGCACTGTTGGAAAACACTAGCGTATAGCAGTTTTCACATCCCTGAAATATTAGATGATAGGTATTTCTGAGGACAGACTACAGGAGCCTGTGACAAACCAGCTTGGCCTCTACCTCCATGGGCATTATGAAGCATTTCTAGATGCTGGTCATAATTAAAGGTGGAAACGTTTTAGTGACACTACATCTGTGTTTATCACGTGACTTTACTTCCGGGTCACAAAGAGGGAAGGAAATTACAAATGGCACCTGGGCAGCAGAAAGCTTTAGAATATAAGAGCCCTGAATGGTTGCCGTGTGTTAAGATAAAATTTAGCACAAAGTTTATATTCAATACGTTTAATAAGGAAGGTTAAAAAAAACAAAACAGAAAGAAACTAGTCATAATAAGGAGGGACATAAGAAAATAACATTATTAATTCACTATTCAATTAATAAATTATTGAACATCTATGAAAGATTCAATGTTAGCTGCTGGAGGATTCAAAGATATATTGAGTATGATTCCTTTAAGAGTTTACAAGGTCGTGGCATCCAGATGGTAATTTTGAATGAAATGATTACCCCTTGCTGGTCTGGAGCTGGGAACATACAGGATGGTGCTGTGAACTCCAAAGGAAATACCTCCAAGATTACATTACAACAACGGTGTATACCATTGTCGAGTGAGAAGAACCAAGAAGGGGTGTGAAGCAGCTGGGAGGAGGAGGATGGAAGAAACGGATGACCCAGGTGAAGATTTACTCAACCCTAATGCAACTTTCAGAGCAAATCGCCCTGGGAAACAGTCCACTGGGAAAAATTTCACTGCTAAGCCAACATAGACTAGCAATTCTTAACTAGAGGCTACAGTATAATATAGTGTAAATAAGACTTAAGAGTGTGGGAAAGAGGCTTACGACCGACCGACTGCCTGAAATCCTTCTTACTATTTAACTGATGGGAGGCCCCGAACAAGTACCTCTCTGTGTTTTCCACTTCTCACCAGTAAAACAGGGAGATAACTGTATTTCTTGAAGGACTGCAGGAAGAATGTAACATACGCAATGCTGAGGAAAGTGCCTGGTGTTCAGTAAGAGGGCAGTGCCTTTTAGCTTTTGTTCTGTTCCTCCACACACGTCGTATCAGATTTCCTGAGCTCCTACCTCCAGTGTCCCTCACCCATTATTCTCCACCTCAGCCATGTTTCCATAACTAGCATGATTTATAACTTTGCTGGTCCGCTAGACACAACGTTTACTCATTTTACCTACCTGTGTACTTGCTGGTTTTGTATTTGTCTTCCTTATAATATAAGCCCTATGAGGATACAGACTGGCCTATGTTTGGTGTCTGAAACATAGGTGCTCAATAAATATTTGTTAAACCATTACAAATGATGATGATGATGATGATAGCTTGCCATGACATAGCTCTTTTTTCGTGCTAGCCAGTATTCTCCAAAATTTAAATACAGTAGTATTCTTTATTCTTACAGCAACCCTAAGACACCTACCTCATAGGTAGGTAACTTATTGTCCCCATTTTACAGATGAGTACAGGAAGGTTAGAAAACTTGCCCAAAGTCACATGGTAAGTAGCAGAACTGAGTGGTAAACTCAGCAGTCTGGCTCTCAAAATCTATTTTCTTAGTCATTAAGCTACCTGGCTCTAAATGATCAAATGACAGAAAAGAACAGGGTGCTGCCTGGGGGGCTGACCAGCTAGAGAGCAGAAATGACTCCCAGTTACCAAGAGATGGGAGAAAGGAAGATGTTAAGATATGTACATAAAAAATGAATGGCCTGCCAATTACCTGTCTGAATCTTGCTCCTTCATCCATTAGAGCCAGGTGGGTCCAAAGCCTGAATTCTGGACACAGACTGACTGTGTTTGAATTCTGGCTCTTAGTAGCAGTTCAACGCTATACAAGTTATTTATTCTTTTTGCTCCTCAGTTTCCTCACCTGGAAAATGGGGATTATGAAGTGAGTACCTCATAGATTTGTGATGAGAACTAAGTGAGAGAACAGTGCTTGGGACAAATGGACCTCGTACAATTATCAATCTGAATGCTCTGGTCCTTTGGTCTAGTCTGTTAGTTATGGACTTTGCTTTCCAGACGTGTCAGGTTTCTATTCTTGGAAATTAATCCATGTCTGCACTCAGAAGCAGAAATATTGAAGGGGCAGAAGTGAAGTGGATGCATGCAGTGAATAGGTAGGATGCTCAAGAAACTGAACCGGTTGAAGACAGCTAAGTGCAGAGCTGAGCTCTTGGCTGGGCTTTGATCCCCGATTGTAAGGTCTAAAGAGTAATAAAGGGGGCATCATGGGCATGAAAGGTTCACCCAGGCCAGGGACTGAGCAGGAACACACAGAAGTGGACTGGCAGTGAGATCCAGGGTCTGGACACCGCAGACGCCAGGGGAGTGGATTGGTCTGAGGATGGGGGCGGGGTCTGGGGTGGGTGGGCAGCTAATATCTCCTCCTTTCTACGGGCCTGTTGTTTGCTGTTCTCTCTCAGGATCAACACAGGACATTGGACCTCCTCCCGCATCATGCTTTCTTTAATTCTAAACCCTCTATGTCCTAGGGTCCTTTACAACTCACCTCTAACAGGCCTATGCACAGGCCTTCCTGCAAATGTTGCCCCCAAACTTAGAACTCCCCTGTCCTCTGCCCCTAACATTGTGCGATCTATACCTCCCCATCAACCTCTAACTCTGAACTGTAACACCTTGTAGAAGACCTAAGGGATAAATTTTGCCACCATGGTTAATGTGGGGTACCTCACTGTTTTTAATAACTAAAGATTTGAAATGACAACTCCAGAAAGACTAATATAGCCTTCCCTGGCGGTAACCTTTGATATCAGTGGGCAGCCGAATGTATAGTAGGTCCTTGACATTTTGAAGTAGCTCTTTGGATGCAGCTTTAAAAAAAATAAATAAAGACAACAATCTGATTAAATTGCTGTAATTGCTTAAATCTGATTAAATTGTTCCGACACAGAACATCAGGTTATCAGGGAAGTCTGGCCTATGAACACTGTTTTATTTTCACCAAGGATGTGTGAATTAGAAGCACCCATCTCCTCCCTCGTCCTCATCTTGCACTAATCAAGAGGGAAGGAAGGGCTGATAAGCCCTCTGGGGGCAAACTGCTTGAGTTCAAATTCTGGTTCTGTCTCTGTCTGGCTGTAATTCGGGGGAAATTAGTTCCTTCATCAGTAAAACAGAAATACAATATTACCCTTTAGGGTTGTGAGAAACAAATGAGAAAATGAGTACAGAGTACTCGGCCAGGGTAAATGCCCAATAAGCTTAGTTATTCTTATCAGCATTAGTTATTCCCTTCACCATTATCAATCTATGCGATGGAGTCTACTATACTTAGCACTTGGAAATAAACCACATTTATAGATTTTTGTGTGTCATTTTTTTAAGCACCAACATATATCCTGCTCTATGCATAGTGCTTATAATTTAGAGTAAATGTTATAGGGGAAGAGGGCAGTGAGAAATAAAATATAATGAGCAATCATTGAACAAATAAACTACATCTACTTTTTAAGTGCACTTTGCATACAGTTTAAAGTTAGAAATACTGAAGTTATATGATTTAAAACATGCTTGAGAAAGGAGATGGGCTGCCCAAAATGATGCTTTTATTTTAAGAAATACTTTCATATATGGAGAATCTGTATCTTTGTGTTTACTGATGCAGAGCTGCTTTTACACTTTGATCCCTTCCCATCAGCATACAGAAAATAACATTTATTTACACATTAAATAAGAGTTAGCCGAATGGCAAGTGCCTAGCCTCACCTCTATCCACACAAACTAATACCTATGAGCATCTTACCTTCGGGTCTGGGCGCACACCTAAATAGTAACTTGTTTTTAAAATCCATGGATTCAATATTCTATTTTACTTAACCTGGGTTTTCCTCATTCTAGACACCTTAAGTCTGGTATTAAAACACAGCTCTTCCCATAATATGAAAC
Source organism: Delphinus delphis (assembly GCF_949987515.2). Taxonomy (NCBI): domain Eukaryota; kingdom Metazoa; phylum Chordata; class Mammalia; order Artiodactyla; family Delphinidae; genus Delphinus; species Delphinus delphis. Next base: position 6,439,894 of record NC_082696.1, on the reverse strand, counting down.
TCATGGTATTTTAAAGGTATCTGACTTCTCAGGTTAGCATATGCTTTATCTCATCATTTACCCAGATCACTATGAGCTTTCCTTCACATCAGAGTTCTGATCAATTCTGTATCCTTGTTCAAAGCATGTTTCTTATTTTTCACCTCTAGTTGGGTGTTCACTCCCTTGTTCTTTGTTCTTGTTCATTTCACACACAACTAGTCCCATCATATGAAACACATCCTTATCCAATCTGTTATGTTTCACAAATGAATCGTCCAAACAGAAAGTCATTGTGTCCTTCCAAGTTCAGAAATGTTAACTGCAGGCACTTGAAGCTAAATTAAAGGCTAATCATTGTCTAACATTTTGGACCATTTCAGATACAAAACAAAACTCTGATATAGCTGGAGAGGTGCTGAGAGTCTGAGGATAACTCAGAAGTTATATAACTTCTTGAGGCGTATTTCTCTACCTATGAGGCTCTAAGCTCTCTACTGAAGAGACAAGGGAGACTTCACAGGATGTTGATTTCAAACGCAATTATTCTTCAGCCCACGAGGGTATTAATCAGAGCTATAGTTTCAAGGAACAGAAACCATCTCTGGCTATGTTATGTCACGTGGGAAATTATGTTGGTGCAATGGTAGCCTTTAAGTCTACCTCCAGGCAAGTTATCCCAGAGGCCACAGAGAAGACTCTCAGACCAAATTAAAATGCTTGAATCACATGGTTTTAAAAATCAATTTAAAACATAGTTTGAGAAGCAAAGGGAAAGATATAAATACACACACACACACACACACACACACACACACACGTTTAGGATAGGATACAGACAGGATGGGACCCACAGGCAGAAGGTGCCCTGGGCCAAAGACACACACTTGCTCTATCAGAGAGACAAGGGCAAGGTACATCTGAATACAGATTTAGCCTGTTAATTAGCCTGATGAACAACCATGGATTCTGTGTTTTCTGGGCAGGGGAAACATGGGTCCAGAGTGGACATCACCAATGGGTGACCAATTTAGACTTCCTGACCATTAAGTGTTGATGTCTATTTAGTGCTTCTGAATATTTAGTGCCTCATATTTTTTTGTCTCACATATATTTAGGACCCAGATGCCTCATAAATATTGGGTATCTCCTGGTCCTTCCACCCCTCTCCATGTTGAACACACGCATGCTCCACTTGCTAACGGCACATTATGTACTCGACACATGCCGTGAATTCCGTCTTCTAGTTGCTTAAAACCCCCTAAAAGTTTTTGCCTATGTTCTACAAACTTATTTATGTAATAGAATTGAATACCCAGAAAAGCAGCTGTCAATTGCTCGCTGCATAAAGGAAACACAGTGAAAGGATGTTGAGAATCCAGAGAATCTCTGAGAAACTGGAGAACAGGGAACACAGAAGACTAGGCAGTAAGAACCAAGGGAAAAGTCATGCTTCAGAAGGAGTCTGGTATCTTTACCAATGCCACTGCAGAGGCAAAAAACGTCAGTGTCCCCATGTTGCCGTATCAATCACTGAAGATTCAAGTTCCAGGAGTGACCTTTAAACAACAGAGCCCCAGTTTCATTCCTGCTCCTGGATGTACCAACGCTGAGAGGAGAAGAATTCTGGTCCAGCGGATTCCACAATGGGGGATGGCCAGGGCCTCTCAAGGCTACATAAACCAGATCATTTTCAAAGGGAGATGTAGACACCAGACAAATGATAAATGTCCCAAACAGAGAGCACTTAACCGTGATTCCTGTTTAATATCTCATAGAGGCTAATGACTTAAAAACCATCTACATGCTGATGAATTGAAATTTATCTCAGTTTATATCATATGTATCAGCCAACCGAACATTTATTAGGCTTCTGTAAAGTAAATATTCACAGCAGTTTCAATTCCCCACACACAAAGAAATCTGCTATTCTTCCAGTCTTCCTAATCCTAGTAAGTGACACAACTATCTACTCACTCAGGCAAAAATAAGTAATTAAATACATAACAAAACTATGCATCTTCGGCATCATGTTTATATCTCTCTTTCTCTCATATCCCACATCAAGCCCTTGGGCAAATCTTAATCACTCTACTTCAAAACATATCCCATAACAAAGTTCTCCCGCCCTATCTAATGCTGCACTCCCATCACACTCTTTCCCTTTCCTTTTATCAAGCATTTACCTGAACCACTTATTGCTGTTATCCATTATATATCTTTTGGTTTATTTTCTATATTCCCCACGTAATAATTTAAAAGCCATGAGAACAGGTGGTTTTGTTTATTGTCTTTTTTTTTTAAATCTATTATAGCCCTGGCAACTAGAAAGGCACATAGTAGATGCTTCATAAAATGTATTGTGTGAATATAGGATATAGTTGTACAATTACATTGTATCTATTGTAAAACAATGCCTTGGCAATCATAGGTAAAAAAAAAAAAAAAAAAATCAAACTAAAGAACATTAGCCTCACAGTCTATGGTTGTGGAAAACACTTCCATGTAGGTGTATTCAATGGGATTGGGATTGGTGGATTTTTTCCAAGTACAGTTCAGCGTACAGGCAACCCATGACCTGCAGAGACCCAAGGCAACTGGGCATCTAGGACTTAAGCTCATCCATTGGGATAGAGTGGAGATGAAGGGTCAGGGTGGTAGGCCTCTGGTCCACCGTGCCATGCTGCTATAATAGCAAAACTGGCCCCTCACCTCTGCTTACTTATACCTGGGAAGGAACTGGCGCTTCTCCAATCATAACTTCCCCAAGGACTGGGGTCTGATATCCAGTCTCACTAAATAGCTATGCTGCCCTAGCTCCATGAATTGTCCCCAATAAAGGATGTTCCAGAAGCCAAGCTGCATGTGCTGTCTCTCATTCACCCTTTACTGACAGGTATCTGCTGAATCTTTAAATGTAGAGATAGGTTATAGGTGTTACACTATTCTATAAGTAGTTGTAGGAAGGCTCCTCCTGGAACGTGGCAGTTAGAACACATCTTTGCCACTGTTACTTCTCAATTAAATATCCAACTCTTATCTTCTGAGCAGAGGAGCGGCTGCAGCGAAGAGAGCCTGGGGTATGTGACAGAGCCTTTAAGTACTGAAAAGATTCCAAGGGAGGGGCCAGCTATTATTTTGGAGGGAGTTGGAATGGGTGAATCATATTAAAACTCAAGCCAAAGAATAAATGCCCATGAAAAGCCAAGAAAAGTATGCAAGATGAGTCAGTTGAGGCTAGGCTTGCCTTTTCACAAACCAAAAGATACTATGAAGTCTCTGTGCTCAAAATAGTATGAAGGGCCATGCATTTGCATAGGTAATACCAAGTAAGAGAAAGACTATAAATCAATCTTCTTATATATGGGACTTTATTATGACAAAGGTAATATTTCTATACAATGGGAAAAATGATTATTTAATAAATAGTAATATCATAGAAAACCACCCATTCAAAAGAAATAAACTCGGGCCCTTTTATCATACCACATGCAAGGAGAAATTTCAGACCAACTAAAAGTTTTAAATGTAGTCAATTAAAAAAATAGGAGATGCTTGTAAAATATACAGGTTTAGGATAATTTTCTATCCAAAAATAGGAAAAAATATAGAAATATGTGACTATGTGAAAAATATTTCAGTGAGTTTAACAAAGGACACCATAAATAAAAACAATAGAAAACAAAAACTGATAGATTAGAAAATATATATGCAACCTGTATAGTAGATAAAAGGTTACTATGCCATATAAAGACATACATATATATGACTTACGGTGTCATTAAAAAACTACAGAGGAGCATATTTAAACGTTCAATAAACAGATAAAATGAAAATTAAATTATAAGAATATTTCATTTAGGTTAATAAGACTGGGAACATAAATAATGAAAATTTTTTTAGGGGAATAAGTGCACTCAAATACGGCAAATGTGCAGTGTTACAGCTTTTTTTCTTTTTTTTTTTAACACAATCTTGCAACATTTATTCAGATTGAAAATACACATCTCCTTCAACCTAGAGATCCATCTTTTTGGAATCAGCTATTTAAAAATACCAGAACTTAAGGATATAAGTATAAGGATACACATTATACACACACACACACACACACACACACACACACATACATAAATACATGCACACACACACATTCCTATTCATTGCATCATAGTAGTTTCACTCTCTCTCATTCCCTTCCTCACACACACCATCTGGAAATGAAATATATACTATCAATAGACCAATAGGGAAATGCTTATAGAATTACAGAATTATGCCACCATTATAGTAAAGCATAGATTATTATGCAACTATAAAAAATACAGAGAACTATAAAAAATAACTTTGAGTGGATTGATATCAATTATTGTCAAATGAGAGAAACATGCATCTGCATGTGAGAATATGAATGCATTCAAAGATTCAAAGATTCCAGTAGGGACAGTCACTAAAATGTTAGCGATGATTAGATCCATGTTTTATGCCTCATACTTTTCCACATCCTTCAAGTGTTATACAATGAGAATTGCATCATTTATATAATGAAAATTAATAAAGCTACTTGCAATACTAAGAGGCACTGGTGTAACTATACCTTATTTTTCTTATTTAAAAATATATTTCAAAATAACGTACTGCTTCCATCAGCTGCTAGTCAAAGAAAAAAGAAAAAATTACTTACAGACCATTATTTAAAAGAACTTTGATATAATTTAGCAAAACTGAAAGCAAGGCACACATTCTCTTTGTGCCTTCCAACTATTCCAAGAAAGAACAAAGAAGACAGAACTTTGGCTGTACATTTAATAAAGAAAACAAATTAAAGGAGAGTGCTCTGCATTGGGACATTTGAATCTCAGTGGCAGCTGCCAAATTAAAAAAATACATAAAGTGCCATAGATCGTGGAGCAGCAGCGTCCCTCTGCATCAGCTCCACAGGCCTGCAGCCGTCCTCACTGCTGCCCACGCTGTGGGTGTCCTTCATTTCTCTTTGAATGTGACCAGGCCTCTTGAATGAGAACACTAGGTGGCATGCCTGCCAAGCTCTGAAACGCCATTAAACACCAGGAAGAAATGCCATTATGATGCTATTTGAAGATCCTGTTTTCCCCCTCTAGGCTAAGGAGGCATTCTCTAACACACACTGCCTCTGAGTCTCTCTACCAAGATCAAAAAGTGTCTGTGAGGCCACTAGGAAGTAAGGACTCTTAGAAATAGAGATGCCTGGGAAAGAACATGTAAGCTGATTCTCCTTGTGGGTCACCTGCAAACTGGTGATTGTGAATTCTCAAACCCTCACTGCAGAGAGGAATTTCATAAAAAGAATTCTATTTCTGTTAAACCGATTTTAGCAGGTGAGTGTCTCCCAGCATGGCTAATTCTATGGGAAAGATGATAACTGGTCACCCCTGAAAGTAGCTGTCCTCGTGTGTCTGGGCTGCTTGCTCAGCAGCAATTTTAGACCTGACTCTGGGGAATGCCCAAGTGACAAGCCAGGACTCACATCAGCCCCCATCACTGGCTGTGTTGCTGTGGGCTGAGCAGGTATCACATGTGACTTCGCTAAAATTTGGAGGAACTTAATATTCCTCAAGTTCTACTCTCAGCCTGCTTATTAGAAGACTAATTTGGCTGTTTATAATCAGAACATTGTCAAGTTCTGTCAAAGTACTGCACGTGGATATGGCTAGGTCTTCAAAAGGACCTACATAATCCTTCAATAACCAGTATTATGAGACAAGAAATGAGTCATCGCTCAGGTTTTGGGGCCTCACTGGGGTGAAAGTGTCAGCCTCTGATCAAGAAGCATTTTTTTTTTTTTTGAGTTACCAAATGTAGCATTTACTTACAAGGAATGTATTGTGAATAGCTTTTCAGTTTTCATTTTATCTGGGTGTTTGGTTTCACTGAGCTGCATAATCTCTTCCTCTTCTGTCTTAAATGCAGTTTGAAAACTCAGCCTGCAGTTCAGTGGTGCCTGATTGGATGACATACGTTTTCTATTTGAATCCATATTCTCTGCCAGACAGGCTTTTTAGCAGCCTAGACCAATGTTTTCTTCATCTTTAGTCTTTGGCCCAAACTATGCCATGCCTTCCCCAGGACACCTTCTCCTTGCATGCCTTTGCCATGACACATGGAGCCCATCCACCAGGCTTTGAACACCAAGGTTTGGACAGGTAGCTCTCCTGACCACGAGTGTCCAGCACCCCAGCCCGAGGGCCTTCCCCTCCAGCCTGTTGCTGAGCTCTGGTGCAGTATCCACCCGCTGACCACACTGTAAGTGTTCTTGCTAGAAAAAGCCAATCTTGCTGATAGAAGTCAGAAGACTGGGTGCCTTAGGGGGTGTGAATAATTGAGTAGCAGTCAGCATGAGAGAACTTTCTGGAAAAGGTCTAAAACTGTATCTAGATGGGAGTTATACTAGTGAATAAGTAAAGATGTCACTGAAGATGTATGCCTCTGATTTTATATGAACTACAAGCACAGACAGTATCACCTGCCAAAGTCTATCATTATTTGCCCATTCGGCTCATCTCCACGGTTGCCATTGTCTCAATTTACTGATTTAACACATGCAGGAAGCATGCTCTCCTTTGCAGAGCTTTTGACATCGTAAACAACCTCAATGTAGCAAACAGATATAGCCCCTGAGGGGAACTAATGGCTTTGCATTTAACGTTTGCTCCCCTCTTTCTTCCTTTTTTTTCAGCAAGATAATTTCAGTAAGGAGATAGTTCTCTTTGTCATATTATTGCTGTGTGTGTGTGTGTGTGTGTGTGTGTGTGTGTGTGTGTGTGTGTGTGTGTGTGTGTGTTTAGCAAAGCCTATTTCGTAGGATGCACATTGGATGCCACAGCTGGAAGCCTTTGTGTTACATGTGAGATTCATTGCAACGGCATATTTGAAGTGATTTTTCTTTATTGTGATTCTCTGTGAATTTGTGATTCTCTGTGGCTGTACTGAGAAAGTGACGGGAGAGGAGGACTGTTACTATGATCAGCATGTTTTCCCCAAATAAATATTTTCACTTTTGAAAGTTATCAGAGGTCTTGAAGGTAACATAAACATATAGTCACACACCACAAACCTTATTTAAATGCCACCAAATAAAATGGTCAGCCCCAAAACAGGCTTGAGAAAAGACCTGTGCACTGTAATAATCAGACAATCCTAAATGAATATTTTTCCTCCTTTTTTAATCTTTTCCCCTTCCCCACACTAACCAGATTGATATGTGGTATTTTTAATTTGTTCCAATCAACTAGTTTTCAAAATTTATAGCAGGAAACTAACTTGACCAACATATTAGTAGCCTAATTAACTGTATCTTAGCTTTTGGGGTGAAAGAGCAAATGTATTATGCAACTAAGGACACTAGACTCCCTTCCCCTTCCTATATCTCAATGAATCAATTCATTCATTCATTCATTCATTCCACATACATTAACCAAGTGCATAGGAAGTGCACAGCAGCCCTAACAAAAGCAGAAAAGATAGAGACCAAGGAAACAACAGATAACAGATAAAATTTAAATAAATGAATTCCAGTTTAGACTGAATAGGCTTCATTCTCCGGTGAAAATATGTTTAACCGAATGAATCCCTTCAACCATCTAGAGGCTTGTTTATATATTTACACAGTTTGATTCAAGAAAGGATATAAAAATGTATAGCTGAATCATTATGCTGTACAGCTGAAACTAACACAATACTGTTAACCAATTATACTATAATATAAAAATTTAAAAAACATAGAATGGAACATTAAGAAAAAAAATAAAAATTTTAAGCAATAAGTTAAATATTCTTGATTAAACTGAAGAATCTGTGAAAGACACAAATCACCAAAAATGACTCAAGAAGAAATAAAGATAATAACACAGAGAATAGCACAATATCTCCTAAAGAAATTAAATAATACCACTAAAGTTAGGAACCATCTTCTTATTTGATATTCATTTAAATCAGTCTCACATTTAGTGAATCTAATTTAATCTTTTAAATTCACATGAAATAGCCTTGCATAGTATTTTTAATGTTTTAACACTAAGAAATTCTTATCTCATGGTACTTACCATTCAGTCACTCAACATCAGCAGTTTTAAAAATATGAAAATAGCATTTAATAATAAAAATCCACTAATATAAAAAAAGAAAGGATATGAAGTAGCCTATAACAATACACCTAAGTGAAGATAATGTGTGGGGATGGGGAGCTGACCCAGGGAAATAAGAGCGGAAAACGTTTGATAAAAGCTGGTGGTGACGTTCCTAAACTAGGTCAAGCAGCCAAGTTTTATATGTTTGCTAGAGGAGGGCACTTGTTTTTCTTCTAAGCTTTCGAACAATCATAGCAAAGGGGGAAATGGTATTAGCTACATAAAACACATAAACCATTTCCTTATTTTATTGCTATTTCTGATTCTGAAATACAGAATAATTCTCGTAAATAAGTGGATGCTGCTTCCGTAGTGTGTTAAACAACCCCTCAATGGGTGTTGGGTAGGTAGTAGGTTTTAAATATTTCTTGAATTAAAGGGGCTAGGGAAGTTAAACAAAAAATGGAGAAAGAAAGAAACAGATAAATAATTAAATAGGGGGTCAAGCTTGTACTAATGTTGATGGTGTGTTGTGAATGGACCACAGAATCCAAACTGGTACACCTGAGAGACAAAATGACAATAACAATAACAACAATAATAATAATAGCAATAATAGAAACATGGGAAGGGGAGGGGAAGGAAATAAGAATCCTGATCAACCACTAGGCGTCAGGCCCTGAACACACTGACTTATGTACATTTTAGTATTTATTCCAGTATTACTTAGCAGCCTCCACTGCCTCTGCCCAGGAGGGAAGCCACAGACACACAGAGTTTTAGACATAGGAGAGATGCTAAAATAATGTAGCCAAGGGCCCTCATTTCAAAGGTGAGAAAAGACTCTCAAAAAAATAAGGGTCTTGTTAAAGGTCACAAATCTAGGGAGAAGTGTTTGGTTATGCTGCTATCAAAAACAGAAAATAAATTCTCACTTTGGCAATGAGTCAGATATGAGTGAGATATTAATCCCAGAATATACATAAACAGAATATCAGTGGTCTGAGTTCTCAGCTTTTCTCCTCTTGTTTTTACCAAACCCCACAAATAACGTATGTAGAAAGAAGGGAATCACGTACAAAATCAGTTATGTTTATACATTTACTCTGCATCCTCCAGTTTCCACCCTGGAGAAGAACAGGGGTCGGCATGTTCCCTGCTGCACGCTTGCTATACTAGCTCTCTGCTTGGTTGTTGAAATATCTTAAACTGTAGTTATTAAACACACATGTTGCTTGGAGTTCAAACATCACGCTTAACATTGATTCCATAGTTAGAATGGAATAAACTTGATGAGAAGTGCTATATTCAGAGATGTCCAATATAAACTTATATAATTGAAATGCTGCTTCACTTGTAGCCGAGGTCTCAGCCTGAGGACACACAGCACCTGCCCTAGTTTCAGTCATGCCCATGAGGCCTGCCTGGAGGGTGGGAGGGGCTGATATAGGAGAAGTCAACTTGCAAAAGACAGTCACCTGGGAAAGACCTCCTTGTAAATGAGGAGGGTGTCCAGGCACCCAAGCATGAGGCAAATACACCACTTGAATTTAAAAGATGGGATGGCCAGTTATTACCCCTCAGTCAGCTGCCACGGCTCATACTGACTTTCTCGCAAGAATCTGTGAGAAGCACCAAAGGACTTTCTTTTTCTTACTAAAACACATATATAAAGCTTATAAGAGTGCATTTTGGGACAAATGTCAAAGGTTGTACCAGGTCTGAATATCCAACTGTTTACTTTGCATCTCTACCCGGATTTCCAAAAGGCAGATAGAACTCAAAATGTCCAAAACCATACTCAGTGATTGTTTAACTCAAACCTATTGATTTCTCAGTGTTTCATATCTTTTTTTTTTTTTTTTTTTTTTTTTTTTTGCGGTACGCGGGCCTCTCACTGTTGTGGCCTCTCCCATTGCGGAGCACAGGCTCCGGACGCGCAGGCTCAGCGGCCATGGCTCACGGGCCCAGCCGCTCCGCGGCACGTGGGATCTTCCCGGACCGGGGCACGAACCCGTGTCCCCTGCATCGGCAGGTGGACTCTCAACCACTGTGCCACCAGGGAAGCCCTGTGTTTCATGTCTTAATAAATGACATCAACATCAATCTGGTTTCCCAAGCCACCTTTGCTACCTTCATATTTTCTATAACAAAACTACATTTCATTACTCTTTGATTCCCTTCTCTTCTCCACTCTCTACAACCCCTATCTTTCTCAGTTTCTCTTTTTTGCTCTGGGTCACTGCTTGTGATGCTTCTCCTGACCAGAAAGCTCTGCCAATACCTGCATCTCCCAGCAAGATTTTGGCCATTTTCTCAAACCTGGCAGACTCCACCTGGATAGAGGGTATTATGGCAGGTGCACACTCCCTTTGGGAACCCATGGGCACAGGCAAAATCTCAGCGGCAGTCCTGTGGAGCCACTTCGTATCTGCTAAGATTCTGAATTGCTGGCTAATCAAATCAGTAGTTTGTGGTGCGTTACCTGTGCCAGACAGCTTCTCTTTACTCCTCTAGACCTACTCGCTACACTTCTCCATAACGCTGTCTGCCTAGAGAGGTCACTACCCTACCCCCCCAGAGGTGGTAACAGATTATGGCTCGATGAGATTTTGGATCCTTGATATGTGAGCTGTAAAAGTTCCAGAGTCCTTCTCCCAAGGCAGCTGTGGTGAAGCCCATCTATTGGAGCGTCCCCACTGCTTTGCTACTGGACTGTCCCTGATGTAATTAGCCTCCCAACTTGATTGGGAGCCTTTAAAAGGAGAAGTGCTTTGGACCTCTTTTATTGTACCACATAACAATGTTGTGCTTTTATCACGGTGAATCTAACAATTGTTCCTTAAGATAACTTCAATCATTGTAATTCAAAATATGTTTGTGTCTTAAATTTAATTTGCAATTGAATAATTATTGTATTATTTGAGACACTCAAAGTAAGGTCCTATGTAAACTACTTTTCACTTACTTCTAAAGCCCATTATTATTGGGTCATTTCTGCCAACTTTTACATTATCTGACAAGTTACTACTGGCGCTTTTCTGCTTATTTGAAGAAATGGTTACAAAAGGATTTCTATAAATGCATGAGTACTAGAGTAATGTACATTTGCATTTCATTGAAAATTTTCCACAACACAGTGGCCTCGAATTGACCAGATTTCCTGCCCAGCAATGCTGCACTGAGTTTCGCTTTTGAATGCGGGGGGCATGATGTGTTCTCACATCGAGAATTATATGCACTAGAAGGTGGCTGCTATCTAGATGGGGAAACATAAGGAGATGGAGAAGTAACAAGATTCTAAGGAGAAAGGTGTGGCTTTGAGGGGGTCTTCTGTCAGGGAACCTGATCTACAGCCTCACAGGCCCAGGGCTAGCTCAGATCTGACAGCTAACATTTTGGCCCAGTGTCCTCACTAACCCACACCGGGGATGTCCCTAAACTCACAGATGGCAGCCTATGAAATGTGTTCCTCAGTGAAAGAAGTTCACCTCCTTTCCTGCCTCAGTATGGGATGGGAGAGACTGTAAGCTTCTGTGTCATAAAAGCCAAATTTTCACATGCCACGGTACACATATCTGAAGGAATTCAACATGGTGACAAAACAGTGAACTGTGACGCACCCAGCCTCAGGCCTAGTTGTTGATTTGTCTTTACTGGCTGTGATCAAGGCAGGGCCACCTCATTTCTAGGCCTCCAGCTCATAAACCATGACATATTTCTGAACTTTGACTCGGTTCAGTGTGACTTCCTGAGCCCCGACCACACATCTCATTTCTGAAACAGCTGAGTAACCACAGCTCTCTCTCCTTTTATCCACTCCTCATTCTCCTTAGTTATAGAAAATACACTTAAAATATAAAATCCAAATAGGCCCATCTTACTGACCCAACCGGAATCCGCTAAACCATTCCTGACCAACAGAATTCTATGATAACAGGTATGCTCTATATTTATGTTACAATAAAATAATAAACACATACACTGCCCTTTCCTTCTCTTCATCACTCTTCCAAAATCTCCTTCTTTGAGCTTTCCCACCTCTGACTTTCCCTCCATCCTGATGCTCCAGTGAAGTTAAAGGTGCACACTCCACATGTACTTTAAAATTTCAGAAATGTGCGTATTTAGAGTAATATGTTCAGGTGGAGAAATACTTGTCTGTAGATCTTTGAGAAATGTAAAGCCAACCATTGTGGCATTTATTTCAAAACTCTTGTACATAAGACTGTAATCTAAAACAAACAAACAAACACAAAAAAACTATGCTTTTTCCACCTTGGGCTTCTCTTCTGACAAACCTTAAGAAAGCCTCATCTAATAAGACAAAATTGACATTGTTATGAAATTTACAGAGGGCTCTGTGTTTCTGAACATATAAATTGACATTTTCCTAGATTTGTGATGTTATTTAGCATGTATTTCACCTAAACTAACACCACAGCACATTTTCCAATCTTACAGAGTTTCTTTTTCTCATCGCAATTTCCCAAGTTCAACATAATACATAGCCATTTGAAAGCAAATATTCCATAAATTTCAACTTGTAACACGTAAATTTGCAGTGTTTTCTTCCAGTTACTGACAGACCAAAATCAAATATAGAAACTAATATTTGTACTTATATTACTTACTCCCATTCCCCTTCAAAATCATAGCTTTCCAAATAAGAGAAACAAAAATTCATTGCTGAAAATAATGTTCCAAATTATAACTAAAATAATTTAAGTCCATATTAAAAGTCATTAATGTTGCCTAAGAAAACACTAGGAAGGACAACATTTCAGGTTAAGAGTGTAAAACTCCAGTGTTCCCTGTGTCCTTCATTATGAGTGATTTGAAGATCTTTTTCTCCCCAGGAAAGACTGGTGAGCAGTAGCTTAGTCTAAATGACAGCAGCCCTGTGGTATCAAGGGCCCACATTTCAGCTAATCTGCAGTTCTTATTATCTTGATCCATGAGATGGAATTTAATAGATGGCTGGAATGTCTATAACATGAAATTTAGCGAAGAACACGTCAGCGGCATCTGTGGCCTCAGCAAAGACGGAACCTTCAAAATATAAATCAAAGAAAATATAAGAGCATCTCAGAAGAAAAGAGTGACAGTGATCCTGCACATTTAAAATATTTTAAATGTCTTAGGGAACTCATGGAGCACGCAGTGTTAAAAATAATGATGTACCAACTAAAGTTTTTTTTTTTTTTAACATCTTTATTGGATTATAATTGCTTTACAATGCTGTGCTAGTTTCCGCTATATAACAAAGTGAATCAGCTATATGTATACATATATCCCCATATCCCCTCCCTCTTGCGCCTCCCACCCGCCCTCCCTAACCCACCCCTCGAGGTGGTGACAAAGCACTAAGGTGATCTCCCTGTGCAAAGCAGCAGCTTCCCACTAGCTATCTGTTTTACATTTGGTAGTATATATATATCAATGCCACTTTCTCACTTCATCCCAGATTACCCTTCCCCATCCCCATGTCCTCAAGTCCATTCTCTACATCTGCATCTTTATTCCTGTCCTGCCCCTAGGTTCTGCAGAAACTTTTTTTTTTTTTAGATTCCATAAATATATGTGAGCATACAGTGTTTGTTTTTCTCTTTCTGACTTACTTCACTCTGTATGACAGACTAGGTCCATCCACCTAACTACAAATAACTCAATTTTGTTTCTTTTTATGGCTGACTAATATTCCACTGTATATATGTGCCACATCTTCTTTATCCATTCATCTGTTGATGGACACTTAGGTGGTTTCCATGTCCTGGCTATTGTAGATAGTGCTGCAACGAATATTGTGGTACATGACTCTTATTGAATTATGGTTTTCTCAGGGTATATGCCCAGTAGTGGGATTGCTGGGTCATATGGTAGTTCTATTTTTAGGTTTTTAAGGAACTTCCATACTGTTCTTCATAGTGGCTGTATCAATTTACATTCCCACCAACAGTGCAGGAGGGTTCCCTTTTCTCCATACCCTCTCCAGCATTTATTGTTTGTAGATTTTTTGATGATGGCCATTCTGACTGGTGTGAGGTGATACCTCATCGTAGTTTTGATTTGCATTTCTCTAATGATTAGTGTTGGCAATCTGTATATCTTCTTTGGAGAAATGTCTATTTAGGTCTTCTGCCCATTTTTGGATTGGGTTGTTTTTTTTTTTTGATATTGAGCTACATGCGCTGCTTGTATATTTTGGAGATTAATCCTTTGCCAGTTGCTTCGTTTGCAAATATTTTCTCCCATTATGAGGGTTGTCTTTTCGTCTTCTTTATGGTTTCCTTTGCTGTGCAAAAGCTTTTAAGTTTCATTAGGTCCCATTTGTTTGTTTTTATCTCCATTTCTCTAGGAGGTGGGTCACAAAGGATCTTGCTGTGATTTATGTCAAAGAGTGCTCTTCCTATGTTTTCCTCTAAGAGCTTTACAGTGTCTGGCCTTACATTTAGGTCTTTAATCCATTTTGAGTTTATTTTTGTGTATGGTGTTAGGGAGTGTTCTAGTTTCATTCTTTTACATGTAGCTGTCCAGTTTTCCCAGCACCACTTTGAAGAGGCTGTCTTTTCTACACTGTATATTCTTGCCTCCTTTATCAAAGATAAGGTGACCATATGTGTGTGGGTTTACCTCTGGGCTTTCTATCCTGTTCCACTGATCTATATTTCTGTTTTTGTGCCAGTACCCTACTGTCTTGATTACTGTAGCTTTGTAGTATAGTCTGAAGTCTGGGAGCCTGATTCCTCCAGCTCCATTTTTCTTTCTCAAGGCTGCTTTGGCTATTCGGGGTCTTTTTGTCTCCATACAAATTGTGAAATTTTTTGTTCTAGTTCTGTGAAAAATGCCATTGGTAGTTTGATAGGGATTGCCTTGAATCTGTAGATTGCTTTGGGTAGTATAGTCATTTTCACAATGTTGATTCTTCCAATCCAAGAACATGGTATATCTCTCCATTTGTTTGTATCATCTTTAATTTCTTTCATCAGTGTCTTATAGTTTTCTGCATACAGGTTTTTTGTCTCCTTAGGAAGGTTTATTCCTAGGTATTTTGTTCTTTTTGTTGCAATGGTAAATGGGAGTTTTTCCTTAAATTTTCTTTCAGATTTCTCATCATTAGTGTACAGGAATGCAAGAGATTTCTGTGTATTAATTTTGTATCCTGCTACTTTACCAAATTCATTGATTAGCTCTAGTAGTTTTCTGGTAGCATCTTTAGGATTCTGTATGTGTAGTATCATGGCATCTGCAAACAGTGACAGTTTTACTTCTTCTTTTCCGATTTGTATTCCTTTCATTTCGTTTTTTGTCTCTGATTGCTATGGCTAAAACTTCCAAAACTATGTTGAATAATAGTGGTGAGAGTGGGCAACCTTGTCTTGTTCCTGATCTTAGGTGAAATGGTTTCAGTTGTTCACCATTGAGAACGATGTTTTACCAACTAAAAGTTTTTAACTCTCTGGTAAGAGAGGAGGTGATGTAGCAGAATGAGAAAATCCTCAGATTGTTTCCATACCATATGGGTTCAAGCTAGAGCCCCATCTCATACTATCTCTTTGGTAATTCTCTTTTTTTCTGATGCTTGTAGGGTTTTCTCAGCTGTAAACTGATAGTGATATCTACTTTTCCCAATTAACATGGTTGTCTTATAAATCAACATGATGCACATGGAAATACTTTTTAAACTGTTAAAGGCTCTACAGATTCAGCTTATGTAATAGAGCAGTACATCAGAGGTTTCAACTGGAGCACCAGATACAATAGAGGTGGTAAACCAAGAGAGGTGCTGATTCCATACACAGATTTATGAATCTAAAAACTAGAGATAGAATTTTAAAAATAAACTTTATTATTCTGGAGAAATTTTAGGCTCACTGCAAAACTGAGTGGAAAGTACAAAGTTTCCATACACCTCTGACCAACAAATGATACAGTTTTCAAAATTTGTCACCTACATTGCATATGTAAAGAGTGGTGTGTTGGAGACTGAGTGGAGATCATTTGGATCTCCACTAGTCTGGAGTAGTTTGGAGCCAGTAGTTTTGAGTCACTTGTTAGTATGAGTAAACTAAGGGTTCTCCTAACTAGTTTCATGAACTGTATTTCTATCTAGTGTCAAAATGACCCAGAATTTTCTTTAAATCTTCAGTTGTGCTTTGGGAATTTCATATTAATTTAGAAAGCCATCCTAATAAACATCCACTGCCCTACTGCCTAGGAAATCACCTACAGTTAATCAGATACAGCCATCGTTTAAAGCTGGCATTCTCATCTCATGGACAGATGAGCTTTTTCCTTCATAATCTGTTAAAAGTAAGTAAAAAAACGTGTTTTTTTCTCTTTCTTACTTAATAGGATACCCTATTTAAAGTGGTTTGTGTAGAAGGTCAGTGTAAACAAATGTGATATAATCTGTAAATTGTGTAATGTTGCCATAAAGTTAAGATTTAAGCTTTGTATAAACAGACATAGTAAAGATGGTATATGTGTGTGACCACAAAAATGAATGGAGTGTGACCAAAAAAATAAAGGACTCTGTTAATTGGGTACCCTTTACTCTACTCCATTTCTAGACTCAGTGCCTCAAGGCAGGGACTATGGCTTTTCCACCTTTGTGCTTTAGCATAGTGCCTGATGCATAGGAGATGTTTATACCTGTGTGGTGCAATAATGAATAACTGAACAAATGGCATCATAGTCACTGTTTTCCTTAACCTATCTGTAATCTTAGAGTAGGAATGAACTTTGCAGTCATCCAATCTAAATTCCCTCCTGATAAAAAAACTTGCTCTTATAATATATACTTGGTGTTTGGTCATCCGTCTTCTGCTAGACAACCTTTAGTAATGGAGGAACAATTGCTTTTCCAGTTAGCTAGCTCTCTTCATTGTATGGCACTCTAATTGAAGAGAGTTATTTGACCTAAAATCTGTCTTCACCCATAAACTGTAGCTCTGCTCTCTGAAAATAAAACAAAATCCTGGGAGTCTTCCATCTGTCAGCCCTTCATATGTTTAAAGCAGTTAAAATGATTCACTTCCTAGGTCTTCCTTTCTCTACTAAATTCATGGTTTTCAAATGTAAGAAAGGCAGAAAGTATCTCCTTCCCTCAATGAAATTCACTTTTCTATGAACAGCTTCAGAGTCACAAGTGGTAGAGCAACAGTATGAAAGAAAAATCATTATTAGAATCGGGATGTATTGGGAAGCAAGACCAGCAACTTCTGTTTGAACTTGGATAGGACTTGTGTGGACAGGCTAAGACTGATTGAAAATATTCTCAAGAAGAAGCCTGAACTGTAGAAAGGTAAAAGGGGCAATGCAGATAGGTACTTCTTCATGGAACAGTGATGGTGTTAAGCTTGGAGAGTCAAGAGGTGTGGTTAGAAATGACAATTCAGAGAGAGCAAGTGTGGTAGCCACCGGTCAGGAGCTGAGAACACAGGATTGTTCATGATGGGGCTTGCTGAGCTCTTAAGCCTTGATGCCCAGTGGTATTTCTCATAAAGCAGCTCCAGGCAGTTCCAGTACAAGCAGCGTTATAACGGGGCTCAGAGAGGCAAGTGGCCCTTGCAGGACTCATGCCGAGGACTCTAACTTCGTTAGTATTATGCCTCCAACAAGCCAGTAGAGCCAACTAGTCACTGAAAAACTGTCATAATCTACGAGAGCCTCCTCTGTAATTTCATGATTTCCTATTTTCCAGGTGTACCGATGCTCTTCTGTTTTCTCCTCACTGAAGGAAAACACCTGTGTGTCGCTGTCCCTTTCCCAAATCTCCATTCCCACTTTAGGAAATGTAGTCTAATAAATTTGGTTCTTTTCGGGAAAAGGCTGCAGAGTAAGGCTCTACTCTCTCTCCATAGTAGTAAGAAAACAAATGTAACTTAATATGGATGTTTCAGTTAGAATGTAACTCTGGTTCCCCAGATTTAATTCTCAGTTTGGTTCCTTTCTCACTGTGGAACCAGGTGAAGTCAATTGACCTCTCCATTTCTCATATGGTTTCAATGATACATTTATGCAGGTAGCTTGGTATTCCCAGATGGAAAATGGCATGCCTGCGTAAGTACCAATGCTTCTGTAAAATAACTGAAAAAACATAGCACAGTCCTGATCTGCACTATCTTGCCTAATTCTGTAGGTCTCTCAATGCGACTCTTCTGCCCCTCACATTTTATTAGCGCTAGATAATATGCTCATTCTTTATAAAGCACTGACAAAGGATCTACTATAGAGTACAACAGAGCTACTAAATTCTGTTTATCTTTCCCCAATGAGGTTTTTAGGCCATTTTCTTCTTAAGCAAAGAACAAATAAATTAACCCACTGCCCTGAAGATCTTTCTTTTTTCTTTCCACAATTCTTGATAACGCTTCTAAGTGGTCAAATGGATAATATATCAATTTCATTCTGTAGAAAACCATGGAGATACATTTATGTGTAGAAACAACCACTGAAACAACAGTGGCATTTCACACACAAAAACAAGTTCAAGGCTGGCCAAATCCCTTGCGTAGCCATAGTGATACAAATAGAGTATATAACAGTAAAATTTAGACTTAGTAAAGAAACTGATGAGTCCATGAAAGTGATCTAAAATAATTATGCATTTACAAATACGGCAGCCATTAGTCATTTGCCCATCCAATATCCATCTCATCTTCTCTCCTTATTTGCAGAAGTATGATTTTGATTGGAGAAGCAATGGACTGAAACCCTCAGATAAACTGGCCTAAGCCAATTATGGCTATGCTGTTTGACTTTGGGAAACACTTGCTTTTCAAGCTTCCTTTGTAATTATTAGTGGGTCTATGACCAAGTTATAAACAATGTGATGTAAGGGGAAGACTGAAAAGAGGCTTCTAAAAATTATCAATATTATTACTTCCTTTTACAAATAAACGAGACAAGCATGGCTGTTTCCCGTTGTCCTGCCCTGCCCGGCCTGCAGACTCAATACCACGATACCTGGTTCTATGACATGAAGGATGGTGGATAGTAAAGGTACAAACAACCCAGTCAATGCTTAAAACAACACTTAAGTCCTTATGAAGTCAGCCGCTGGTGAAAGCGTGTTCTATCACTGCCGGTGAACAGAGCTGTTAACCAATAAACAAAGCAACCCTGTTTTAAAACATGATACATTTAACTACCACTTAAAATGAAATAATAGAGTATATAATAAACTTTCTTTAAAAATCTTATCTTTTCCTTTATGTTTTATAAATGTATTTAGGCTGTGATTTTTGTCAAATGTCCTTTGTAGTCCCAATAGATACTTCTCTTGTAATTGTTTTAACGCTATCATTCTGAACAATGAATAAAATTCTGTGTAGCAGAACCAAATTCCAATTAAACAGATTAATGACCACATGTCAGTATTGACTGACAGACTTTGGAAAACTTTATCGTATTTTCCATATGAAGTAAATAACAATATGTACCTCATTGCCATAACCATACATATATATGAAACTAGAACACTATTCAAACAACATAACAATTAAATGGGATATTTAGGTAAACTGCTTTAGATCTTGGTTTCTGGTAAACGTTCAATAATAGCTATTAATAATACTCATTCCTCATGATATATATAAATATATATATTTATATACACACACATACATATACACACAATAAACCAAAGTATTTGGTTTTATTGGTTTATTCCTTTGGGAATAAGGAAATAAAGAATTCAACACACTTTTTAAAATATATATGCATACATTCAGAATGGCATGATTTAAATTTCCTGCCCACGGTTTTGAGATTTTCACACTAGCATCATAGGTCAGGAGTAAGGCTGGGTATCAAAGGGCAAACGGTGAGACACTACAGCACGACCAGGGTACATGCCTGGTAAGGGCCCATCTTTCCAGGGACTTCTGATGTTACTGGGTGTTCTAAAAATATGCACTGGGGATATGCATCTGCAAGATTATTTTCTTTTGCCTCTTTCTTAACGATTTGTAAAGTAAAATCATTATTTTAAAAAAGTCAGCTACTAATATAGTATAGAGAGTCACCAAAAAAAGAAGCAGTGAAAGAAAGGCTTCCTCCACTGGAGTCCAACTGAAAATTATTAGCCTGATTGAAATGTCAATGCATTACCAACACTGACCAACATTTATGCAGGATTCAATTTACTGAAATCACTCCAACTAATAACATATGACCAAAGAAAATTTTAGTTCTGAAATATTAAGCATATGATAAAGGTTCTCAATGTAGGAATTTCTACAGTTGAAATAACATAACACAGTGAATAGTGAACATAACATAGTGACTAGCTGTTGGCTACAGCTGCCTGCAGCTCAGCTGGATAGCATTTTACTTATTTCATACACAGTTTTATATGTATATATAGCGTTTTATCTATTTCAATAGGCAACTTTATATTTTTTCACTTTTTGTTTGTAAACTCTTTATTAAATGTTTATATCATTGTAATATAGGAAAAATGAACTGTTTTCCAATCCACAAGAACATATTTATTGTTTTTGTTTGTTTTTCTAATGAGAAGTTCCCTTGGTTTACTAATAACTGTCTATAGTTCTTCAGAAACAAACACTTCCATCTATGATTGTGACTCCAATGACTGCTGGCTGATTACTCTCACTCAAGGATGTTGGCATTACGCCTCAGAGGCCCCCAGTTACTTCTAGAACCCCCAGTTACTTCTAGAACCCCCAGGTCCCCACACGTGACCACTACCGAGTTTGCCAGCTCCGGCTGTTCTGTTTGACATTCTTGCTGTTCATCTCTTCCTCCAGCTGCTGCTTTGCCTACGCAGCTTGACCAAGAGCCAACTGAGGGGCCTCCCTGGGGTCAGCACCAATAATCATTACACAGATGTCCCGGCAAAGAGGGAGGGGCACAGCCAGGGAGGGGATGCCAATTTGAATCTCAGATTTAAAAAAATAATATAGTTATGTTCCATGCAATGTTTGGGACATACTTATACATGAACAAAATATTCATTGTCTATCTGAAATCAAATTTAGGTGAACACCCTGTATATTTGTGTGCTAATCTGGCAGTCCTACCCAGCATCTTCCTGGTGTCAGAATGATGCTGGGCTCCGTTCTCGTCCCCAAGCCTGCCTGGCTCTGCTTTTGTCCTGATTCTCACACAGACTATGATGAAAAACCTCTTTTGTCCACTCTTTGCTCTCACTCTCCCCTGAACCATGGGGCTCAAGCCAAGTCCAAGGAGCCATTCTGTCCATTCTCCTTTTCTCTCATCTACAGTTTTATTACATATGTGACTTTATTATGTACGTAAGAGTAGGTTTTTGATATTAAGGGAAGTAAGTAGACTCCTGGTCAACAATTAATCTCTAACAAATATTAAGTTTAGGAACAGTTATACATTTAGAGTATATTTCTTAATAAATTTCCTCACATAAATTGTTCCTAATCTATAAACCAATTTTAAATAAAGTCCATCATGTCAGGCATTTGTACAACTTACTCTATTTATTTCACCATTTATCATCAGAAACCTTTTAGCTTTAATGCTATTCCACAGCAGAGTATCTTATTAGAGTGGCAAAGATAAAGTTCTTTTTGAGATAAAGTAATTACAGTGATTGTAGGGGAAAAAAAATCATCCACAGTTCGTGGCTGCGGTAATCTCCTGGCTTCTGATTCATTTTAAGACTAATAAACTGCGTGCAAACAAAAAGATGTTAATAGCGGGTAACTCAGGTTACCTAGAGTTTGTGCTGGAGGTATTAACAATTTGTAACTTAATCAGAACTCAAGTGCCCTAGGGGTGTAAGTTTACATTGTGAGTTCAGCAGTTGCTTCAAAGTGTTTCTGGGAGAAAATCAAAAGTTTTCTTCACTTGAAGAAATGACAGTAAGAGCTAATGGTTTCTAGATGTTTATTATGTGCGAGGCACTGTTCTAAATACTTTAATGAGTTAAGTCATTTAACCCTCACAGCTTTAATGAAATTTTTACTTCCAATTGATGACAAGGAAACTGAGACATAAAGAAGTTAAGCAACTTGCCCCAAGTCACACAGCCAGTAAGTGACAGAACCAGAATTCAAATGCAGAACATCTGATGGACAAAAGGACCACAGAGGCCATTCTCTCCAGGTCTTCCTTCTCAGGCAATTCAGAGCCCCATACAGTATTCCAAGGCAGAACACTATGTTCTGTGTGTTCTCTCATCTCACTTCTACATCCTTTCTATCTTGTAATTATTTTTAGAGTCAATAAATCATTTTACTCATAAACATCCTTATCATATTTTAAGCCTGTTTCCTTTTAGAAAAAGTAGTTTCTTCCTATCACAGAAGCTTTGTTTTCCACAGGAGGTACAACCCATCTAGACTGTGGGCAACGGCTGGAGCATGATGGGAGAAGGGACAGGACATGTCATCCCAGCGTAGGAGAGAACACCGCTGGGACTCAGTGAGCAGAAGCCTCCAGGACTCAGGAGGAGGAACCCTCTTAAGGTGATTCCCTGGGACAGAATCCTCATCATCAACATCACATCTACCTAAATTTCACCAGCCCAGGCAAATTTTTTAACAGGTCACACAGTCTCTGGTAGTCTTGTGTTTATATACGTTGGTGCTGGGAAATCTTTGAGAGCTTGAGCTAAGACCTTTCTTCCTCACCAGAAGGCTCGCTCTTCACCCCACACACTTATAATTTAACAACAGGACAGACAGAAGGAGGAACCATGCCTATTGACATTCTAACCTTGAATTTGGCAGGATTCCAGGAGAAAGGGAGAGGGGAACGAATCTTTAAGTCTCTCAGTGCTGTTTCTTTTTCCAATATGAATTCCTTCTTTAATGTCTAGTTATTCTAAAAACAGTGTATAGTCTACGCATCTTGGAAAACCTTATTTTTTCTGCCCACTTTTCTGAATTAAAAAAAAAAAAGGTTCTGAGCATATGATTTACACATCATTTGATTTTCCACACTAATGAGGGAAACAGTGATGACATAGGTTATTTAAAATCATTCATTTTATTATTCAAGAAGACAATCAGAAATGTATATGCATGGATAAAGCCACCTCCCTCTGTGGTCAACCCCGTGTCGTTTCTGTGTGGACCTACGTGGACCATCTTTGAATAGGCAATTGAAAACTGGCTGCCTGCCATGTTTTTCCAATCAGTTGTTGTTCAATGTTTTCCAGTGAGTGTTCATTTTTCTAAAGGCTATTTCAGTTAGTGGAAACCCTGGTCAAGGTCACCATGAATTAAAGAAGATCATTTGACTTGGAGACAGAAGAAAACCTGGTGTTTTCTGTAAGCTAATTCTCAACTTACTCTCAAGGTCAGGCCAAAACTTCAGACCTCAGTTTCCCCATCCTTAACACTGTGACAGAAATGGTTGTCCTTCTTTCTTGCCAATTTATTACGAGTTTCACATTAAATATGAAACATTTCAACAATTCAACCTAAGAGCATTACGTATGAGAGGCGGCTCATTCTCTCACATGTAAAACTTAAATAGTGTTGAGGAAATGTTGGAATTATGGATAAATACCCAACAACAGCAAAAAATAATTAGGAGGCTACTATTAAGACTCATGAAGGGCATGGGGCTTATTGCAGACAGATTTCTTCTAACCAGAAAAAATAAAATTATGATTTAAAAAAATAAACCAGGTGGGTAAGTAGGTTCCAATTTTCCTCACTGTGTATTAAAAAGCTCCTTGCAGAAGCTCAGGTAAACCACAATCTGTTCCCTATAACTAGTCAGCTACGCATGATCCTATTTCTTTCTTCTTCTTTTTCCTGACCAGAGGAAATTGTGTACGTTGTAGATCTTTATAAATTTTGGGCAAATGAAACCTATCAGTTTTCTATTCTCTGCTTAGAAACCCTTCCTCTTAGCAAAGTCCCACACCTGCTCCATCATTTCTAAGACTAAACTTGCAGACCAACTGCCAGTGTGATTAGTCAGCTGCTCAAGAGATATTGTTTGAAGGTATTACTGAGTGTGTATCTTTTGATATTAATAAAAAACCGAAATGCCTGGTCTATTTATTTGTTAGGTACCAGTTATGCTACATCTAGTAACTGTACTGAAACTCTGGATTAAATAAATAATCTTCAAATCATCTTTGATTCTATTTTCTTAATCCTTAAGGGTATTTTTTCTAAGAGCATTTTTGAATGATATTTTAAATACAAGGAAAGTAGTTGAATAATAGAACATTTATTAGCAGATTTGTATAGCAAGCAATCTATCCTAAAAAAGGGCCAGGGCTTTGGAGAAATACAGAAAAGACTTTTCACTTCTGGCACCAACATTTGTTAACTATGTAACTTTGAACTCATTACTTAACTTTGTGGAGTCTCTTTATTAAAAGCATTGGATAATGATATCTACTTTTCAGGTCTGTGGTGAGAATTAGAGAAAAATACAAGTACCAGAATATAAATGTAAGGAAGGAAGTCAGTAAATTGTGGCAAAACAATCATACTTACTATGATTCATATGAATATAAAATGCCAAATAGAATTTCTAAAGTTTGTGGATCTATTGAATCAATGTGTGAAAGTTCAAATGCAGATGCCATCCACTACAGGCAACACACCACGTGAGGTGTTGGAAATAAAAGACAGGGACCCAAACTGACAAGTTATCTGATCTTATGAGGCTTACAGACTCTTGGAATATAGACAGATAGACAATTGCACGGAATGTAGGACAGAAGTTTAATGATAACTGAATTACATTTTTGAGTAATTCCGCCATTTCCCCAGGCTTGAGTCAGAGATCCACGCTTTCCCCTTGACTCGGTACATCCTTCAGGTTCTTTCACAATGCTCCCTCACATCCAGTAAGGGTGATTGATGAATTAATAGGTGATTTAATTAACCTCTTTGCCTTTGATCTATCACCAGCCTCAATCCCAGTGACAAACTGTTAGAGCACCAAGAAATAGTCTTAAAACATCATTTTATACATGGTCTTTGTTTGTGACGCTTTGCCTTTGCTCCTGTTGCCTACGGAATAAAATCTAAATGCTCTAGCCGTCACTGGGGCCCGATGTGCTCACGGGGGTGCTGCTCTACACTTCAACCCCTAATCACCTGTAAAAGTCTTTATCCTTCTGTGCCTCCTGGGCTGTGCTCTCCGCACTGAGCTGACCAGAATGCCCTCTGCTCCCCTACACACATTGGCATCCACATCACATTTAGCCAAATCCTACACAACTATCACGCTAAAGCCATGAACTACTGTGCCTATGTTTTATATCAGGGGCCAGCTGGCAAATCTTTTCTCTAAAGGGCCAGAGAGTAAACATGTCCGGTGTTGTAGGCCATCCAGTCAATCTAGGGCACAAGAAAGGTACAGACAACGCGCACAGATGTGGGCGGGGCTGTGTTCTGACAGAACTTTATCACAACACTGGAATTTAAATTTCATGTCCTGTTCACGCATCACACAATACTACTCTTCTGACGTTTCCCAACCACTTAAAGATATAAAAACCATTCTCAGGTTGTGGACTGCACAAAACAAGAAGAGGCGGCAACACATTGTGCTTTCCAACCCTGTTTTATATGCATACTGGTCTTGATCCACAACTTTCCTTTTCATTTTTTTTTTTATTGAGGGTCACTTACCTCAAGTGCACCATCCTTAAATGAAGAGTCCAAAAAATTTTGACATATGCATACAACCATGTTCCTATCACACAGATCGAGATATGAAACATTTCCAGGATCTTAGAAGGATCCTCCTTGGCTGCTTCTAGAAGACACCCCCAACCTCTTTTTGATATAAAATCAGCCTCTATATTCCCTTTCAATAGGCCTGGATTAAAGAAATGGGGGCAATGGCTCTGTAGTACCTAAAATTTACAGAGCAGTATATTTTTAAATGAAACTTCAAATACCATTAACCATTACAACCACATAGAAGTCCATTTTTCAGTAATGGGTGATATCTGATCAGAAACCCCAAAAGGCAACTCTGGAAATACACATTCATTTTTCAGGGCAGCCGGCTCACGCCACATCTCCTTACCTGGGCCAAGGTGAGCGTCGCTTGTTGGCAGGTGCTGCACCGTACCCTGAGCTTTCCTGGCTGCACTCCTTGACAGGGGCCTTTGCAGTAGACAAAAAAGCTGTTGTAGGTTGGTCTACCTGCTGGGAAAAAAAGAAAGCAGAGGAAGTAGCCAATCAATGCTGAATCCAAATTTAGACAAATTTTAAAACTAACTCCTCAGGAACATTTTGAAACATTACTGGGATAAATATTATAATGAAGATACAACAATTTAATTTATTAGGTTGGCCAAAAGTGCCTTAGGTTTTTAAGTAAAAATAAAAGACACATTTTTCATTTTCACCAAGAACTTTATTGAACAATGTATTCACCCTTTTGTTCCACTACCTTCTGCCATTTTGCAGGCAACTTCATAATTCGAACTTCCCAAAATTTTTTATCTTTCTGAGCAAAGAACTGCTCCAGGTACCTTTTATAGTCTTCCAGGGAATTGAAATTTTTTCTATTAAGAGAATTTTGTAAAGACCTAAATAAATGGAAATCCGAAGGTGCAATGCCTGGTGTACACAGTGGATGAATCAGAACTTCCCAGCCAAGCTGTAACAGTTTTTGCCTGGTCATCAAAGAAACATGCGGTCTTGTGTTATCCTGATGGAAGATTATGTGTTTTCTGTTGAATAATTCTGGATGCTTTTTGTCGAGTGCTGCTTTCAGTTGGTGTAACTGGGAGCAGTACTTGTTGGAATCAATCGTTTGGGTTCCGGAAGAAGCTCATAATAGAGGACTCCCTTCCAGTCCCACTATATACACATCACCTGCTTTGGATGAAGACCAGCCTTTGGCGTGGTTGGTGGTGGTTCTATTCACTTGCCCCACAATCTCTTCCATTCCGTATTATTGTACAGTATCCACTTTTCATCGCCCGTCACAATTTGTTTGAAAAACGGAACATTTTCATTACTTTTAAGTAGAGAATCGCATGCGGAAATATGGTCAAGAAGGTTCTTTTTGCTTAACTTATGTGGAACCCAAACATCAAAGCGATTAACATAACCAAGCTGGTGCAAATGATTTTCAATGCTTGATTTGGATATTTTGAGTCTGTCGGCTATCTCCCACGTGGTATAATGTTGACTGTTCTCAATTAATGTCTCAATTTGATTGTTATCAACTTCAACTGATCTAACCGACCGTGGAACATCGTCCAGCAAGAAATCTCCAGCACGAAACTTCGCAAACCACTTTTGACACGTTCGATCAGTCACAGCGCCTTCTCCATACACTGCACAAATCTTTTTTTGCATTTCAGTTGCGTTTTTACCTTTCTTGAAATAAAAAAGCATAATATGACAAAAATGTTGCTTTTTTCTTCCATCTTCAGTACTAAAATGGCTACACAACACTTTGCCAATTTTGATAAATCTTTTTTTAAATGCACGCTGATTTGACAGCTGTCACATACAGTCTAACAATTCGAATTAAGTTAAAGACAACTAAGTGCTACTAGAGCCATCTTACGGAAAAAAACGAACAAACCTTTTGGCCAACCCCAATAGAAAATCTAGTTTTATGCTCAAAAGAGGGACAATATTTTCTTCTGCTTGCCAACAGCCCTGTGACTTATTCAGCAAAGTAGCAGCCTGCTGCCGGAAGAGCTGGCCAAGGGTATTTGCAACACAGGGAAATTAAACGCACACTTTGCTGTTGAAGTTTTTAAAAGGACAAGAATCTAAGACCATTGGAAATTTAGGGGCCACTGCTCCTGAATTTTATTTCATGTGTCTGTACCCAGTTTTGAAGGCTCCAGATTTTTTCTCTTAAAATCTTATCTATAGGGACAAACTATCCCTTTTCTCATGATATGAATGATAATATCACAGTTTGCTGAGTTTCCAATGAGACTTTCCAACACAGGGTCACACGTAAAGTAAGACAGAAGCCCTGAGGGGCTTAGCACACTCAGCGATTGTGTGCAGAAATGGGTTCTTTGCATTTCATAAGTGTCCTCTACCTAGACAAATGCCATTCAAATAATACATTTTCAAGAGCAAAAGCTGCACAAAAAAATAGATAGTTAAACATCTCTGATCATTTCTCTCAAATGTCACCATACAGGAAAATACTATTCCTGTCACCATACAGGAAAAAATTAGGGGAATATTTTTGAACTGTTCCACACTTCTACATCTACAAAGAACTAACTTTATTCAGACACACTTACCAGTGAAATAACTAACTTCCAAATTTCTAAAATTACCAAATAGTTCTTTTAATCCTTACTTTACTTTTTAATGGGTGGGACTAACATGAAAGGTCACGGCATAAAGATTTGTTTAAAATTTTACTAGTATCATCAAGAACATTTAGAAATAATGAATAGTAAATACGTTTGATCATTATGAGCAAAAACTTTCAGACTTTCAAATGCATATGGTTTATTGAAAACAATTAGTACAAAAATAATGAGAAAACAAAAAAGATCCTCAAGTCTTATGTGGCTCCATTTGCTTTACTAATTTACAAAAAGTGCCTCTGTAGACATATTTAAGTGTCATTTGTTTAGCCATCTTTACTAATACTATAGGTGACAATACTTTGTAAAATGTAAAGCACAATAAAGATGTCAAGTTTTATAATTTTATTATTTATTGGTAATATATTTGTAATTATTAATTTCCAGAGATTAATATTTAGTTTCAGTGTGAAAAGGAAGATGAATTATAAATATATATTTGTATTGATATGAAACTATGATTTTCTGACACTTTTTTGCAGCTTTAGTGCCTTAATGTGCAAGATATTCAAGTCTATAAATATCACATTGTTATTAGCAAATATAATAATTAGATAAAATATATTCTTAAGGTTTTATGTATATCATAGATGCAACAGATAGAACCATATATTAAAGCTATAGAGATGCCATAACAACTGACAGAAAATCACAAGGACTCTGACAATTTTAATGTGTGCCATGACAAGCTTAGTGAAGAAGGTAGGAGCCTTTATCGTTAAAACTTGTATCAGCAACATGAACAAAGCCAATTCACAATTTTTATAACCTACTGCAAAGGTTAAACAAAAAAAGAGGGGGGAGGAAGAGAAAGGCTGGAAAAAGAAATGCTTACAAAGGGGAGTTGGGGTTGCAGAGACACTAGCATTGTTGAAAGAGCGTATTAGCAACGACTTGACGAAGCAGCTCAGAAACTGCAGGAAACTAAATGACTCTTCTCTCTCCCTTAGGGCAACAGCAACGTTGGCAATATTGTTTCAGCTAATGATAGAGCCAGGCAGAATATGAAGATTGGGATACACACCTCTGTGTGCCACAGCCTGCACTAAAGTCCTTGAGAAGTTAGTCAGAAAATACTGCATGCCCATGCCCTTGCCCTAGAAGCATACAAGATGACATGCAATCTATTACATAGTGCTTCCCAGAGCCAGTGCAAGCTGGGATTAATAGTCAGCCTAAGGAAGATCAAGGTCAGGCCAGTCTTGGTTACAGCACATTTCAAGCTGTTGGCTCTACTTGGTCAAGCAGTTGGGGCTTCTGGCAAATCTTGGGAGCCCCTTTTCAGGATGGCTTCCCCACCTCGTTGGCTACATCACACTATGTCAAGTTGGCAAGCTCCTCTGTGCCATGCTGAGGTCTGGAGTGCAGAGGACAGGAATAAGCACAAACAACGTCCTGACCATCTTCTGGGCAATGTTCCCATTAGCCTGATGGAAGGGTCTAAGGTACAGACTCTTAAAAATGGAGCTGTAACTCCTAAAGGAACAAGCAAGGCAATGGGAAGAATGACCCTCAAAACTTTTCTCTATGTATATAGCTGTCTCCAGTCAATAACATGAATCTTCCCCTTCTTAAACTTCTGTTTGGATCTTAAAATTATTTTTCTCTCCTAATCAACTCTTCCATATTGCAACCCCTTCACTGCCCAAAATAATCAAAGCAGCTTGTGTTTGTTATAGATTTCCCTTTTTTTATATAAGTTTTCAAACCTAGAGAAATATTTCAAAAATCTTACAAACTATAACCTACCCTGTAATTCACTGATTGTGAACATTTTGCCATATTTTATGTGCACCCTCTGTGTGTGTGTGTGTACATTTACACACATATATACTTTTTTGGCTGAATGATTTTTAATTAAGTTGCAGACATGATGCTACTTAACCCCTAAATCCTCCAACACCCTAAAAAGAACTTTTTTCACCTAAAACAAGAGTTTTTGAGTGATTTGGTTGTTTCAGCTGTTCTATTCATGGTCTGATCTGGTATATTTTAAGTATACCTTACAGAACACTACAGTGGCTTGCAAGCTGTTGAAAGGTGTCAAGCCAAAATATCGGGGAATCTTTAGTCAGACCATTTTATTTTATTATTTTAAATTTTATTTTATTTATTTTTTTATACAGCAGGTTCTTATTAGTTATCCATTTTATACATATTAGTGTATAGATGTCAATCCCAATCTCCCAATTCATCACACCACCACCACCCCCCTGCCACTTCCCCCACTTGGTGTCCATACGTTTTTTCTCTACATCTGTGTAGTCAGAACATTTTAGGTGATGCCAAGTTAAGCACGTGTTCTCGCTGCAGGACTTTGCAGACTCCATGAAGACAGGAAGTATGGAGCATAGCACGTCCCTAACTTTATCAGACTTCAGAAGTCTTCCTTTTATGAAGCATCTTGTGTAAATGTATTTCTCAGAAACAATTTGGAAAAAAATTTGGAGGAAGGATACAACCCACTGTGTAGGGCTTCATCTACAGCAAGCCCAACTGCTAAAGTTTATAAACACAGATTTATTAGACACCCTGCTTACAATTAAGTTCTCCCCTCCACCCCAAGCCATCAATAAACTTACAT
This sequence comes from Delphinus delphis, assembly GCF_949987515.2. Taxonomy (NCBI): domain Eukaryota; kingdom Metazoa; phylum Chordata; class Mammalia; order Artiodactyla; family Delphinidae; genus Delphinus; species Delphinus delphis. Next base: position 6,408,933 of record NC_082696.1, on the reverse strand, counting down.
AATTATTTTATCATGAACCAGAAGGGTTAGTCTACAATGAAATGATTTTACAGTGTATTCATTTCATTCAGACGTTCATTTTTTTTTTTTTTTTTTCCTGGATAGAAGTTAAAAACACAGCTAGTGTGCAGGGCTCTGTTAAAATGTGAGTCCCTATGTCCCTTCAAAGCATCCAAGAGGCTTCCTTAGTTTTATCATTTTATCATTATCTTTAGGTTTTCTCTCCCACTTTGTCTGATTAACATAATCCTTCCTCAAGTCTTTTCTTTTCTCTCATTCTCTTTTCTTGTTGTCTTGGTCCAAAAAAATTGCCAAAAGCATTAACAATATTCACCACTTATCGAGCAAAGCCCCTATTCAAAAAGAATATACTATTTGCGTTGTCTTTTTGAAAAACGAGCATAAGGTGCACAGTTTCCATTTTTAATGTATTTTAGATAATGGGCTTACAGCCTGAAGATGTTGTTTTAATAAGATAAATGAATACTTAAGAAAAATCATTCTGACTCTGATGAAAACTTTTCATTGACCTCAGAAGTTTCCATCACTGTTTGTCACAGAGAATCAAGTGTTTAACTGCCTGGATAATTTGTTTTCTAGGGGAGAAGACAGTGAGATTTAACATATTTTATACCTAGGTAAAATAATGTTCAGTATCAATACACTATAAAGCAACAGGAACACAACTGATTTAAAATTATTTTATCACATATGAGCTTATTAAAATATTAAGTAGAACAAGCTGCCCATGAGAACTTTCTGTGGCCATGGAAATGTCCTCCATCTGCATTCTCCCATACAGTAAGCCATTAGCTACAAGGGCCTATTGAGAATTTGGCTAGGAACTACTAAGAAACCACTCTTTTTAAAAAGAAATTTAAGTAATTTATATTAGCACAGCCATATGTGGGTAGAAGCTACTAAATTGGACAGCACAGAAGAGAATAAATAAAAATGATGTGTCTTGTTTCCTCTCTCCCTGCCTTGTCAAACACACAGTTAACAATACTAAGATTCTTCTGTCACACTGAGAAGTCCAGCAGCCGGCTGTTAACTGTACTGATATGCAAACAATGTTGGCTGGAGAGAAGGGGAAGGGGGAAGGTTTGAACTTGAGGCACTGTGAGGGAGGACAGAGATGGGTGGAGCCCTGGGTACTTTCTAGTGTCAGAGGTAGAACAGGGCTCCTCTCCATCCCTTCCTCCACCACGTCCCCATTCCCGACACAAATCTGCTCACCTTCCACCCATCTCCACTGCCATCACCATCTTTGAAATCTGACCCATATATTCAAGGTCCAGTTGGAAAGGCACTTCCTATAAAAATTCTTCCCTTGATTTCCCCGAAAGTAAAAGATATTTCCCTAAATAATTACATCTAAGAGTAGGAAAGGATCCAGCTTCGTCTTATCACCTTTAAGCAGTCGACTTGTCCTAACATCAGGAAACCAGCATCTAATAAGGAGGAGTCCCTGGAATGAAGCATCTTCACAGCCTTCATCCACCTTCTCCCCACTGCCCAGCCTGGCACTTAGTATTTTCATCTTTTGCCCTCCTGCCTCCTTCTGACTATAGCTTAGTTCTGTATTTTAAATGCTGAGGATGTTATCACTGTCTGCACCACTTAGCTCCATTGATCAGCTCTAACTGGCCATGTTCCCTCAGTTTGCCCCCTCCCCTATCTGCTTAGGGAGTAACCTCAGTCCTGTTTGATTCCTACGAGCCCACTGTGGAACAGACCCATGGCTAGAGTTTCTGAACTTGTGACCTTGACCCTGTGATAAGGAACTACAGCACAGAGAATCTTCTCCTCCAACATTTACCAGAATTCTTGCTCTTGTATTTCTGGATGGTGGTCCTTCAGCCTGTGCTCAACGATATTTGCTGAAATGTATGACTCATGAAAAAAATAAATATACATTGAGTGAACGAAATCAATACCATCTCTGAAGGCCAGCAAGCTCATCTTTGCACAATCCATTTTTCCTTATATCGGCCTGATAGTACCCATTAGTTCTAGTTGGAACAATGCGTATTGAATTAATTAGTCTAAGGCAGTTCACATGAAATCCATTCAATGCACACTCCTGGAATCATCTCTTCTGTATGAAACCTGCTTTGGATCATTAAAAACATGGAGGTCATGTCCACTCCAACCTAACGTAAATTGGAAAAAGAATTTCGCCCCATATTCACTATGTACTTGTCCCACCTTTCCTATTGTTACAACTCCCCCCTATGCAACACTGCACCCTTTTTCATATGTTCCAAATGACTAGGGAAGTTCCTTGAACTTAGTAAACATTCAATAAATATTTGCCAGGTCAATAAATTCTCCCACATTTTAAAGGATCTGAAAGTTGTAGCAGGTATGATAGTATGAGAGCAAAATTCAGATTAAATAGAATGTAGTCATGATTACCAAATATTTAGAACATCCTTCCACCAGCCAAAATTACTGGATTAACTTCATATATCCTTCAAAATATTAGTATATTTTAAATGTAATATTATATTTAAATATTATCTTAAACATCATCTTAAGATCACAAATGACTAGTATGATAAATAAAAGTAAAACAAAAAAGAATACTTAAAAAGTTCAGGTAGAAATAAGTATAAGTGAAAAAAATTGCATTATGAAAATTTATAAGTGGAACTACTTTAAAGGAGGACAGTTACTACACATAAACACTTTTATTTCAATCCTTATACAACGGGTTACTATACCCACTGAATCCAGCTACACCAGTCCATGCTTTTATTTTTTTTTAACATCTTTATTGGAGTATAATTGATTTACAATGCTGTGTTGCTTTCTGCTGTATAACAAGGTGAATCAGCTTTATGTATACATATATCCCCATGTCCCCTCCCTCCTGCGTCTCCCTCCCACCTTCCCTATCCCACCCCTCTAGGTGGCCACAAAGCACCGAGCTGATCTCCCTGTGCTATGCAGCTGCTTCCCACTAGCTATCTATTTTACATTTGGTAGTGTATATATGTCAGTGCTACTCTCTCACTTCGTCCCAGCTTACCCTTCCCCTTCCCCGTGTCCTCAAGTTCATTCTCTACGTCTGCGTCTTTATTCCTGTCCTGACCCTAAGTTCATCAAAACCATTTTATTTTTTAGATTCCATATATATGTGTTAGCATATGGTATTTGTTTTTCTCTTTCTGACTGATGTCACTCTGTATGACAGACTCTAGGTCCATCCACCTCACTACAAACAACTCAATTTCATTTCTTTTTATGACTGAGTAATATTCCATTGTATATATGTGCCACATCTTCTTTATCCATTCATCTGTTGATGGACACTTAGGTTGCTTCCATGTCCTGGCTACTGTAAATAGAGCTGCAATGAACATTGTGGTACATGTCTCTTTTTGAATTATGGTTTTCTCAGGGTATATGCCCAGTAGTGAGATTGCTGGGTCATATGGTAGCTCTAGTTTCAGTTTGTTTTTTTTTTTGCGGTACGCGGGCCTCTCACTGCTGTGGCCTCTCCCGTTGCGGAGCACAGGCTCCGGACGCGCAGGCTCAGTGGCCATGGCTCACGGGCCCAGCTGCTCCGCGGCCTGTGGGATCTTCCCGGACCGGGGCACGAACTCATGTCGCCTGCATCGGCAGGCAGACTCTCAACCATTGCGCCACCAGGGAAGCCCCCTAGTTTTAGTATTTTAAGGAACCTCCATACTGTCCTCCATAGTGGCTGTATCAATTTATATTCCCACCAACAGTGCAAAAGGTTTCCCTTTTCTCCACACCCAGTCCAGTATTTATTGTTTTTAGATATTTTGATGATGGCCATTCTGACCGGTGTGAGGTGATACCTCATTGTGGTTTTGATTTGCACAGCAAAGGTAACCATAAACTAGACGAAAAGACAACCCTCAGAATGGGAGAAAATATTTGCAAACGAAGCAACAGACAAAGGATTAATTTCCAAAATATACAAGCAGCTCATGCAGCTCAATATCAAAAAAACAAACAACCCAATCCAAAAATGGGCAGAAGACCTAAATAGACACTTCTCCAAAGAAAACATAGAGATTGCCAACAAATATATGAAAGGATGTTCAACATCACTAATCATTAGCACATGCTTTTTACATGGAAAGCCTTTAAATTGATTTAAAGTTACTAGAGTCACATTTTTCCATGAATCACTATTATTATGCAAGCAATACAGGTGGATTGTAGAAAAATTAGGAACGACGATAGTAAACAATGATATGGGTCCCATCTAGTGGATAATATTTTCAAGCTGGCTAATGCACTTAAAAAAAAATAAAGTATTTCCAAAATAAAAACTGTTTTTTATCGCATGGTTTGTAAAATGGTACTGAAGGAGATTCAAAATGGATTCCAAAATTTCACCTTAATGGCAGACTTGCTTATATTAGTGCTTATTCTTCTTTGAAAGATAAGCATGATCATCGCCACTTCATAAATGAGGAAAGACAAGTTCAGAGAGATTGAGTGCCATCCCCAAGACAGCCATGCGGTAGTCAGAGATTTGAGATTTGTTCCTGATTACAAAGCCTATGCTTTCTCCTCAACCTTGACTAGGGTGCTAATTATTACTAAATACTGTAGGGATTGATTCAATGGCTGTAAAAAGTGGCACTTGAACACAGGTTGGCAATTAAGCACCGTTGTCAGCAATCACTGACTGCTTCAGCACCAGTCTCACCACCCCACTTCCCTCATTCAATCAGCACTAGAGGTTTCATGGAAATTTTCATTAACGTTTTACAGCACTGGCATTCAGCAAGAGTATGTAGGTACAGCAATTATCAATAAAGAAAGGTAAATCTCATTTTTCAGAGGTAGCACATATTCTAAAATTGTAAGTTATACCAAATGGTAGTCTATGGCATAACATTAGAATCAATAGAATTTCTTATTTATTTTTATAGAAGTGATACCTTTCTTGATATTTAAAAAATGATTTTAAAACCTCCTTATTTTAAATGTTCTAAGTGTTAGTGAAACCTGTAAAGAAAATGAACACTCAGAGGAATGGTATCAATGAGAGAATAACAAGCAAGGTATGACCCTCCCCACTCCCACATTCTGGATCTTATTTCATTTACAATAGCCAATATCAGCAGTTTGATATAATTATTTCATTTAAGTATAACATTTCCAATCTTCACTACTACCATTAAATATCCTCTTACAAATTCCAATGTTTTACATATCCTATTTTGCCCGTACCACATGATAATACAAAATATGTAACTTTAATAAATCCAATCTTTCCCAGTGCTGATTTCAAAAAGTCTTTGGTGGTAATTGAGAGTCATAAAGTCTCTACTATTCCTTAAAATATTAGAAAAATTAGTTTTCTTCAGGGACATGGTGATTAGTTAGAAATGTAAGATGATGTCATCATGCTGAGGGAAAACTACAAAACTATTGTCTTCTCTTGATCAAGGCTGGTAATGCTGTGCATTATGTAGGCTTCTAAAAGTACACATTAGAGTCACTCTGGCCAAAACACTCTTCACAGCTATTCTAGGACCCTAGGACCACAACAGTCTACTTCATGGGTTTCCAACTGAAAAGGCCTCTGAGGACTCATCTAAGTCCTGGTCCCAGGGCCCAGCTCAGGGGCCACCTCTCTCCTACAAGCTTCCTGTCTGTATCACACGGAAGCACCTCATCTTCTGTACTGGCTTCGTATGTTTAAATCAGACCCTAAGGTCCTAAGGGCAGGGTTTATGTAAAGTAGTTTCACTTCTATCACCCATCCCCACTTTTGACCTAGAATAGTGTCCTCCATGGAGATACTACTCCTATTCATTGATCAAATACTTGAGAAACTAGTGAGATTAGTTTAACTAATTTTTACTCAATATTGTAAAATTACAGGAGGGGCACTTGGCTTGTGCCACAGGTTACAGTAATGGCTGTGCTACCTTCTGGCATTGCCTCATCCCAGAGAAGAGAAAAATCTTGCTTTCAGAATGCTACAGAAGCCAGCCTGTGCTTCTCAGCACCTCTGTAAAAGAAAAACTAAATTCAGAAGAGAAAAAAAAAATTACTTATTAGCCATCTATAGAGAAAATGAAGAAATAAATGTATAATTTCCTAGGAAAGCTCTAGCTTCCTAAACTTATTTAAATTTTGTCTGCCTAAGAAGCCAGGTTGCTTGGGGGAGGGGAAGAATAGTGAAAAAGAAGCAGAATGTAGGTTATAAGGAAACAAAAGAATATTACGAACCTATCAAGATTCCTTCCATCAATGACATTAACAACAAATAAAAAACAAAAATATCACTATGTGCTTGACATTCTAGTAACATGTGAGACAATCATAAAACATAACCAAGACAATCTTCACCTTAACAGTTTTATAATCTAAGAATAACTCTTATGTGGATTCACATAGGCTAAGGGGTATCCAACAAGTGTGTACACAGCAGGGAAGAATCCTAGTATTCTGAGAATAGTGAAGAATAAACCCAAAGAGGGGGGATAAAAATATACACTTCTAATATAGAGCCTTTTATCTTGCAAGTTCTTTGATTTTCAACTTCTGAAATGATCCAGCTGCACATTCCCACGATTCTGCACTCTGTCCAGGTGCATCTACTCACACGTCCTCGAAGACAGAAGAAGACATCTGCCTGGATCCGTGCTGTCAGGCAGCACCCCACTCCAGACAGCCCCTAACATCTCTGATTAGAGTTTCCTTCAGGTCTCAGGGATCACAGCACACATATACTTCAAGGAGCCCCTAACATCTCTGATTAGAGCTTCCTTCAGGTCTCAGGGATCACAGCACACATATACTTCATGGAAGTCAAGGTCCCAGGAGAAACCTCAGAAACTCCTTAAAAGGGGTGTGGATGAAAACAAATAGCCTATTAACTAAGAGAAGGCAAGTTCAGAGGTGGAGACAATTCAAAACGCAGAGTCTGTGACTTCCAGCTCTATCCACAATGGATTTTAGCTTTACTGTCTGGAACCTTGATACCTTGGGTATTCTAGGTGTCACCTGGCTTGATTCGCAGAATCTTGGTTCCCCTAGACAGCCAAGGCAGAAATTTGGTTTGCCTCCTCTCAGCTGTGCCTTCCAATCCCCCACTAAATCTCAGGAGGGAACACAAGAAATGCTTCCAAGGTTTTTCTCTCATCTCCTTCCAAGAGTCCTGTGCTGACTCAGGCCCTTTTTAGTATCCAAGAGTCTCCCAAGAATCCTCCCTTCCTCTATCTTCTTCTCTTCCCGAGCGAGAAACTCCCAAACTGGTAAGAAAATTCTCTTTAAAAACACTTTGTGCCACCTACTTAAACAAAACAAAGCAAAGGATGGTACTAGCCTTTGTTCACCTACAGCAGCATTGTTATCAGAGGGTAAAGATGTACCATCCAGGGTCCCCAGGTTGGAAGCCAAACAGCGTCAGGCAAGTGACTTTTTATTAAAGTATTGGTTCTATCTTTGCAAAAAAAATCATTTACACTTTGTATCTTGCTACAAAACATATTTCTATTATTTTCTATAGAAATATTTAAAATTACTAAGCATTATCAAAAATGTTAGTCCTAGAATATGTACTCCATTCAGGCACTAAAAAAAAAATCACAAAAATTGCTATTCATAGCTGAAATTCTTTATCATAGACCCTCATGGTTTTTTCTCCCAGCCAAGCTATCCAAACTTAATTACACTGTCCTCTCAAGTATTGGAACCAAAACACTTGTGATTTCCACATGGCGCATCCGCAGCCTCCACACCTGCCTTTGGCCTGGGACCAACTCCCTTCAGGAGGAATTCCCAGTCGCCTTTAAAGTCTGTATCAAGTGTCAAATGTTACCAAGTCCTTGAAAAGCCTTGCCTCACCTTCCACCCACAATAGGCAGAGTGAATGTTCCTCCCTTACAGCTTCAGCACTTGGTTCATTTGGCTTGTACATCTGTAATTAGCTTTATATTAAGTATATGTCTACTTGCTTGTGGAATCCAGTTTTCTAATGATGAGGATCCTACCTTTCTCATCTTTATATCCTTAGAGCTTGGCAAGCCACTAAGGAATCAATAGTACTTAGCCTAGTGACTGGTTCATAGGAAGGACACGAAAGAAACAAATCACCTGATGAAATCTTTTTATTTCCCTCAAATGTTTAGGTTTTGGGCTCTACTATTCCCCCTGATTTGGTCACTGATGACTGACTTGCCCACATTAGTGTGTGCCCCTCCCTCTACATTCTTAACATCTCTGAACTTCATGATCATTTCTTCCTTTTGTATAAAAGCCCTCGATACCTAAATTACATCTGCATACCAATGGCGACAAATTAAACATCTTGATTTACAATTAATTCTATATATTAGAAATACCTAAGGAAATTATGTCATAAAAACTTGTTTTAGTGTTTTCATTCTATTATTATAAATGAAATTTCACCAAGAATCATAAACACAGATAAAATCTTTTTAAAGCAGCACCAGTTTCACTCACAGTACAGTTCAACCAACTCCTTGAGAATTCTTATATGATTCTCTGACACCAACATTTTCTAAAATAGTTATTCATACAAGAAGCTGTTTCCTCTGCCTTTTGAGATGTAGGTAAATATACAATGTCATCATGTGCACCAGGTAATAACAACAGGTCAAGTGTGTCTAAATGCAGATGTGTCATCTACCGTCCTTGTGAGTTTCCCTCTCCTTTCTTTCCCCTCTTCTCCTCTGGACTTAAGTAATTTCCTAGTAGGTCATCCTGCCTGTATACTCTCCAGAACCTATCAATTCTCCAAATTGGTTTCATATTAATTTTCCTAAAGTAAATCTTTGATCATACCATTCTCCTTAAATGTCTCCACATTGCCTCTTGGATGAGATTTAAACACCTTTGCTTAATAAACTTAGCCCCTCCATCATTTGCATGAAACTTGACTACACTATCCTCACCTTCCCCTACTCCTCTCTACTTCAAGCTAAACTGGGCCCTCAGAAGACACACCCTTTCCCACCTCTATCACAATAGTTATCTGAAAGGTGGAAATGAGGCAAAAAATGTGGGCAGCAAATCCTTTCGATATCATGGAGGGAAAAGCCATCCAAAGGCTTTCTGGAGCAGTACTGTACAATAGAACCTTCTGCAACGTTGGAAGCATTCTACCTGTGCTGTCCACTAGGGCAGCTGCTGCCCTACATGCGGTGACTGAGCACAGGAAGTGTGGCTGCTAGAACTGAGAAGCCAATTTTTTTAATGTTATATACATTTATTTACTTAAATGTAAATAGCCAGTTGTGGCCACATGGGGGATGTATTCATTGTTTCATATTGATTGAAGGTCCCAGACTTAGTAAAGTTACTTGTCATTGATCAATTTTTGTCCAGTACATATGCAAATAATTTTTGTTCTGAGAAACAGATAACCTCAAATATGTATGGTCTGTTGGACATTTCTGTAGACATATAGATAGGTAAATAGATGGACCTCTAATTTCTAAAGTGCTCTTTGAACTGGTTATAATATTTTATTATGTCCCTCATTAATTAATGAATTAAATAAATTTTTTTACATGTGTTCATCTTATATTTGGGGGGGGGTCATGATATTACTTTTTGTAAACTGTACACCTTCTTATTTTTAGGGAGAGAGAAGATTGTAAAAGTCCTAACAGTTCAGTCCTAACCTGAACTGAACAAGTACACAGTAAATATTCACTTCTATTTCTTCCCCTTTGCCCCTAAAAACATATAAAAATGCATCATTTCTCTCTATTTCTACATGCCCTGGTTCTCCTCTCCCCCCAGTCTTTTGGGGCCCAGATGTACTACCACCTCCTCCAGGAAGACTTAATGATTCATCCATCAAATGTAAATCCTCTGCCCCTATATTCTCATTACATTTTATTTACATTTTTCTCTGGATACTTAAATCACTTTCTATCTCACCGTTTCCCATAGATATTTTTATCAACCTTATTACACTTCATATTTTTGAGGGTGGAGACTACATTTCACTGCATTCTCCCTGTATCAATGAATAAATAACGGCAAGGATGTGGAGGAAGTCAAGCAACTAGACTTGAGACTAACACTGTGATAGAAGAAAATCCTTTAGCTTGTGGAAGACAACGTCACAATACACTGACCCTCAGATAACTTAATCTCTGTGATAATGCAAGGGGGAATGTTCTTCCAGACCCACTAAAATGACATGCAGGTTGATGACTGTTTTTACAGCAACGGGGTTCTAAAACGAAATGTTTCCCAGCTTCTGTTATTTGGCAGTGCTAAATGAATGTTGTCTAAAGGTTAAATATAAATTGGTTATAAGTCTTCACTTCACTGCATCATGTAGGGAAGGCTACCTTACAACAGCCATGTTTGTGTCAGCATCAAGAAAATAGTCTTATTTTAATAGTAGTAACACTATTGAAATCATTGTTTATTCTACATAATAGGCTTCAGATTTGAGGATGATGCCGTTGATGGTCATCACTGAATATATGAGTAAGAGGCTGAAAAACACTGAGGACAATGAACTAGCCCTTCTGGACTCCCAATGGACAGAATGGCCTCTTCCCAATGGCTGTAGTCACCATTCGCAGGTGCACTGTCCTTGGCTGAAAGGTCTGCCTTTTGCTAAGCAGACTTTGCAAACTGATTGAAGAATCTCATTTCAGAACAGTCCTTTTTACACCCAGTTTGCCTGACTTTACAGGCAATGACCCGTGGTTTGATCACCTGTCCACACCACCTGGTGGTTTGGATGTCATCTAGTTATAATCTTGTAAACAGTCTCTCTGAAGATCTGTAGTCACCCTTTAATTCTGAAGTCTCGCTGTCAAGTAGCCAGAAAAGCTTGATGAATATTCTCCCTGACACACTGAGCTAGTCTTTACTGATGACGAGACCAGGATGCATTGCTATAATTGTAAGAGGTAGCAAAATCTTACTTAAAAATAAAACTCTTCTCTTGGTTACGTATTTCAACTTTGGGACACTCATTTTGGGGAATAAAATAAGGGCTTTGGAAGAAATTAATGCTTCGATGATAAAAAAAATTTATTAGGTTAAACTCGAATTGCAGCAGCTCGAATTGCAGTAATTGCAGTAATCATGACCTAGGAATTATACCTCAAGAAGCCTGTGATACAGATAGATAGATAGATAGATGATAGATAGATAGATAGATAGATAGATAGATAGATAGATAGATTTCCCTATAGCCGCTAAAAGGAGAAAGGCCAAGGATTTGGCAGGAAGAGAATAAAAACTGAAAGGTCAGAAAGATTTACACAGGCAAAAATGATAGCAGAGAGGAAGCTGTAATGAAAAAGAAAGACAAAGAAAACTGTGTAGAAGAAAAAGCACAAACACTAATAGTCAGAGAGCCATGGAAAAGAAAGACAAACATTAAGAGAGAACACGTAGTTTCACAGAATACCATTCTCAATCTCGTGACCTCTTGGAATATTTTTATGCAATGTCCACGCTCTAGTTTCACTACTGCAATGTAAATGGGGCTACTACCTCTTGACATGTCCTCCACTTGGTGCACAAACCAAGGCCCATGGCTCGTCATTAGCTTCCCTTCCAGCTCTTCTCTTGTATCCATTGCTTCTTCTCCCTCTTCCTACTGCCTTTGTGTGTGGGAGGTGCCAAAAACACTCATATAGCAACATATTCTCCTTCCCTCCCCTCACTTTACATGCTGTGATTTCTCAGACCTGCTTCCCTGACTTAAAAAATAGACTATCAATAAATATAATACATCAGTTAGAGAAGTATCTAAATTTCCACAGAGAAGAATAATTACTTTTAGCTCAAGAAAAAATGCTATCACGGTGTGAAAATGTCCACTAAGGAGGAGACAGAGGAACGTGGGATGAAATTCCAGCACAGTCTCCTGGCAGCAGAAACAGGAAACCTGAAATGCAAACACCACCCACACAACTCAAACACAGTATTCACCTGAGGGTGACCCACAGCATCAACAGCCCAGACAAAGGACCGCAGGACATAAACTTTGTAAAATCCTTAATGCCCTTCCTGGAGGGCAGCAGCACCATGACTGGAGGTGCCTTCCAGAACACAGAGCTGCTTACCTCACTCCCTGCTGTAGACACCCCACTGGGGCGAGCCTGTCCCCGGTGGGAGCGTGAAGCTAGGTGGCATGTGGAGCTCCCACAGGGAACATAAGGCTGGAGTGACTTGAGCTCACTAAGCAGAGGATGGGAGCTCCTGAGTAGGGCTTGTTGCCTTCCCGCTGAAAGGGGCCTTGGAACACAGTTACCCAAATCAGGAGGCTGTTGGGACCCATTTCTCTGTTCTGTGGTCCAGGGCAGGAGGCAGTGGGAGAGCCACTGGAGTGAGTGGCAGTCAGGAGCCCTGGGGAGGACAGCAGCTGGCGACAGGATGAGTCTGTTCTGGAGAGACTCCTCGCAAATCCACATATCTGGGGTTGTGCCTTAGAAATTGGTTATTTTTTCAGTTCTAGTTGGTTGTTATTTTTGAAGTTAGAGTTACTGGGTAACTCTAATGCACAAGAAAGTATGGAAACCATTCATAAAAACATGCATGAGATTCAGATGTCAGCTGAGTGGACAGAAAACAGTCACTCCAGGAGGAGAAAGCACCCTACTGCATGGGGTCGCACTGAGATGGTGCTGAGACCCTAAGGACAAAGGTCCGGTGGGGACACCTGGTGCAGCAGGTGGAAACTGTGATGCTGAGTCCTCCACTTTTGCTCATCCCAGGCAGTGATTTAAAGAAAGGACATCTTTTTATCTCCTGTCTGTCTCCCTGCTGCCAGCACATATGCTTCTCTATTCAGACAACTCTTCCTTAAAAATCAGTGAAAGACTCAGTTTATCTTTATACAAACTTGCCCATAAAACCTACTAAAACCTAGTTGACTCAGAGATCTGTAAAATACTTCTTTATCTAAGAACTGTATAAGCAACAACCACAATGTTTAGTAAAAATAATAAGAATTGACAAGCCATTCACTTTTTAGCTCTGCAGTTTCCTCCACTGTTCATTACTGGTTTTATTTCATTTCTAAATTGAACTGCATATTGCAAAATCTGGCCAAATGGATCTTTGTGTAGATATGTGTCTTGCTTCTGCCAGGGATAATTTTCATTCAGAATGAACAAGAAAAGGCAATACTGGATACAAAAATGCATTCAAGTTTTAAAATAAAGATGAAAAACATGTGCATCATTCAACCGTCCTCCATTTCATGGAGAGAAAAAGCACACTTTATGGAGATAATGTCTTTCTTACTCCATCTCACAAATGAAGATCTACAATTAAACCGCTTTTATTTAGGTTGCGAGTGTTTCCCCGCTTTGATTCTTTGGTCAGGAAGTAATTACATTTTAGAGATTAAATAATGCTTGTATTGGGAGTGTGCCATGAAAACAGCAATAAATGTCACTGACCTGCAAGAAATACACACCACTGTGGTCACTGTTTTATAACTGATTCTTCTTTGCATGAAAATTAATTATAAATGTCTTCTGTTCCGAGTTGTGTGACTTTGAGATCTTGGCTTATAACAAAACTATGAGAGCAGAATATTTATATGTTCTTTAGCTTGTATTACTTAATGTTTATGGCACCTTCCATTACTCTACCATTTACTGAGTGTCTACTATTGTGCCTCTCTGACATTAACATTCTGTTGAATATCCCTGAGAAGTTTATATATCTATTTCATGAGTTCTACAGATGTAACCTCTGAGTTGCAGAAATGCAGTCCGCCCAGAGTCATGTGGCTTTATAAATGTCATCTGTGGGATTTAAACCCAACTCAGTATGACTTGAGTGTCCTTGCTCTTTTGGCCATAGAATGCTTCAGACTTATTTGATACTTGAAAGGTAGTCTCTCTAAGAAAATAAAATCAAAGTTAAAAACTAGAAGTGGGACGGAGGTTGCATTTAACATAATATTGGATTCAGGAATAACTGGATTCAAATACCAGGTAGGCTATTAACAGCTTTATGATTTAAGACAAGTATTCAGAACTTTCTGAGCCTCAGTATCTTTATCTATAAAATGGGGATAATAATATATGCCTCATTTGTATCATTTTTTTTAGATTCCACATATAAGTGATATCATATGATATTTGTCTTTCTCTGTCTGACTTACTTCGTTTAGTATGATAATCTCTAGATCCATCTATGTTGCCACAAATGGCATTAAAAAATAATCTAAAAAATGATACAAATGAACTTATTTACAAAACAGAAACAGATTCACAGACTTCAAAAACAAACTTACGGTTACCAAAGGGGAAAGGTGGGGGGAAGGATCAATTAGGAGTTTGGGATTAACATATACACACCACTATATATAAAACAGATAATCAACAAGGACTTGCTGTATAGCACAGGGAACTCTACTCAATACTCCGTAATAACCTACATGGGAAAAGAATCTGAAAAATAATGTATATGTATGGCTGAATCACTTTGCTGTATACCTGAAACTAACATAATATTATAAATCAACTGTACTCTAAAATAAAATAAAAAGTAAATTAAAAAATAATCACAGCAATATATATATATATATATATATATATATATATATATATATATTCCTCAAATGATGGCTGAGAGCAATAAATGAAATAAAATATTTAATGCCTGGCAAGTATTTCCAACTCTCCAGAGTGAAAATGGTCAGGGATGAGCGCAGCTAGGCCAGAATGCATGGAGAAAAGAAAAGAATCTCTGCATAAACACAAAAGACTGAGGAAATCAATCAAAGGTAAAAAGTCAAGGTTCAACTACAAGGAGGTCTGCAACAGAGAACAGAGTCCTGAGGGTCCCAGATGGGCCACTTGCAGCAAGGCAGGGGAAGAGCAGACAGTCCTTAGCAATTATACTCCAATAGAGATGTAAAAAAAAAAAAAAAAAAAAAGGCAACATTCACCAAATACCTCAGCCTGTTCCAGGGCATGGGCCTGGGCAGGGACTTGTCATGAAAGGATCAGAAACAGGCACATACTGTCCCCAGTAAAAGCTCAAGACAAAAGTTTCACACTTGTCTTGAAACGGGATGTATTGTGAATGTATTTATAGATAGCATCTACTCCTAAATGATCCTGTGTTGCTTTGGTTAACTGTCTCATTCTCTTGTTAATGTTTATTTCCAAGGAGTTAAATGAGTTAATAAAGAAGAGAATGGTAACCTAACCCAACCTGAAAATCTTCTCTGCTTATGTCAGTATGCATTTGTGTGAAAGATTTGTTCCTGCTGGACTACTTTCTTTTTAAAGAATTTAATGTACAAATAATGCATAATCTGCCTATGTTTCTTTGCAAGATGTTTATTTATGCAGTGAGTAAGGAATTCTTTACTTTTCTCTTCATCATCTCCAGTGCCCAGCTGAGTACCTTGCATATACTGCTAGTTGAGGACGTTGGCAGCAAAACAAAACAGACCTCCTTCAATTTGACTATTTATCATTTTGCATCTGTATATTTGGCTGAGGAACAAAATTTGTTGAACTACAAAAGATGATAAGACCCTCCTGAAGCCTTGGTTTCTGACTTTGACTGCTATCTTAAACCAAAGCCTGAACTTTTCAAATAAGTGCACCTTACTCAGTAGTTCTGGATATACTCAGATTTGAAATGGCAGTGAAAACTCTGAATGGGGACTGTGGCACAAGGTGCCATTAGTGTGATAGCACAGTGGCCTGGCCAGGGCTTTGTAAAACTGCTCCAAATTTTTCAGTTAAATATCTTAGTCTCACAAAGTGACATAGTGTATGCTTGACTGGCATTATTTCATTACTAAAAATAAGAT